>NW_028186149.1:1563871-1671477 GCF_003343005.1 Rhea americana
AACTGGCTTTCATATTTTCCCCCATTCACCCCCTTCTCTCTCTTTCACAGGGATTATCCCAGGGTAGCTTCTGTCTTCCAATATTCCTCCAACTAGCAGTCAAGTTAACTTGGCAGTTGGAACTACTTTTTAGGAATTGCTCATATTTGCATACCTTTGAGGCTGGATCTAATTTTTTGTCTAGTTGCTTGCCTCTGAGGAATGATGATATGAACGATACCCTATTCTAGCTGTAACAGACACTAGGAGATTTTTTTGATGCACACTTACAATTCTATGGAACAGAAAAGCTGAAAAGTAAAGCTAAGCTCAAAATTTTAGGGGAAAAATACCCCAAAATTCATCTTCTATTTCTAAACAGAAAATTGAAATCTCTCTTAAAAAAAAAAAAAAAAAAAAAGTGAGTACATTACTCCCATTTTTGCAAGAAAAAGAAGTTCTTGACTTTGCTTTAAATTCCAGCTTGCACTCACTATTATTTTAAACTTTAAAGTTATACCTGGCAAATTTTGAGTGAGGTTCAGTGGTGGCAGCAGAATAAAGCTGTAGCGATTTCTCATCTTGGCTGTTTCCCTGCCTGGGAAGAGTGTTGGTTTGTTCTTTTATTTATTACATGTTGGCAGTTGCATTTTGTAAGAAAATAACAGCTGGTATTTATGTGATATCTACATATATGTAGCTTATTACAGCCAGATTTAATCTGCTCTAACATTTATTTTAAAATGTAAGTGTGAAGCCTCTGATAGTATGGCTGCATCTACCCTTTGAGTGCATTGGTACAGAATTGAAACTGGCTTATATCTGGAATTTGGAGGGGGGGGAGGGGGGCTGTTCTAATGGTGTAGGATGTGTTGCCCTGACTCTCTCAATAGTAGCTAGTGTCTTCAGGTGTGGACTTGAAAACCCTTGAGATGCCTGAATGAGTTGTTCCTGAAACAGGGCACTGTGGTTGTAAGGGAGTCTAGGTTTTGTCTCAGTGATGAGTTGGAGCTAGACTCTTCATGGGAGCGCAAAGCAATACAATGATAGGAGATAGAAATAAATTGGAACATGGTGGCTAGATTAGACTAGAGATACTAGATTATGATAGGTTCATTTGTTTTACCATAGGGGATGATCAAATGGAATAGGTTATTGAACAGATTGTGGAACCTCCATCTTTGGAGGTGTTCAAGACTTGATAGGGCGAGTTCTGGCCCCTGAGCAACTTGACCTAATCTGACCAAGTTTGAGCAGGAGGTTGGGCTAGATGAGCTTCAGAGGTCCCTTTCGATCTTATTCTATGGAAGTTTGCTGTTGAAAATGATCTTTTGAGCAGGAGAACAGATGTGGGAATTGACATTAAGGAGGGATCTTCTGATGTCAGATTATGCAAGACAACTGTGAATGTTTCGATTTTTCTTTTTAAGTGGAAAATTTCCACTGATTGCCACTTGTACCCCCCAGAATTAAGACTGTTTTTCTTTGCTTGTTCTACCTGTATTATGTAACCAGTGAGAATCACATTAAAAATGGTTACAAAGGGGGGTGCATGGTTTAATAACTGATTTGAAATTACAAGCTCATTGGGGACGCCCATTTGTCTGAGAAAAGCCAGCCAAATTCCCCCCTGACCACAAACCCTAACCTTGTAGTTTGGGTCTTGGGGCCTAAGAGGGCACTTTCTGTCAATAATCATAGCTTCTGCCCTTTTTGCTGTGAAATCATTGGTCTTTATTTTTCTGCTATTCAAATCCTCCATCTGTATTCAATCCCAAGACTCCTGTAGAGTTCTTTAGTCTCTAGCCATGTGATGGAGTTACTGAGATGCAGAGAGAGCTAACAGCTCAAGTGACCCACTTTACTACTGCCCTTATCTTCTGTCTCCTCTCTCTCCAAAAAGAGAGAAATTCAGTAAATTTCTAACACTGAGGAAGGCTGTACTAATAAAGACAACCTGGAATTTGCAGGTCTTTTCCCATACAATGAGCAGTGTGCCATGTTTCCTTTGCCATAGGTCTGTGGATGCTCCCATTTGCTCTCTTTGTGCTATTAACATGCACTATAACTTATTAGACTTACTGGACTGCTAGATCCTGTGCAAGGCAGAAATGTAATATGGGTGCTGTTTTCAGTGGTGGTGTCACTCACTGCCATTAGCTAGTACTATGACTTGCAGATGTTTTCAAGTTATGTGCTAATAAACAAATAATAGAATGTAAATGACACCCATTTTCCCTTTTTCTGGTTATTTTGCTTAAAAGTATTTTGGTCATGGATGATGAGAATATTTTTTGAAAATAAGGATGCAACTGAACAGGATTTTCAGAGACAAAAGGGGTGGCACAGATAAACACTACCTGGTTCAGCAACATAAAACTGTGTGGATAATAAGAAAGAAGTTTGGTACTGTCTGTCCATGGTAGAGCTAATGAAGTGCCAAAACTTTTTCATTTGTAAACTGTCCATCTTTGGAGAATATTTCATTTTGCTCTCCTCTCTTTCTATGACTTGTACAAATGAAAGTCAGAAAGGTATACCTGACAGTAGGAATTTCTTGTCCTTTTGTATTCAGGCTATCATGGTGATTGAGGTTTTCTGTTTGAATAATTGTAAAGTTTTGAGAGACTCTTTCTACTCTTTGAATTGTATCATATAGTCTACATATGTACTGACCAAGACCATGAGTCTTGAGTAGTACAAGATGGTGGCCTTGTAGCAAACCACCTCACTTGGCCTAGTTGACTGAACATACTGATCTGAGGTAGTTGGGCAGGGAGCTGATCTAATCACTTAGTCTTGGCTTTCTAGTATTGTGTACTCTTCCAGATCTGCGGACTTCCTTTCCCTGCATAATATCCTCAGTCCCTCTTCCCCATAACCTTTCTTCAGGGTAATTAATTGTAGCCTTTTTTTACTGTTAGGATAAGTGACCTATAACTGAATCATCTCCCCAAAGAGAACCTCCAAGCTCTGAATTTCTGGATTTATTGCCTACTTTGGCTACCTTTTGGTAGTAAATTCCTCAGGTCCCACCGTGTGGTCTAGATCATAAATGAGGAAGATATAAAGGACCTTCCACAATTTTGAGGTGCCTCTTGATCAAACTCATGTAGCTTTCACAGCTGCCTGTCAAAGTCTTCCCCTCTGCTTTGTCTTCAGATACCATATCTGTTCCGTAGCTGGTTCTTTACTAAAAGCTCTACTTTGATTTTTTTTTTTATGCTATACAGACATAAAATGAGTTGTCTCAAATTCTACTGTCTAATTCACGATGGTTGAGGTCTCAAGGACAGTGCATCTTTGTTCACAGCACCAGCTTAGAGTGCTCCTCCTCCCCCTCTTTTGTATACTACTCCTTAGTGGTCCCACTTTTCTTTTTGCCAGATTATATTTAAGCCAGCTGAGTTCCTTAACTCAGTAGGTAATGTGGCTGCAGAAGCACCAGTGCTGGCACAAATGAGGGAGGAGGAGGAACAAGCAAGAAGGGGAGTATGCAGTAAATGTAAGGAAACACTGTCACCAGGGAGAGCTGTCACCAGTAGCTCCCTATCACAAACTATGGCCTAAATGTCTGTCTTCTGGCAGCAACTTTCACCCTGCCTAAGAGTCATCGACCGAATTCTCAGTTTTAGACTCAACAAGCAGCAGTTGCTTCTTAGGATGATATTGCCAATTTTCCTTCCTCTGTTTTTAATTTTCACATGTTGTTTTTATAGAAGTAGTGCATATGGTTCCATACTGCATTCACTTGTACAGGTGTGAATAAAGTCCACTCAGCAAGGATGGGAAGAAATGGGAGAAGGAATCATTTAACTGCAGCATGAAAAAGCAGTTGCTTAGTGGTATTAGCAGACTTGCTCGCTCCTATCCTGACACAAAAGTGAGCAATTAATCTTATTTTTTCAGCCTGAAACTAGACTGTTGTAGGCAGTGCTACACACCACCAACAACATAACTTCAGTTACTGTGGCTCGACTAATGTTTGGTTAGCTATTACTCTGTGGGAATGAGATGATGTGTCATAGCCCTAAATCAGTGTAAGAGAGCCCCTTATGAGCGAGGGAGCTGCGTCTTGGGCAGACTCGGTAGCAGGACCAAAGGCTGGCTGCAGTCCAGTTGTTAGAGCTTTATGGTCCTGAACTCTGAGGTTTCTTGCAACTGGTCACTCCCAGGTGTGAAAATACCAATAAATTAAGGAATTAAAAGGAGAGTAAGAGAGCATCTTTGCTTGATTTACAGGAGATGACTAAGTCATGTAGGGAAGGAAAGTTACTCTGATAAGTCAGAGCTAAGGTCACACAATAAACACAGACTGTGCAGGTTTATAATTTTGCTTGTTTGGCTTTCTTTAGAGGAAAAGCTAGACCTTTTGAGTTAGATCTTAAACTGAGAGAAATTGCTGTTTTAAAGTAATAATACCAGACTAAGAAAACATGAAATGTGACTTCTTTAGTGTGACTTCTTCTTTTTTTTTTTTTTTTTTTTTTTTTTTTGGTGCTCAAACCAGCATGAATAGTACCCAGCACAGTGGGGCACCATTTCAATTGCAGCCTTTGAGTAATACTCTAATGCAAACAACGATAACAATACATTTTTCAGAATTAGGATGCCGACACAGAATTCTAACCACTTAGGTTTCTTAGTTGAGGGTCTGTCTTATGTTTCCTATCAATTTAGGACGATTCTTTGTGAAGTGAAGGATTATCTCCTGTGAATGAAAGTTTTCCAATTCATGTCCCATGCTTCCCTGAAACTCAAAATTCTTCATGGTTTGAAAACATGCTTGTGATACTACTTTTAAAATATTCTCACTGTCTTTCAAAGCAAGATCGTGCAATTTTAGAAGACTTTGCCAAGTTGTGAACTTTAAAAGCTTGAAATTATCTACAGTGGCATGAAATACAGAACCAGAAATTAATTCAAGCTAACTTGCACACATTTTCCAAAGAAGAAGTATGAGACATTAGCTATTCCTTACTTTATGTGATATTGAAGTCTCAGGAACTTCTCATTTGTAAATCTATCAAAGCCTATATTCCCACATACATATTCCAATATATTCCCATTCCGATTTTAATTTCTAGGGTACTCAAAGCAAGTTCCCGTGGGACGTTCTGCGCATATATGTCCTAGAACTCCGCTCTATCTAAATTCATACGTTACATAGAGAAATAATAAAGAGGATTGAGGGGAGGGGAGAAGATACAGCACAACTGTGGGGTTTCTGGCAAAACTGCTTTGAGTTCCAGTCTAGTGCTCTGTCCACTAGATGGCACAACCCTTTCTTACCAATATGTTTGTAAAAATAGTATGTTAGCTTCTTTGTTAAAAGGCTTTTCTGCTGGTATTGGTGCAACTGTGAAGTGAAAGATCTAATTATCTGTAACTGGTATGTTGTTATTAGCCCGGAGAGAACAGTTTTAATGCTTTGGGGAAAGAGTGGAGTCTGCCAATGCTGATCTAAAATAGCTGATAGCTGTAACCTCTGCTCTCAGTGAACACTTGACTGCCTGAGTACCATTCCTACTGGTATTTGTATATCGAGCCGAAGATGTTGATAGTGATAGTGGGGGGGTGGGGGGGAGAAGTATCAGAACTGGAATAAAGGAAAGCCTGGCACTGGAAAGAAATCAAATGAGATTCGTATAGCCATTTCTGTGGCTTACAAAAAACATAAGCTAAGATCAAAGCAAGTAAAATGTCCAGATCCAATTTAGCTACCACTCTGTGCGGATATTTCTAGAGACAGCAATGGATGACCCTTTTGCTCTAAACATGCCAGAATATAGATAATGGAGATTTCAAATAATTACAGGTTAACTGGTTCTTGAACTAAAATGATTCAGCAAAGATGCATAGGTAGTATAGCGTGTCCCCTCACCCATTCCTGCTTGACTCATGGTGCTGTGGCTGATATTCTCAGTGCTGGAAGTCAAGGAATCACTTGTTAGTAATGACTGTTCTGCTAGCTGTAGGCCAACTCTGAACTTCACACCAATAGAAAATATTACAGGGGAAAGCAATGGTGATGAAACTATGAGCATACTCATGATGTCTAGATCCCATGGTCAGTCTAGTTGACAGCTGGCTATGAGACAGAGCTTCTACTATTGGAATTATTGACTAATTTTCTCTATACCATGAGCGGAGAGCTTTTAATGCAATTTTAATCTCTCAGCTGTCTTGGATGCAGCTATCAATACAGTGCTTTGGAAAAGGCTGTGGGCCCTAGCAGTGAAAGATAGACCATATGGAAGTGGTCTGTTGTAATGTATTTCAGATCTAGAGTTAGATTATAGACACTAGGTTTGAAGTGCACAAACCACTTCTTGTGAGATGCTCCATACTCTGTCAGGAATGCCTTCTGCTTTTTATGAGATGGGCAGGCGAAGCATTAATTTTCTTCATAGCTCTAGGTAAGCCATTTGGGTAGTTATGTAGCGACAAGAATGTGTGTTAGGTTGAATTTGCTTTAGAGGTACCACAGATAAGCAGCTCAGTGAATGAGTTTTCACTATGTTTAAAAAATATTTGGAGGGAAGATAGGAGAGAGATGCTGAAAACAGCACACATACTGTTGAAGCTGTGCTGTTAATGATAAATGTAAAAGACTATCATCTTGCAGGCTCATTAAGACACTAAATGTAGGGCAAAATATTTCACTCTAAAGGCATTGAAATCAGAAGTTGCCATATTTAGTTTATAATTTATTTTGCAGTATTGTCCCCTTATTCACAACTTTTTTGCATGGAATTTTTGTGATGTGAATGTAAATACTTCTTTTAAAAGATGTACTGTGATTCAGAAAACCAGCTTGTCTACATAGGGAAAGATTTGATCTTGTGAATTATCTCCCCAGCTGTTTAAATTGAGAACTTGCATTTCTAGACTTTAAGAATACAAATTAAATACGGAATGCAAGGCTAGGAAGGATATTAGATACATTACATGCCTAATTAAAAAATAATAGTGACAAATTCAAAAAGGAAAATTGGTTGATAATGATGGGACTTTCCTTGTAGGAAGGAAAGAAATTATCTTTTCCTTTTAAATGCGCAGCATGATTTCAAACCTGTAAGCCAGACTGCTGAAATACAAATTTAGATGCACAGACTTTGACAGAGATGACAGATTTTCACATCTGGAAAACTGAATAATAACAACAATTCAGTTCTTGTAGAAGGATGAAAATTATGTTTTCAATTCTGATGTATGGCATGAGTTCTAGATGAGCAGATACAAATTTCAGTTTATATGAGTCGACAATTTAGGGAAAAAAGTGAAAAGAAGAAATAATAGCTTGGAGAAACTGCCTTTTGGTGAGTTCTAAATGAATTCATATGACAAGTCTGTATTTTTTCCTATGCTGTTTGCAATGTAGATCTCATGTAGCAGAGTGATAGTGCCATCTGACCGAACCCCTCGTGGTTTTGAATCTATTAGGTAGTAGATTATCCAGTTTGTTGTGTACTTTGCACATGTGCACCTGCTAATTCAAAATGCTGATGCACCAGAGAGAATCTAGGCTGCCCAAGTAGTCAGCTCTGACCCATTTCTTTGATATATAACTTGTGCTGTCTGTGATATTAGCAAAGAATTTTTCTATCCACCTGTAGTTTCAACAGTAATAGCTTAAGGCTTGAACACTACCTATGATTTCCATTCTATTGTGAAAATCTATATACCACACAAACCCAAAACACAGGGAATATACAGACTTCAAAGGAGAAAACTGTAAGAAGATAGGGGAGGCATCTCTTCCCCACTCCTCTGAGGTTAGAACAAAAAGCAATCTACTGAAGATGAGCGCACAAAAAAAAATGTCAAACTTTGTATATTTAAAATAGAAAAATGTGACATTTTTTCCCAGATTAAAACATGTTAATGGGAAAAAATTGCAGCCCTAATAAATATTGTATGAAAAGCTGCCAAGTAACAAAGCCTTGACAAACTCAGGAGAACAAGGAACTTCAGTTGCTGCTGCCACTTTATTTTTGTGTTATATTCTACCTACTCTTTCTGTGTATACAGAACTCTGCAATGTCTGTAGGAGTGTGGCGTAAAGGGCAGATCAACATAGACATCACATCAATACGTGTCTGACTGAGCAGCATGTGGCCCAGAGGTGCTGTTACAGTGAGATGGTGCTGTCTTTACAATCCCATGTGAGGGTCTGCACAACCAAGGGTGATCCTTAACACACATCTGTATTTTTTGTGTGACTGACAGACCTAGAAGACTGAAAAAAGCCTTGTAATTAACAAAGAACAATAATAATATTGTAAGAAGTAGCTAAAAGAACCAACTGGCTTTGAAATAGAAGGACAGTGTAAACTCATATATGAAATGAATAAATATTATTGAGGATCATTAAAATATGTCAGCCTTTTTGCAGAATAGTTAAGCAAGAGTTCTGGATTGATAAGCTAAATTTCAACTAGTCTTTATAAAAGCAGAAAATCAGGACCGATTCTTTGGCCACTTGAGCGTGGATATAGATAAGCGACACCATGTGTATATGAGGAGATTTTTAAAATGGAATTTGCCTTGCTAGAGGTTTGAGCTGATTCCCTTTCTGTGGGCCTGGGCGTACTGTCACTGCTGGAGTGTGGCAGGCTGAGGACATCAGGTGAAGAGGAGATATCTGGCGTACTCATGGTTTGGGTATGTGCGGCTTGGTCGATTAATCTGCAGTGTGATCAAAAACTAGGCTTGTTAAAGGTTCGAGTGCAGGTGTTTTGCCGGTGTCAGAGCGCCACATCTGTGGAATCTGCAGGGTCATTTGCTGTTTTATCCACTCTTGGTTCGTTGCCCTTTGTTTCTGGTGGTGAAACTCTGCCAGGCTGTGACTGTGTGAATCCGGGTGCCCTGCCTGGGTCTGAAATCCCTAGCCTTGTTTGTCTGGGACTTCTGAGGCTGTCTTCCTGGGCCACAGAAAATTGCAGCCTTGTCTCTACCTTTTCTAGCTCATCTTCCTTACTAGATAAAGTTGTTAGAAGTGGGTTCTCACAGCTCAAGAAAATCGGTAGTGATCACACATGTTTCAGTAGGATAAAGACACAATTTCCCTCAGTTCCTTGGGGAGGCTCTAAGTTTATCATTTACTCTTGAAGTGAGTGATGCCTCCCCTCTTCCACAGATTTCTGCCTTTAAAATGGTTTCATATTAATCTGTGACGCTCTCATCCGAAAGCCAAGCTGTAGAGGAGGCTGTACAATTTTGTGGAAGAGAAATCCTAGGAAGGCTACTTGACACAGACCCAGGAAATCCCTGAGCTGCAATGACTGGAGACTTGATCACAGCCAGCAGTCAGGATGCTCAGAAGAAGTGTGTGTGGGTGCGTGTATGTATATATATATATATGTGTGTGTGTGTGTGTGTATATATATATATATAAAAAAAAATATGTGTGTGTGTGTGTATAATATATAAAAAATCTTCTGCACTTCCACTCTTCCCTAGATGCTTGCTTTGGGCCACTGTTGAAAGCAGGGTGCAGTGCTACACCAGACTTTGAGCTAGGTGTGCTTGCTCTGATGTAAGATTAACAGTTACCTCTACTATTGGTGCATCCTCCTGTAGCTTTCGGTTCAACTCCAAGGCAAACAACAGCAAGGAAGGCAAGGAAACCAGTCCATATTCAGAAACTAATTTTCAGGAAGATACAAACGTAGCCATTCAGCTGCAAAAATAACTTGCAAGAGAACAGAGCCAGTTTTGCCATGGCACCAAGAGACAATGCTATTGATAAAATAAATAAATAAATAAATAAATAAAATAAATTTAAGACTGTTCTTCCTAATCTGTTTCCTATAAAATTACACTGTTGTTTTCACCTGAATTCTGATTATATTTATGAGAATTGAAATGTTTTGATCTAAAGCTGTAAAATACAGGTGAATCTTGAAGTTTTCTTTCTTTTCAGTAATGTGTTTTACTTTGTCCCCCATACCTATAAATAGCTGTTTTGATGTTGTGTTTTAACTATAAAAAAACTAAAATGCATATTTTCAAAGCAGAGAACTAAAAAATGCAGCAGTCCACTGATTTTAAAAAAAGACTGAGATTCAATTTTAAGGCAATAAGGAAACTGTAAACAAAATAATTAGCATATTGGGGGAGTAGAGTAAAAATATAGCCTAAATCTGCAGCAATTGTTTGAATTCTGAGAAATTTCAGTACTTTAGTTCCAGACACTTATATAAAAGGTTAGCTATTTTTTATTTAGTTCACTTTGTGAGGTAGGATAGAGTAATTGAAGGGCATCAGACAGGTGACAAAGACTGCTTATTATTCCCAGAAGTGTGTTTCTATAACTCCTTCCAGAGTATGTGGAAATGTGGAAAACAGTATGAGGTGAACACTGTATTCTACATATCTACATACCTGTTTTTAGAAAAACTAACTTTTGTCTTGATACTTGCTAAGTGATGTCATCCACACTTTTCTGAATTATCTACTGTTTTCTCCTGCACTGTGAACTTGGAGTCCACATTTAAGAATCCATGTCCTTCTATATTAAACATGTAACAGTCGCTCAGTGAAATGTGAAGCTGTGATAATAGTCTTAAAACCCCAGTGAGCCAGGTTTCCTCCAAAGTGGCTGACTGAGCAATTACAACAGCACTGCTCCTCTGCATGGGGATTAACCAAGTTCTTCAAGTTTTATCTACAAGGTAGGGGGAATTTGTAGCATTGCTGTCCACTGCCTTACTAGAGTCCACTGTCTTGCCCTCTGATTCTTATTTCTTCTCTATGCTGCTGCTCCATATGCTTCTCAAAAATCATCTGCTAAAAACCCAGTGCAAGCCCTAGAACTGAATTTCACTGTCTGTATATAAGCCTGGCCACCTCAACAACGTGGAAAGCCAAATTACTCACTGTGTATGACTGATCATTTGCATTGTCTTAATAGCCAGGAATTTATGTAACCAGGGGTTCAACCTTGCCAGAAAAACTCTGCAAGTTCCACAGAGCTGTATTTCATTCTTTACTTTCCTTCTGTTGGTGCATGGTGTAAAGTGGCAAGGAATATACCATAGCAGAAAGAATTTTACAAAAGAGGTAGAATCTGAAATACGGATAATTTTCTGTATCTTGTTGTGCATATTTCAGCTTGCTACCCAAACATAAAAACATTACAGAGTTATATAATACTGCTACAAAGTTAAAATAGGGAGGAGAAAAGTGGAGAGAGAGGAAAAATTAAGCAGCATAGGCAAGGGAGCAAAGCCTTTTGATGCCGTGTTTTCAGACTCAAAACTTGGATTAATGAGGACTGAGCTTCTTAGACTGCTTTGGAGTACTGCACATGAACTTCATCAGAAAGAAAAAGGACGCTTTCAATGTAACCTTCAGTTCTCTAGTTCTGAGCAAGCTGCTTGCTAATAATGTGGAAAACTTCAAAACGTCTCTAAATATTAGAGCATCAAGCCAAATGAAGAAAGAATGACTTAATAAGGTGTTAGCACTATGAGAGTGACCTTCTTGATTTGACATTTGTTTGGCATAAGAAACACCTCCAGCAGATGTTTAGTATTTAAAACTATTTGAGAAGAAGACTTTTCTGTGGAGGTAAGCTGCAAGATCATACAACAGGGTCTCTATCCACACAGTACCAGCAAAGCAATTTTTATGATATATATATATATATATTTATGATATATAGATATCATATATGCACTATATATATTTTATGTATTAAAAATATGAAAGCAAAGAGACAATTTTTTCTGAATGAAGATTCAAGAGAATCTTTTCTCCTGTTACCTCACTTTCTATATAATCTTAGGGAAATAATTTCTCCTTTGTGCCTTACTTCTCCTACCTGCAAATTGGATTTTTTTAACACTGCTTTGTTTTTTAAATTTGTTCATTGTCTCTGAAATGTTTTGAGCACCTCACTGAGAAATAAGGACAGTAGCAGTGTTTGAGGACAACAGTCTCTCCTTGGCGGAAGGGCGTTCTTGCACAAAGTGATGTTTTCTTTCCTGTGGCGGGAGGAGAGCAGAGCATAACCTTTGCATTGCTAGAAAGACGCTTGCCAAGGGGCATAGTTTAGAGCTGAGTGGGAAACGTAGTGCGTCAGGGTGATTTCAGATGTAAAAGTATAGGTCAGTGCGTATGCAGGCGGTGGGGGTGAATAAGCCTACTGCCCCCTTGCTCAGAAGAAGGGGGAGAGCCAGGTTCGGAGCCGCAGGCCGGGTCACTTACTGTCCCCCGCAGCGGCTCCCAGCGCCGGGGGAGGCAGGGGGGTTTTCACGTCGACCTGAAACTCTGGTGAGGACCCGAGAAACCCTTTGTGATTAACATGTCTTTGAACTTGAGGCATTCCTATGAAAGCACTTTGATTTTTGACAAATCCATTGCATTTGCATTTTCTGATAAGGAAACTAGAATTGTGCTGAAAAGTTTCAGTTTAACGGCTGGATGTCCTGTAATTTATCAAACCCTTAAAAAGGGAAGTAGGAAAGAAGAGAATGGGTAGGACTTCAATCCATTTACTTTGCTCTCTTGATCAGAACATGCTTTTAATGAACAGCTCACTCAACTCTGGTGTCTCATAGGTTTTGCCAGTACCCTGGGGGCTATGCTATTGCCTGACATATTTGCATATGAAAGCATTGCAGTACTTGAGTAACACAGTAGATTTTCCTCTCTGGCATGCTCCCTCGAAGTGCAGAATGCACTTCATAAAATTCAATGCACCATAGCTGTGGTACATCTTTGAATTAAGTTCCATGTCTATTGGCTATATTAACAGGGTAAGTGCTGGTATACTTTAATTTCTACTATAACTCTGGCTTGGTACTTTTCCAGTGATTATATAATTTTGTTTTTCTGAGTGTGCTTATAGGAAGATTTACTTTGATATTTCCTGATTCTCCCAGATTTATTTTTATATTGTAGACTCTTAACAAGGGGACAAAAGCACTGCTCCTTCAATGAATAGATACTCACATTTTTCGAGAGAAAATTTCAAATGACATTTTTTCTTTTTCTTTTTTTAAATGACAAGTGATGAAGGAGCTTCAGAGTAGGAAGGGAAGTGAGAATCTCTCACTGTGAAAGAATACAATGAAAACAAAAACAAACAAACTACAACATAAAACAAATGTTGCCTGGGCGTCCATATGAAAAATATCTGTCTTACAGGAAGTCCATGCATGTTTAACTTCTTAAAATCTCTCAGCAGAACAGTAAACAACAATTTAGGAAATCTGTAGAAAACATTTGTCCTCATATTGCTCTGTTAAGAATAATAGACTAAAGTACCAGGGAAATCCCGGAGAGACAGAGATTGAGTGTGCCGCAAGTGACAAACCAATCCTTGCAAACCAGTGCTGGAAATGCATTTGCAAAAGTTCCAGGATTGAGAATTCTGCCCCAGATTCCCAGCAATTGGCAATTCTGGCAGGCACCTTAAATTTGACTTAATGAAGCTGTCAAAGGACATCTTTCCACATGCAGCTGAGAGCTTTGATTTGAAAGAGCCGTGAACTATATGTCTTACTAGCTCACTTACACATTCCTGTTTGGGACAGCAGGAAACACATTTCCTCACTTGAGAATATTCTAAATCTGAGTAACCGCTGAAGGACATCACATTATTCCAGCTAAAATAGCTGTAAACGGTTTGGGTTATATGGCCTTTATAAATAAGAATGTCTAACAAGTGAGATGTATCTAAAGCAATGAATGTCAGTCATAGACTATGACTCCCCTGTGGTAGGCATTAATTACAGTATGTTCAAAGATGCTGCAATCCTAAGAAATTCTCAGTTTATCCACGTGTAACAGACAGGAGACAGACAGAAAGGAAGAAGAATACAAAGAAAGCATTGGGATTGGCAAAAATACTGTTGCAATGTTGTTTGTATAACCATATTTAGTTTAATAAGAAATTGATTCTGTGATCATACTTCCCAAATGTGACTTTTTCCTTCTATTTTTTCTGAGCTTGTTTTCCTTAACTATTAGGTCCTTGGTTAACAAGCATTTCTGTCCATCCAAGTAAAGGAAGCTTTTCAGTGAGGCCGAGTAACAGAGTAGTTGCAGACAATAGTCCCACAGTGTACCCCCATTACTGCCCCCCCCCCCCAAAAAAAAATTGTCAAATTGCTTTTTATGTATTCCTAGGAAGAGAGATCCCTGCTTAACTAAGATTGCTTGGCAGAGCAAATAAATACCAGGATTTGTTGCAAAAACAGTTGTTAATAGAGATCTGGTGGCAGGTGAGATGGAAGGCTGAGCTGGTCTCACACATCTGCCGCTCCTTAACGCGGCCCTCTCTGCATGGGTTGCTGCTTTGCCCACAGGATTTCCAGGAGGTTTTTGGCCGTGTTTGCCCGGGCGCCTCTTTGCCTGTAACTGAGTAGTCATCACCAGAAATAGCTGGTGTCTCGTTTGATGGTCCAAACGAACATCGACTTGTTAAAATGTCTGGTTCACGAGATATTCTCTAATGTAAATAGCCCTTTCTCAGTTAGTCTTATTTTGTATTTGAAAATAATGTGATTTTTTGCTTCTGTTGTCTCCTGTGCTCCCACTGCCCATTAACTGGAAGAGTTTCTGGATTTCTAGAGCCTTACCACTCAAGCCTATTGGGCATGTTCTTTTAAAGCTGGGGTTGCAAGCACCACTGAAAATAAAGTGAGGGAGGGGGCAGGGCAAATGCTACACATCCATGATTCTCAAACAGAAAAGTGTAGAGCTCGTGTGTGGCAAACGTTTACAGCAGTGCTAGACGTGAAAGAAAGGTCAGGTTCAAATTAGCTGTAGAGTTACCTGGTGGGTTTTTGCGTGTACTGTTGCGATATAACTGGAATTACATAAAAATGCTTGCTGCTGGGTAATGGGTCATTTGCACTGTAAAAATAATGACCTTTGATTGACCCTCTTGGCACTCAATTCACCTGCAAAAGTGAATTTGGCACCTTGGCACAGGAAGCTGGACCTAAAGTGAAGCCTCGGTCTCTGTGCTAAGGCCTGGGTGATGCCCACCGGTGCTCCTGTTCGTGTCAAGGTCCTGAGCTTCCTTCTTGGCATGCTGATTCTTTAACTAGAAATTTTCTTGAAGCTCTGCGTGTGGCAAAATGGCTGCTGGTATTCTTACAGCTTCTGCCTGAAAACTGTTAAGGTGATTTGTATTTCATTAATAGAAAAATATGAGGTAAGGGGGTTGGAACATGATGAAAGACACCAGTGTGGCACCAGAAATGGAGCAGGTAGTCCATGAAGCCACTGGGGCTGGGCCAGCACCACCCATCTGTAGCAGCACCTCTCACAGGGTGCGTTGGCCTTGTATGAAACCATCTATTAGCGAAGATTCTCACCACCAGAGGCTCTCCCTGAAGCATGCTGGTTTAGGCCAGTTCTGAAAATCTGTGATTTCCATATTTTTTCTCTTTTTTTCACCTCCTCATGAATTGAGTACAATTGTGCCTGTTGGATTTTTGCTTTTTTTCTTCACCCTCTAGAAATAAGCTGAAACCCAAAAAGAAAAATTTCCTCTATTTTGACTAAATGTGTCTTCTACAAAAAGTCTTCCTATAAGACTTCTGTTTACTATTTTGAAAATATTTTTATGATGTCTCTTTGCATTTAGGTTGTCTGGAGATTAAAAACTCCACTCTTTCAAATCCATACATGGAGAGGAATTTCTAATGCTTCTGATCATTCTTAGTATTCATCCCTCACCACTCCATCACTTCCTCTGCTTCTCTTTGAAGTGAACAAAGCCAATCCTATAGGGGAAATCAGATTTCTGAATTATATACCTGGAATCAAAAACATGTTCCCAACATACTTTCTGTATAATGTTTTGCATCGTAGTATTTTTGAGGGGGAGACGGGGTGCTGTGTCTGTCTTCAGCTGCCCGTAGGGATGTGCATGGCTTTGACAATGCAGTGTGGAGCCTGTGAGATGCTGGGTTGGTTCAGATTGTTCCTTCCAGTGTAGGGTGTTTTGGCATTTAATGCATTTGGCTGTCATGTTTGGCAATGTTGATTGCTTGATAGGCTTCCTCTTAAGAGCTTTGTGTTCCCTCTGTCTTGATTAAACTAAATCATTTCATATATTTTGCCTGTTTTGTGACTCCACATTTCCATTCACTTTTGATGTAGTAGAGGGAGTGTGGATAGGAGCAGAATATTTGAGCATATTAGTAACCAGATTAGGAACTATATTATCAAGTTAGGGCAGTTTAACTGTATACACAGGAACATTTCTGTAATTTGAATTTAAGATGTAAAATTAAAGTGTAAGATTTCACTGTCCAAATGTGTTTGCTGAGATTTGGCAGAAGGAGAGCTGGGGGCAATAATGTAACTTTTCTATACACCGTATATTATGATTTGAGAGAATAGAATTTTACGAAAGTGATTCAAAGTATCAACACTGTGGGAATTTCAAGTTGTTTTCTTAGGGTATTAAGACTGAGATTTTATTACTGTTTTATTTGTAAATGATGATGCTACAAATTTTGTAAATTACTTGGAGATTATTGATTTGCAATTTATGATGCATCACTTCTTTCCTGCTTTTGTATTGTTCTTTTGAGACACTTTTATTCAGCTTGTGATTAGTCTTTGGTGTATTAAAAATGATATAAGTAAAGGAATTGCATTTGTAAGAATTATTTAAGCATTTAGTTTTCCAGTGCTACAGAGTCAAATTCTAGTCAGAAAAGTGTTTAAGGTCGTATTTATATTGTCAAAATGGCAAAGAATAACAGCTAATTAAAAGGCCTGGTTTAACTGCCAGGGAAGTCAATAGACATGCTCGTGCATTTTCCGATCAGAATTAAATCAGAAGATTAGTGAATCTGAAGATTAGTAGCTCTTTATAAGAGAGAAAAAGAAAATCTGCAGGCTGAATAAATGAAATATTTTGACAACTTGATTTAAACTCTTTCTTCATAAAGGCATTGTCTTATTTTTGTTTTAGTATCTTCGTTGTTCCTTATATTCTTCCTCACTTCTGTATTTTAAACTAAAACTTCAGTGTCAGAGCATCTGGTCATGCAAAGTTCATGTTACACTGGTGTTACCTTAATTGTACAGAAAGCAAAGACCAGTGATTTCATTTTAACGCTGCTTCTACCATAAACTACAAGGAGAGTTTCTGTGGTTACAGCGAGGAAGGGAAATGTCACGGATGTGTTCAGAGTTAACTGAAGAGCTTGAAAAGTAACTACCCATAGTGCATGATGCAGCGTTGTTGTGTGCTACAGCTGTTAGCGTGTGTCTAATAGCTAAAACAGAATCTTACCCATAATCGGTAAGTATGAGAGGACAGTGTTTCTGCTAACAGAAACATGAACCAACTTGAGTACTTAAGAGTTCAGTTGAAATTAAGTTGCAGTTTTGAAGTGGATCTCACATCATTTAGCTGAATGTTACTTTTAGATGGAGGACTACCTAAATTTGAGAGAGAGAGAGAGAGAGAGAGAGAGAGAAAGGAAAGGAAAATTTAGGTACAGTATCTTTTGCATAAGGGTGTAAATGAAAAGTGCGGGTCTACAGAAGAAGTTTAAAGATGCTTCATACACCAGTAAAATAGCCACACAAATGATGCTCACTGACTACTRTGCATACTAAACCTCAGTTAGTGCCTGGCTCTACCTTTTTCCCTGAAATTGATAGTTTTGACATTCCTCTTAGTGGCTGCAAGGATTCTGGTATCCTTGATGACCACAGAACAAAATATATGAGCAGACAACCAAAATATGTTCCTCTTCAAAAAGAGTATACGTCTTGACAGAAATGAGATCGAATGTCAAAAGATAGTAGATCTGCATCTATTGATATACTTCTCATTCAGATGATAAAATTATTACATAGTTTAAATGTGACAAGGTTTGCAGGGAGGAGTAATATCTCTTACTAGACCAGCTAGWAGAGCTGGAAGTGGACAAGTGCTGTTATGCCTCAAATTTTCTAAGTTACAAGCTCTACCAGTTGATCTAATAGAAGGCAGTACCCCAGCCTGCAAGCCTGGGTCTGCATGTGTTATTACTGTGTAGTACTGTTTAAGGACAGCATACCAACTTGTTTCTATACTTCACATCTCTCTCTTTGGATTTCTTGACTTGCTTTTTCCTGACTATATGTCAGTCATCATAGAGATTTGATAGAAGCCTGTGTGTATCAAGAAAAATTACTTCAGTTTAGTAAATGTAATAATTCAAATAATTCAGCCAGTGATTTACTGAAAGGTTCAAAATGGAAACGTAAGAAGGAGGATCCCATATTGATTGCTACGATGTATGGAGTTGGTTTATCACCTTGTGCTGTGCGCTCTTTGCAAACTTTATTAAGCGTATATAAAATCCTTGAGGAAGTCAACACCACATGGTGAAAGTATTGGTTTTAGTAGTGGTGTGGGAAGCCAAAGCAGCATGGATCTTTGGGAGTGACAGAGATAATATTTCTACTGGCTAATAGTAGCGAGAGAGCAGCTTTGCCCTTGCTGTTGATATATAGTCCCCAGTTCTTTGCATATATAGTCCCACAGAAGTCAACAGGATGTGGTGGAGAGGCTCTCTGTACTGTGCCAGTAGGAACATCAATATTTTCTTGATACCTTCTGGAAGCAGCTGGAGATTAGATTTGTCAATTTGGACATACTGTCTAATAGGACTTTCAACCTTCCATGAAATACTTTTAGTAAGAGTTTTCTGAGAAAAAAAATTATACAATGACAGGGGCTTTTCTCCCTGATAGTGCTAGGTGCAATGCTGCCCACACACTGGATTAGGAATCATTAACTTAATGGATGATCTCCTATTACACCACACCACAGGTAAGTGTTCACTAAAAAAATTAATCACAACTTTTCAGAAATTTTTTCCAAGAGGAGGTACCCAATAGATGCAATGCCACTGATGAACTGGGAGTGCCATATCTTCACATGGCTGTTGCTGCTTTTTTATTAACAGAAGCTTTGCTACTCTTAGTGCTGAAGTATCCTTCAATTTTTAGTCCCACTGCTTGCTGTTTCATGTGCTGATCCCTGAATTTGTTTGTTTTTCAGTAGACTATAGTCTTGTCAGTCACTCTTTCACGTGTTTGGCCTAGAAGCATGTATTTAAGTTCCTCTTTCCTGAGTGTGCTGCCCTTAGTTTTGTTGCTTCTGTTGCAGGCACAGAGCATTTTCCCAAAAAGTTCTTGCCTTATATAAACAAATACTCTGTCATGGGAGACCTGGAGCTTGAATCCTAAATCTGTTCATCCCCAGCAGGTCACACAGCTCGTAGCAGGATTGGGGTTTTCTTTTTCCAGTTCCTATCTAGCACATCCTGCTGATGTAAGAAGAGGAGTCAGACCCATCACCTTCCCAGCAGGGTTCTCCCCCTGGAGAAATGGAGTGTGGCCCCTTCAAGCCTTCTGCAGAAGTGGCTGGTAGGCACCTCGCTGCGCTTCACAACTGCTTCCCTAACGGAGCCGGAGCTTGGCCGCAGTGTAACTGCTGCAGGGGTCCTTGGCTCTGGGAAGAGACAGGGAGGGCTGAGCACTGCTGTCTCCGGAGTATTTCAGTGTTGCCTATAGCATGGTAGAGCAGAGTAGTATTTTTAGTTTGAAAGAGTGCGTTAGTTTTGAGAGGATATATTTTTAATGGGTTTCTTCCACGTATATGGTCACAATTCAAAATCTCTTCCCCCTTGTCCTGTACTCCCTCTCCTCCTCCTACCTGATCATCCCCCTCCAGCTCCCACCCCCCAAAAAGGCTCCTTTTATCAGGGACTGGCAGGAAAATACTGTAGTTTAAAGGCTTGAGTGAGTTGTGAAAAGCTTTTTATTACCTGCCATAAGTCAGTTGTCTTTGCAACTCTTGCATGCTCCTCTGGTTATTTTTACTTGCAGAGTGTTTTTCCCCCTGTTCTTCAGCTGCTGGGCAAGATGGCGTTGGTTTGGCTTCAGTTCTGACAAAAGATAAATGAGCTTTGGGCCCTCAGTGATTCACTTGGGCTGCCAGGGGGTTCCAAAATAGCAAACTATTTTTCATAACTGCAATGTGATATGAAGTGAGTTGCAGCAGGTGCTCTAACATATACTACAGCCGTCTGTGGAGTGGGGAATTCATTAAGTTTCCTCATTTGTCCAAAAAGTCACCTTTCTGAGTGGCTAGCATTCTGTCTYTGCCAGCTGAAGGCACACTTTCCTGAAGCTGGAAAGACTGTGGTTTTTTTTTCTTTTCGTTGTGTAGCAAGTACATATGGAAATGGTACTGTGAGGTTAATTTGTTCAACTTGTGAAGAATCATTCTCGTTCAGGAGCTCCATTGCTTACTTTTCAATTCAGTGGTATTTTGCAATTTCTCTCTGAGTTGCAAACAACATGGAGCTGTGATTTTTTTGGCTTATGTCTTATCATTTGTAACGGTGTTGCAATGTCTTTTGCATTTATAGATTGACTGGAAATGCAGCCAATGGTAGTTGAGGGGAAAAAAAAACCCTAAAAAATATTTAATAACTGAGTAATAGAAATGATAGAAATTTCCTACTTGAACCCACTCTTTAATGCCTGCTAATCCAAAGATTCAATGTCCTCTGCAAATTTTTGTATAAAATACTGAAACGGAAATATTTTCTAATAGAAAATGAGCATAAATGCTCCAAGGTATAAAAGTATATTAGAGCCACACAAATTTCAGTGTAATCCCAGAGGAGTTTGAAGGAACTGGACTATTGCTGAAACTAAAGTGAGGAAATGGAAATGGGTTACAGACAGTGGCTCCAGCAGTTGGTTCCTGCAAGCAGCACCAAGCCCTGGCCCGCAAGAGTTTTAGCCACCTCTCCTTCCTCAGCAGGAGAGGAACTGAGCTGGTGATAGCTGAAGGAATCATGCTCAGAAAATGGAGTGGAAAAGGGCGTCGTGCCTTCAAGAGTTTAAAGAGAAACTGCTCCTCAGCAATGAGTACATTGCTGGGAAAGAAGCCATCAGGTTGAATACAAACGAGTGCCAGGACCTTCTATCTCCCCTCCCTTAGGTGTAAAATGGGATGCTGATGCTTATCTTATTAAGGATGTCTTAAAGGCCAAGCACAGAGCTTGCACAGAGATCCCAGTGCCATAAATAGGATACTGTGTAATCACTCAAGTCCTGCAGAATTAATGTCTGTATAATTGCGTAGACATGGAAAATGTAATAAATATTAATGGTATTCTCAAGGAACAGTTTCCAAAGAAAAAATGTGCAGATAAATTTAAACTTATGCATATTTCAATCCATAAAATACAGATTTTTCTGTAAGTGCTGGAATACTTAAAGCTTACATATAGCCAAGTGCTCTACAGAAATGTTTTCTTACTGAGTAAGATTTATGTGGCCATATATTGAGGTCCAGCACACAGCATCCTGTTTTAAAGTACATCTTAATCTAAACACATATTTCTTCTCTGAAACATGTGGTACCCAAATAAATAAATGCTATCAGTGACTTAGAGGCCCCTCTCATGTTGCAATTACTTGCATTACAAATTCTCGTGTGCTACATATGGTTTGAGGTTCAGGTTCTGCTGCCAGGCAGGAAGTCAGTGATCCCAAGGACTTGCCAGAACTCACCTCATAAAACCTTAATAAAAAGTATCGCCTCTCATGCAGTAGCATCTGTAGTAGGTGTGTGTGCCTCACCCAACAGACTTAGTTTCCAGAACACACTTTATTCTTTCTGTATTGGAGGGCCTTTTTCTAATATGATTTTCCCTGCAAAATTTGGTCTCAATATTTTCTGCCACTGAAGAGCAATGCAGGAGAGAAGCGACTGCAGTCTATCTGGCTGACAGGGAAACTGAATGTTATGTGGACTGTTCGAAATATTTGTTGTTGTTGCCTGCCACTGATGGCTGTAGGAAAGAAATCTTTGTTACAGATACATTACTCTTGTCCTTTCAGGGAGGAGCAGTATGATAAACCTTCTTCAATCCCCAAATGTTAAAAGCAAAACCAGGAGGTCGGACTTGATTTCCTGATTATCATTAACATAAAATGTGTGTAAAAAGCTTGCTGGAAGGGGATGGTAGTGAGGAAGAATGTGTTCAGGTCTCTATCACATAGCATAAATCTAAAGCAAAAAGGGGTTAGAAAAGCAATAAAGTAAAGCAATTAAAACGTATTCATTGGGTGATCTATAGTGCGCTGTTCTTTTGACTCATTGAATGTATCAGCTGGGTGTTCTCAGAACAGCACACTCTTGGTTATTCATTGATGGTATTTGATTTATATTGACTTTCTACTATCACTTACTTTCATTTATAGCAGAATTTGGCCTTTGGTAGATAAGAGAAACAGAGAGCAGTGGAAGTAATGTTTGATGTCCTATCTACCAAATCTGTAGTTGCATTCAGAAACTTAAGATAGCTTTCCTTTATGAAATACTCACCTCGAGTATGTAAAGCACTAGTTAGCACCATTATTTTAATAAGAATCACATCAGTGAAGAATATCTTCTCAAATAGCACGCAGAGACAGCTGCAGAAGTACTTAATGTACAGTCCCTTAAAGGCTAAACTAAAAATGTTTTGGAGAACTCAGTTAACCGTGTGTAGTTTGGTCAGGCAAGCTTTCAGGATAGCGTTTATCAGAGGGGTAATATGACTAAATCAAGACTCCATTTGCTTTTGCCACTACTTGAAGAATTCAGCTCTAGCCACTGAATAGTCTCTCTCTCGTCTAGGAAAGCACCATCCATCCTTCTGCTGTGTTTGCGTAGGAATCCCAGTAGCAGAAGGAGAACATGTGTATCTTTACATGATGCATTACATTCAGTGTTCAAGCTTTAGCATGATAATGCTAAAACCATGCATTCAAATATGATATTTTAAAAATACTGAATAATGTGTTCTTTAGCTGTTTTTCAGGGTCTGATGGATGCTTGTCTTAAAATGTCTCTGCAATTGCAAGGCCTAGGAAAAGGTTTCTTCATTTAAATCATGGTTGCTACTCTTGGAGAATCATTGGAATTCAGGAGCTCAGGGAAAATCTTTCTTCACTATTTTGATGACATTGTTTTAGCCAATCTGCTTATTCCACCTCAAAAATAAAAATACAGATTTTAAGTGTTATCTATACGTTAATAAATATGAAAACTAGCTTCTATTAAGTAATTATCAGATAAAAATTCAATGTATGATGCATGATTAAGACCAATTTTCAAGCAGCACAAGGATTCAGGGCGTTTGAGTAATCAGGAAATCTTGGCTTTTGCAGAAATGGTGTTTTTAAAAAAAATTATTTAAAATTATTTTTACTCAAAATTCTCAAACTAACTGTTCTTCAGGTCTCTCCCTCTCTCTAGCATACATTTTGCATCTAACATGAAGTGTAGAAACACAGATTTCACACGACATCAGTAAGTGTTTTGACAGATGAGATCTGGCAAATTCTTTCTGTGCTGATTTGCGATGTTAATTAGAACAAAAAAAGTTTAGCTTCTGAGATGAAGCAGTGAATTGGAATTGCAGTG
Organism: Rhea americana; assembly: GCF_003343005.1. Lineage (NCBI taxonomy): Eukaryota > Metazoa > Chordata > Aves > Rheiformes > Rheidae > Rhea > Rhea americana. Next base: position 1,587,321 of record NW_028186149.1, read on the forward strand.
CAGTGAGTAACAATTATAATGGAGTTGGAAGGAGAGTATCTTTAAATCCTGCTAAACTCTTTGCATCAATAATGTCTTTCAAGAGCTGATTCAGCTGTTTCAATTGTGCGTGTGTGGTGATGTGGATTTTTTTTAAGTATTTCTATGTGACTGATTTGTTTACACAAAGCTTCTTGTGTTATAAGTGGGTAAATTAGAAATTCCTGGTTATGTTCTGTACAATACTGTGTGCAGAAAACAGTGGTAAAAGAATATTAAGGTTTTAAATCAGGCATTCAAACATTAATGAACACTAGAATTAAAGATGCCCAAGTGCTCATTCTTTGCCACATACATACTTACTATGCAGTGTTTACTTGCAAAGTCTTGGTTTTTTTTAATTACACAAATTTGATGCAAACTAAAAAAAACTGATTTCAGCTTTGGTTATTTATTGACAAGTGCAGAGGTCATTAATAGACTTGGAATATTTATCAGGGCTGGGCCTCCTCTAGTTACTGCTCATAAATAAGCTAAAGCTGTTTGGTTTTCAGCACAAGCCAAAGAGAAATGTTATTTCTGTTGATCACTGAAGCTGGGATCTTTTTCTGCAACTTTCTCCTCAAATTTCAACATGAAACAGAGAACTAAACAGAAACCTTGAGTTTGGGTGGCAAACTTTAGAAGCAGCTTGATTATGTTGCCAACTCTTTGCGTAATACTTTTGTAATCTTATCTTTTATTCATGTCCTCTCTCAAAAAAAAAAGGGGGGGATTCTTATCTTTTTAAATCTCTTTTGTATGGATGTTTTCTTTTACTAGAGTGGATTCTTTTCATTTTGGTGGGCTTTTTTGGTTTTGGGTTTTTTTTTGCCCAGGAGTTGGGGAAAGGTGCAGACATTGACATCAAAGCTCAAGTTTGAAATCTGATTAAATAGAGCACATTCTTGTTCCTTTTCAACAGAAGATTCAGCATATTATTTCTGTCATTTACTCTGGATGATTTATGCAAGTACATTGAGAAATACAGAATGGATTTAAACTGCCAATATCAGAAAAGAGCTGTTTGCAAGCGATCTATAGAACAAAATTATCATAAAAAATGAAGTTTTCAAATTTCTGCACCTTTTTTAGTATTATAGTGTGGTGCCTTTTAACATTTCAGTATTTTTTTGATATTTTAAGATTGAGAAGATGTTTTGTTAAATTGTCCTTCAGCAGACAATGTTGTGTTTGGGTGATTTCAGCTGTAGGTGAATTCCTCATCAGTGGGTTTGAAGAATTCAGATCTCTCCTCTTACTATGTATTATCTAACTTAAGTCCAAAATCTGTTTAGCTTCTATCTTTCAGATTTTCAGAAGAAAAGTGATAGCAGTCATTACCACAGTGCCCTCATTTGCCCTGAAAATTTCATGGTATATATGTGGTGAGGTTGGTTTGTCTTTCAGTTGCATTGACGTCAGAGGCAAYATTGATAAATGATACCTTTGATAAAGCTATAAAGCTGTAAAACCACACTACTGARCTGACACTAAGATTATGGTGCACATATGAGAGACAGGGTTTTGAACAGTGTGAATGAGCTTTTTCAGGAACTAAGGTTTTTGTTTGGTAATGAACGCATCCTAGGTTTAATAAGATAGTAGTTTTCTAACTGTTTTCAGCTATATCATTCTTGTAACCTTATCTAGAATCTGACAAACTACTGATGTCCTATAAAGGTATTTGGCATATACACCAAGGTTGTATCCTGCTCACTTCCATCCTACTGCTAGTAGTATCTCTTAGCCTTGCTTTAGAGGGAGTCCTACCCTGTCCCTCCTCCAGACAAGAGAATATCTGTATGTATAAATCATGTGTCCTCTTTTTTTGCATTGAGTTGGTGCTTCCCATTCAAGGATTTCACATTTCATATGTACTTATAAGAAAAAGCTTTTACAGTTTGCCTATTCCTTTTGCTGACTTTCTATCCATAATCTCTTTGTACTCTGCGGTGCCTGTTTCCACAAAGAAATGTTAAAGGGACTACTGAGACCATATTCTCATTTTCTTCTGGCATAAGCAGCTCACTGGTGGGAGGCACAAGCATGTGGGTCACTGTGGAAGCAGTAGTCTTTCAGGGTCAAACATTTGGACAACAACATTTTCTCACGTGAAGCCTCAGGAGTCATTTCTGATTACATGTAAGTTCATAATGTTTAGCCACTTCTGCAAAGATGGGCATGCTTGGGGAAGGTCTGCTAACGAGTATTTGTAAATTTGGCCCTGGGCATCTTGCTCGTGTCTTACAATGTCCATCATTGCCACGTACAATATTTTATTTGGTATGAGCTGTGGCAGGATCAGGAGGCAGATCTGATCTAGTGTCCTGTGCTTTGTCTCTGAGCAACGTAATAGCAAATCTAGATGTTTTTATAAAGTCAGTCTTTCTCCACTGTATCCTTGTCAGCAGCACTAGCGTCTGCTTTCCACCTGCTCCTCTGTTCATAACCTTTCACAGGAAGATGCATCATAGTTGTATTTATTATTTGAAAGACAGACACATCATCTTCTGCACCCAGTCGTGCTTTTAGATTGGAAACAAAACCACCTGCGGCTCTAAACACCCTGCTTCCTCGTTATAACACCATCCTTAGAGCCCAATCATTTTAGGTGTTATCAAAAGATGTTATTACAGAGGTGCCTGCTGTAGTTAATGTTGTGTCAGCATTTCATTTTAAAGCAGTTTTTATTAGGCTTATAACCAGGCCATAAAAACTCATTCAGGGCAGCTATTTTTATGTAGAAGAATTTTGAACTAGTGGTGAAATCTGATTTTGCAGGAGTCCTGTCAAACATCTCTCAACTCACTATGAATAGGAACATTCCTTATTAATTGTTTTAAATATAAATTAATCTTGAGTTCTGAGAGATTAAAATATTAAGTAATCTGCTGCAGTGCTGGAAATCAGAATGGAGCAAAGTTGTATTCAGATTGTAAAAGTATACAATTCAGATTGTAAAAGAGAAGATAAAGTGCTAGAGGATACATAATTACAGGAGCAAATCATCAGGATGTGTAAAGCAGATGGGAGATGTTTTCTAGCCCTAATTTCTGTGAATCAAGATAGAAAATGATGCAAGTCATATCTAAATTGAACAGTTTGAGTCCACTCTGTTTAGAATTCGGCAGTAAAGGGAATTGTCAATGGCATTTAAATCAGATTAAGAAAGGGGTTTGACAAGAAATCAGAACAGCCATTACAGAGTAACTTAACTCCAAAGCGTAGCTAGTTGTCCTTTGGTCACAGCAGGGGCAGAGAGCAAGCCTGACACTTGCAAGTGTGTATTTGCTGCATCTGCATAAGAGTTGCTGATGTGCTTCAGTACACCTGGTTTTGAAATCTAAGGCTCAAACTCTGTCGAGGATGTTAAGGCACTGCTGAGCATTAGATTTTGCTCACTGACATGACAAACTTTGTTTGAGCCTCCTTGAGGCAGTCTTGTTACTGTGCTGAGAAACTGCATAGTAACTGCTACGTAACTTATCACTCCCTCAATTAGTGCATCCAGGAAAAGAGAGAGGGACCGTTGCAGAATAGCACATTGTGCTATTCTGCAAGACATGCAGGAGTATTCATCAAACCAGGAAAATGCCCCAAGTTATATGGGGCCTGCCTTAGTTACTAACTTCTGTGTCTCTGGCTGATTACGTTACTGCAGTGAGTTCTCGTGCAGGGCAAGGGGCGTCCTGAAGCCACAGCCAAAACATTGCAGACCCAGCAGGTCATGCTAATGCTCTGTTCTTGGCTGCTGTTCTTAAGCAATGACTATGGAAGCTCTTTTCTGTTGGGTGACCTGACGTTTTTGAAGATCTCATCCTAGTTTGGAAACTGCTGTGATACTATCTTGAACTGAAGCTACTTTGGGTCAGAGCTGTTTCTGTAGGGCAGCAAGGGGCTAGGCATGTCCCGAGAAGGCCTTGCACCGTAGAAGACGCCCTGTGCAGAGGCCTGAGGTATCGTGCCTCAGGCAGAGGGCTGTCTTTTCAGTCTTTCCTGCCTTATCGGTCTGAATTGTCGAACTTGGCATGCACAGACCTGTGTTCCTACAGTTTTCCAAACAAGTGAATGAAAGGGTAAGGCTTAAGGGTAAGATAAGGATTCATATCCTGTCAGGTATATTTTGTAAAGGACAGCTAATGCTAAACCAATTAGTTTTAGAATCATGTTTAATACATTTGTAGTGTGGTTATATGGTGATGCACATCTCTTATCTTCTACATTAGAGCAGTGTTAGAGAACAGGAGTTGGCACATATTGCCCGTTTGAAAAAGATTTGCGTGTTAAAAAGGCTTTTGTATTATTAAGATTATTTGTTCACAATAGAAATTTGGCCTCAGAAAAAGTAAAACAATAAAAATAAAAATAAAAATAAATAAAAATCTTTGGCTTACTGAATGATCATATTCAAAGGAATGCATTGTTCCTTAAGAAGAAATTGTGTAGTAAAGTTGATAATACTTTTTAGTTTTATATTACAGTCATTTCAAGAATATGAGCACCTCCTAATAAGAATATTCATTCTGAACTTCCTTTCTCTGTGGAACTTAATAAGAAGTAAGATATATTTGTTGCAGAGGGAGAAATAAACTCTGGACTGATACAATGTCATCCTTCAGAGCTCAGCTGCAGCAGCTGTACTTAACCTCCAATGCAGAGAAAATTACAGAGTCCAGTGAATTAGAGATCACTAAGGGTCATAGAGAAATTGCTTTAATATCCTGATAGTTCTCTGTGTTCTCAACAGATGACATTAAAATATGAAAGTGAAGTGGTTTCTGCCCTTATAAAATACTCTTTCTTGGAATCCCACCTTTATGCCTGTTAGAAACATACTTTTCTCAGCCAGTATGGCTGATGGTGTACGGCTTTGCTCTTGGGCAGCACCCACCATGTTGGGGTGGTAGAGTTATCCCCCAACCATGGGAACAGGCACGCGGAGGGCTCGGTTTGTCCTGGTGCCCCTAGAGGGGCTGTAGGATTGTTTGTCCGATCTAAGGGAGCCCATGGAAAAGGGCCCTGTACTGCGATTCCCAAGCATCTGAGTCTTGCTCCATTGTGCCAGCAGTGACTTAATATGTGAAAACCCAGGCCCTCGAGGCACTTGTGTTCTCCCAGTCTCTGTCTGTCCTCCCGTTCTGTCTGGGAGTGCCTCCATCAAAAAACACCCTGGTGTTTAGAGCATTATACTGGAAAAATAATAAATGCTTCTATAAAATTACTTTTCCATATGAAAAGGCTTTGTTTCCACACAGATATTAGGCAGTTGCTCTGTGGCTACTCACCAGAATAATGTGGTTCCTATATTATGAAAAATTAATTCAGGTGTGCAAGCATTTTAAGAGTTCTTCTGGCCTCCTCAGTTTTCTTTAGCTGGGGCCTGTGTTCAGTTTGTCAGCTGTGTGGCTTGCAGAGTTTTGCAAGCACACACAGAGATATATCACAGATGCTGATCGCTAATCCTGGAAACTATATCATTACCAAGGCACAGTAATAGTACTCTGAATTAAGGAAGAAACAAACCACTGTATGAGTTTGCAGCTCTGAGTACTGGCTTGTCTTTTATCTATCTGAAGCATTTTAAGGGAGCCTGGTCTTCAAAAACTGCTGAACCTGAAAACACTGGCAAAGTGTTGTCTACTGCTTTTTACACATAAATATGCCTGCTCTAACTGCACATATACTAGTGCTTGTATAGTCTCTTGTGATTTCTAAAAGTTGAAATGTAAAGGGCTTGCAAATTATTTAAAAGGATATCACCCTCTTCCCGCACACTTCTCAGAGTAAGCAGGACAAAGCAGAGGAAATTCTGAGTCTTGCTAGAGGTATTCTCAATTCAATATTATTTTTATTTTGGAGATGTTTCCTAAATCCTATCTAGTACCCTGTAAAAGTTTAGGAGCTTTTGGAAATAGTAGTCCTGAAATCTTTTCCCGCAAGCCTGATTACCCTACTAATAAAACTCCAAATGATGTAAAGTGGCATATAAAATGTCAAACAAATACACGGTGTAGTTTATTTCAATGTGCTCTTTATTTTCATATTATGTTGTCTTTTGAGGCTGAAAAAATATTTGTCACCATCCCTCTGAGCAATAGGAAGTACAAAGAAATATTTGCTTATTAGCCATACATGAAGATGAATAGCTAAGCTTAGGAGAAAGTGTGCTAGAAAATGTAGACTTTGTACATGCATATATGCATATGCTGCTCTACTTTCAGATGGACTTTCACTCTCTCTCCTGTCCTTGTCTCTCTGACTTCCTTCCCTTCTCAGTGAGTGTTAGAATATGTGAGCAGAATCTCTAAATTCAAGCGAAAGTGCTATTACAACGTATGCTGAGCAAGAAGACTCAAAGCAGAAATACAGTTCTAATGATGTTTTGATCTCTTACTTTACACTGTCTTTCTAAAGAATAATTTGCAAAAATCTGTTTGGCTAAAAATGTGTTCTCTCCTTTAACAAATACGCCTCTTATTTAAAAGTCACTTTCCTGGGTTTGTTTTCCAAGCTGAATTTTAGATCAGTTTATGGTAAAGTTGGACTGCAAAATATGAGGCAGTGTGTTTTTGTCAGATAACCTGGAGGGCTCTGGAAAGAGGTCTTCTCCTGTGGTAAGGTCTGGCGCAATCTGTTGGATGCTTCGTCAGGCTGAGTGCTTTGTTTTTTGCCTCTTTTCAAATCCTGCCATGCAAGCTGCCATCAAAAACGGAATGAAACTGGACGGGTCTGCTCCAGTATAGTAAACTGTGCACCTCCATCCAGAAACCTTAGATCCCCTTTTCACTTATTTTCTGTCTGAAAACACATAGTGCCTTGATGCTGACTTGTTTTGAAAAGCTCTGCTATGAAGGGGCTTTGCAAATGAAACGTCAGTGAGACCTGTGTTCTTGCCGGTATAATTTGTTGCATGCATTTCGTTTGGCACCGTGGTCTTTAAACCTTTGTTTAAAAAGCTGCCAGCCTTCCAGAAGAGCCTGGGCTCTGCAGGAGAACTGAGCTGCTGAAATGAGCTTCTTTTTGGTTCGTGCATAAAATAATTTTGCAGTCTGAATGCTGTCCTCAATTCTGCCTGTGCCACCCTGTGACTTTGCCAGAGGTTGCACAGGTGTAAGTGGTGTCAGAGTCTGAAGCCCATGAGGCAGTGCAGCTGGCTCGAGGATCTGAACTCAACAGTGTTGGCGGTGCCTTTTCACTCTGCTGGGCTGCACGGCTGTGAAAGCCTCTGACTGAACAGGGATTCAGGTGAGGTGCTCTGGTCTGTGCTGAGTTGTGCTGTAGTGACACATGATCCAAAGGATAGAGATAACTCTGCTAGACTCATCTTGGTTCTGCAGAACTGTAATCTTGAAAGGCAGCTGAAATCCGAACGTAAGCAGAGATGAGACTGAAAATCCATGCAGAGATGATCTGTTGAGTAAGAAGGTGCCATTTTTACAGTGTCGCATCTCAAGAGTAGAGCTACGCATTAAATATCTCAAAAGCTACAGAAAAACTACAYCTGGATATGTAATGAACTGACAGATTTATTCTGGGATGACAGCATTATGGATACCCAATCTTCCTCAGTCTGTCTCCATCATGTTTCCTTTTAGAACTCTTACAGCTTTCTTAGTAATCTGGGCAAATCTGTAAGAATATACTCATCTGATTGGATTGGATTCCCCCCCCCCCCCCCCCCCAAAAAATATATATCTATATAGGAAATGACAATATTTTTCAGTGGGCTAATATGGTTTTAATTGTTTTCTTTAAATATTAAAATTGTATTTTAAAAACCATGAACCATGCAAAAATTTCTGAAGTTTCTTGCCTAATTTCTTCTCTTGGCATTTACATTGAAGTGGCCCCATCAAGCCTGGTCTGGAGCTCATTAACTGGTACCTTTTCTGGTATAAGATGGCAGAGGAGAGAAACTCTGTGCAGCTAGTCCTAATGACTGGAAAGCTAAGCCAGGCTGTTGCAGACAGTGGTTGACAGTCTGGATATTCCACTTTTCCAAAGTAGAATTAAAAGTTGTGGAGACTTTCTTGGAAAACAATATTCTGTTTGCTCTTTATACAAATAATTTTGACTTTATCGTTAACTACAGTGATTTGCTGTAAATGTGTGTACTGGGGTCGGTCTCATGGTGGTGTAAAAAGGAAAAAGGGGAAGCCCAGACTTGCTTATTTTCTCTCCAAGCAAGAAGACGAGGCAGGAAGGTGCTGGCAGCGTGTGCATGCTGCCCTTGTCTCCCAGCCAAGGGTGTGCTGCAAACGARGGCCGTGCACCCACGCGGCTGGTGGGCATGGTCAGGGTGATGGCCCTCTACCTGGAACAGCATTTTAGAGACAGAGTTTTGAAGTTGTGGCTCTGAATATTTCCAGCACCATTCTGTTTCTAAAGAGATCTGGAAAATCAGTATAAGGTATTGCTTATAACTATGCAAGTGTTGAATTATATTGGATTTTCAGGATATTTGAGGATTTTCAGAATCAGGAGCCTCAAGATAAACTTCTAACTGATTAGCAAAGGCCTTTCAGTGCATTCAGCATTTCACACTGAGAGTCAGCTGAAAGCAATGGGAATGGCCAGACCCTCAGCAGTTTGCCAAATGAGGACCATTATTTAAAGTGAGCTAGATGTGTATTTAGGAGTGAGCCTGAGGGAAATCTGTTTCCCTTCAAAAAAAATCTAAAATCTTTTTTTGTGCAGAGAAATGCAATACCAATACTAAAGAGAAGGGGGGAGGGGTAAGTGGAAAACCTTTCCCAAATTAATTTTTTTGTAGTTTTTAGATCAGTCTTCTAAAAGAAATCAGTAAGATCCTCCTGTGCTTGATGAAGATGGAGAATAGTGTCCATTGTTCACTAATCAGACATATTTTAAAATAGCTGAATCATTTTCCTTCATGTCCTGCATCACCTTTTGTAATGGGTCTGTTTTGTGGTAGGGCTTGTTTCTTCTGGCAGGTTCCTTCAGAAACCTTTGCTGTACAGTGAAAAGTCTTTGCAGAGTCGGTGGGGTGTTTGTCAGGTGGTAGGGAATTTCTATCTGAACATTCATAACGAGCAATTTAGACTTACAGATAAATGAACAGGGGCTCAAGGCTGTGCAAAGCATTAAGGCTGGCGCTTTCTGATTATTGCTTCTCCCTTTGGAAAATGCGTCTTGATTCCAGACGGCTGGAGAATGGGCTCTGCGGCCTCGTTAGGAGGAGATGAAAGGCAAGGCTTGGGGCTGCTGCAATCCAGGCCCTGCTCTCGCTTTGCTGCGGGTTCTCGTCCACACGGCAGCACGCGGGAGCGAGGAGCGCCTGTGAAAAGGCTGCGAGAGCGGCAGGAGGGCTGCTGTCACCCTCCCTTCTTTTCTTTGCACAGCCATTGCCTTTTCTGTACGGCTTGAGATGAAGTGCTTGCTGTAATCTGTGTCCTCACGTAACGAGGCTCAGCATCTAATTGGATCACTGGATATTAGGGCACTACGTGCCTAGGGAAGGCATTGGAAGGATGCTGGAAATCAGTTACGTTGTGCATCTCCGATGAGCCCTCTTGCTCGCAGAATGAACCTTCACACTTACTGGAGAGCAATTTAAGCATATGACCCCCCATTTCTATTAGCCCTATAGGTATCCACCTGCTTACTTTCGCGCATTTACCTAAATGCTTTGCTAGATTAGGTCTCTGCACTACTGAAGATATCAGGATTTTGAAGAGAATAATGCTGACCTGTGAAGCTTTTGTGACTCTGTACTTTGATAATAGGCATTTTGAGTATTTTTCAAAATATTTTGCAAGAGTAGGAGAGCAGCTATCTACAGACTTGGTGCTGAGCAGGAAATAAAATAGTACAGGATCAATACAACTTTTTCTTTCTTTCTTTCTTTTTTTTCCTCCCACACCTGCTTTATTTAAGATTAAGCTACACCAATAGCAATGATACCTCTTCACGTACTGTCATGAGGCAAAGAATAGCAGATCCGGTCCAGCTGTTTCTGGACTGTCTGGCCCTCCCTGTCTCTGCTGGAATAGAGCTGTGATCTAAAACCGGGGACAAGACAGAAGGGTTTCTCAGCTCTCTGAGGTGTATTGACACAAAATAAAATGTGGGCTTCCTCACTGAGAAAATAKTAGCCACTGCTACAGAGTGGCTGCCACAGGATGCAGTGGGAAGGTAATGAAACGCATCCTGAGGTAGCTGTTGTATAGCATATAAATTGATTTTAAACGGGGGGGAAGGACTGAAAACTTTCCCGGAGTGAATGATTTTGTAGATTATTGATTTGGGCAGCAGTTTACTTAAACATTAAAACTCTGAATGAAGCAAGTTACCCTGAAGAAAAATGTGTCAGGTATAGAACTTGTTACAGCTAACTATTTAGCCTCTGAGGACTTTGTAAACTGTCCAGATATATTTATTATAGGAAATATTTTCTTCAGGAAAAAGGCTATTTCCCCCTACAGAGTACACTGTGGTATTTTCTGATGTGACTGCTTGAATTTTGTGGTCTGTTATCATTATAGTTACAGTATGACTGTACTCAAGATTTTTTAACAATCTCTCTATATTTCCCAGAGAAAGAGAATAAAAAAATAGCAACTCAAAGAAAAGAAAAATTACTGCAACAGTAAACAGCAACAGTTGTGTCATTACCCACAGAGATATTTTATTATACTTTGTGCTGTTTCTGTGGAGTGCCTCRCAGCAGTGTGTAAGCACGTGGGTAGGATCTCTCATTCAGATATGTAAGGGAACTTTAGGCCAGAGGAACATGCAACACGTTCCTGCATTCCTCATGACTCCTAGGAATCCGGAGATAACAAATCCTGAACATGCCAATGTTTACTGCCAAACAAGACTGGGAAAATGGAAGTCYGGCAGTTAGCAGTGGGAGAGGTTAGGGAGGATACTTACTCTGTATTTAATAAGGGCTCAATCTTCAATCCTTTTTAGAGCTAAACAAAAGAAAGATGTGCAGCAAAACAAGGGAAACGGGTGCTCTCCACTCTGATTGCTTGTTAAGGATGAAGCAGGTTTGTCCGTAGATGCTGCCACGGGCAGGGGCTCAGTGGTTCTGGAGTGTGGATTTTGGCTCCTGTTTCTGCTGCCCCTGCTCTGACCCAGACAGACCAAGCTGGCTCCCACCAAGTGAGATACAGCCTGAAGTTGTCTGGGTGTGCATGTGCATTTGCATGTAGGGGAGAGGAATGTTTGGCTAGGCAGTTTTGACTATCAGAGTCAGATTTCTGATCCCTAAATCTGGAAATACTTATACTATTGTCTTGACTACATGAGCGCTATGGAGGCTAATTAGCTCATATAGTCAGCTATATGAATTAAATGGTCTCCTACGTTTTGCATTTTAGGCTCAAATAATTCCTTATGTCACTTTCTATGATTCCTTATGTCATTTTCTATGATTACTCTACAGTCTTCCTCCTCCTCTTCCTCCTCCTCCTCCTCCTTTTTTGTATTCACTTTCAGCTCTTAAGTTTTTATCTTATAATGTTTTTCATATGTATCAAACATAGACACAGTAACTTCCAACTGCTAGCAAACAGCAACACTACACCTCTCCACAAGTCCTCCTGAACTAACTCATGTCCCTTGTGCAACACGAGATTCCTGACACACAGCTCCAGTCTTCAAAAAGCACTTCTCAGCTGAAGTGTTTGTTATGGCTGTTTCCATGCAAAGGTTTGACTGTCAAGCTCTAAAAAGTGAAACTATCTCTTTTTAAACTGTCTCTATACCTTATCTCTCTTAAGCTTTAGTCTCGTGCTTTCCAAGTGCCTCTTGAGGATGTTGGAGAGCATTCAAGGCCAGGGCACTCGCATTGCGTCTGACACAGTGTGAATGTTAAAGGTAGATAAGACTTGTGCATCCCGAGCAGGAAGGATGCTTTCATTTGTGTGTAATACTTCATTCATGATAAAAGTCAAGTATTCAGATAGCTATTGCTGTTCTGATCTCCTTGGCACTGCTTGGCTGTAGGACGATCCCCTGCACACCTAGAGCCAGAGACCGGTGAAAGCGCTTGCAAGCAGCGTGCTTTCCCAGCCGCTGGCTCCTTGCGTCCCTCCAAAGCATGCTGTGCTCAGGTATGTTTGTCATCGCTAAAAAAGCGTAATACAGTGATTGCATTACCTCAATAATTTCTGACTATCCCAATCAAAAGTATTATGAAGCCAGCAAACCTGGAGTTGAGGTTTAATTCGGAAGAAAGTAAGTAACAATGAGGGCATGTTACCTGCCTTTCTAGAACCTGCGGGGACAACTGCATAGGCACAATAAAGGCATTGCAGGGTTTATGGTCCCTGATTTGTTTGAACATTTTTTATTTCTTTTAACAGAGGATTGATTCTTTTTCCTTTTTTTTGTGATGCTAGAAAGCCTAAACCTTAGTACTAACCATGATCCCTCTATTTTACCATAATTTCTTTTTTTAAATTTAACTCTGAAATGCCTCAATTAATGTTTCCCTGTGAAAAGGCAGGGAACAGCAAAGAACAATTACAACATCTCTGGCATGTATTCCACCTTAAATTACTGATAGGTATTCTACTGCAATTCCACATCCCCAGAGACTTTGTTGTTTAAATATTTAAACAATAAAAATTACTGAAGCCCAAAGAATGATGATGTTTCATGCTATTCAGTGACCTGAAGATAAGCAGTATCAGCCTTAACTTCAAGAAGGTAAAGAAAAGAATTTCACATACAAGGTTAAGAAATATAGTCTTATTAAAACTCTGTAAGTGAAATCACCCAGATTCTCTCATGCTAGGATATGTTATCTGACAGGCCAATTCTGGAAAACGTCTGTTAACTAATTAAGATACATTTTTGACAGGACAGATATCATATAAGCTAAGTATGTTGTACACAAGCTGATAATTTAATTTCTCCCAGCAAAGCTAACTAGGCTATACAAAAAAGACCTGTCACAAGAAAACGTCAGCATAATAGAGGAACTGGTAGCCAACTGGAACAAATTTTGAAGCAGGCGTCTAGAAACTAGCTTGTATACCTAGCTGATTAGATATGCAAGGAGAATATAGTCTGTGCTTTTCTTACACATCGTAAAAATCATTGATGGTCTCTTCTTAATGTGAGAGGAATACAGAACATGGAAAGTTTTAACCTAAAAACATTTGCTATTATTTTGCTCTTACAGCTAGAGCTCTTTGCATTTTCAGTTTAAGCAAAAAAAAAAGGAGAATGATAGTAGAAACCACCCTGCATATTTTAGAAATCTACATTCCTGTGGCTGTTTGAATTTGTTGGGAGTTTATAGGGTACATTGCTTGTGGTGAATGATTCGAAATAATAGGTTACCTGTAGTGCAGACAAAACTCTGACTCTGGTGGAGATGGGCGCTGCCGGGCCACTCACCCGTGTGTGGCGTGCCTGACCGCTGACCACACCGAGGGACCTTCTCCAGGATTGCCTCCTTTGCAGTCTTGCACCAAAGACTGAGTACGTTGGAGCAAAGCAGCSTGCATTGTGTCCCTTGGGTTTTACGGGACCTTGAGATTGTAGCTGCAATCCCACAACAGGATGTGAATGGGAGAAGTGGGCTGGCGAATAGGAGAGGGGAGGGGCCCTCCGTCTGGGTATTTGTGTAGGATGCAGATCTTATGTCTCTTCTTACAAAGAAATATCGTAGACGTCTCCATCGTCTCTGGGGAGCAGGACCTGTGCTTCAGCTGATCCAGAAAATAGTTGTCTGTTCCCCGCAGTTTTGATGGTGCATTAGCTAAGTACAGCCTTGGTAGAAGAGTTTCTACTATGACAGTGCTTTTTGGTTTGTTTGCAGAGTTTGGGTTTTTTGTTTTGCTTTGTTTTTTAATCTCTGCTTTGGGTTTGAAAGTGTTACATTGAGCAATTAGGATCAGCAACACTCTTTTTGTTGGTGTTACAGTAGGAAACCCCTTGAATATGAAGCAACCCATCCTGGCAGCACTGCAGCCCTCTGTGCATTAAATTGTGCAGATAAGCTGGCAGAGGATGTTTTACATGTCTGCTGTGCTTTGGAAATCGCTATTTCAACTGTCCTGTTTTGAAGTTTAAGGAAATGGATTTGCTCAATCTAAACTTTTTTTTTGATTGAAAAATAATGGCAGATTGAGTCATGTAATATCATAATGTAAGTCTGTCGTCATAAATTTCAAAACTATACGTTTTAAATCAAATCCTTGCTATAAATTTGGAAAGTACTTATTCACCTCTTCCGTTATGCATGGAGGGTAAGGTCTGACTGTCCTTGGTAAGCAGAAGGAGAAAACAGCTGCCTATTTAAGAGGTTTTAGCATACCTATGCTTTTAACACTCAGTGAGTTTGAATCCTTGTGGTACGATTTGGATCAGAACCTGAACTTGGCCAGTTTTGATACAGGGAGTCTTGCTGCATAGCTAGGCCCCCTGAACCTGAATTAACAGTTGCCCCAGAAAGGATTACTTAGGTGCAATTCACATTCAGGCCCATATATAATGAGAATCCCAGGTGGTTTCAAGCAGCTAGGTTTATGCATTATTTTTGCTGTGTTTCTTCAGTGAAGCTGAAATCTTCATTCTAGTTGCACCTGTTTTTTAACCCTTCCTTCATCAGAAAAGTAACCAGATGGTGGTTTGCATTTCCTGAGGGGGGGGGGGGAGCAGCAAAGGCTAATGCTAGAGCCACCAGGTTGTCTCTGAGTATCCCTTGTCTAACCATGCAGTGTCCACTTCTGGGAGTCTGAACCAGCTGCAGACTAGCCAGTATTGTCACTGTTCTTGGATTGTTCAAGTAAACACCCACTGCTTTCCACAGTAAAAAATAAATAAATAAGTAAAATAAAAAAATAAATAAAATAAAACCAAAAAAATTTCTAAAATATGTTTTGTCTAAAAGGATGGTGGGAATCTTTTTGAGATGGAGAAGTATTAAATTTTTATGTGTGAAAGTGGAAGAAAAATCCTTTTATGTATTACCAATTTGTTACATTAAATAGCGTTTGTGAGGTCCATGCTACTTCTACAGCATCATGCAGCTGTGCAAATGGACACGTTATTTGCCTTTTGTCAGGTTGCATCAGTCAAAACAAGCGCTGCCTTCTGTTCCTCAGCTGCCGTGCCYGTGCCTGTGCCCTCCTGGTTTCTTTGCTCCTCGGAAGCCCTTTTTTGCTCCCATTCTGTCTGCTACAAATGGTTGAGAGTGGGAGTCAGCAGAAAGGGTTTGATTTTTATTCAAACTGAGGGCAGCAGCAGACGGAGGGTAACAGTTAGGCTTTCCAGCCTTTTGCTGGGGCAGAACGGTGTTTTCAGTGAGCTGGGAAACCTGGGTTAATGTTCAGAAGTATTTGGTTTATASCTTATTTCTATCCTGCAACCCTGARCAGATGTGATAGGGAAGGAAAAGAGTGTGGAGTCAAAGGCAGGCTAGGTAAGAAGGGAGCAGGGTGCTTCGGTCTTGGGAGGAGTGGGGCCTGTGCCCTGGCCAGTGGGAGACTGACTGTGCCGTGAGGGCCGGCGAGAGGCAGCGTTTCATGGACCTTTGCTGCAGTTTGCTGGGTTTGGACAGGTTCCCGCCTTCTCACTAAACGACCTAAAACCTTTCTCTCCTAATTCCCCAATATATATCAAGAAAGTACGTCAGACTAGAGTTTTCTAGTGTTTCCTCTTGGATTTGCTTTTGGTTCAGAAAATAATTGAAGAACATGGCTAACTTTGTAGCAATGTGAAGAGTTCCTTTGACTTCAGTACAGGAACTTAGCACTTTCTTGCATGTCAAAAGCAGGGTTATGTTCCTAAATACAGAGCCTAAACGTACTGTTTTTAAAATGGAAGATGCTGTGGTGGCAAGTATGGATGCCTCCGACCTGTATCCAGTTTATAGCAATACCAAAGGAGGTCAGYTTTCCTGAAGTAAGACGATCCTTATTTTTTGAGGTGCTTAAAGTAAGATAAAAGTACATATCATTAAAAGAAATCAACTACTAGTTTAATGAAGCGAACAAAATAGAGAAGGAAAGGAATTGTAAAGCAAATCTTAATTATATTTCTGGGCAGGCAGTGAAGATTGACTCCTCAGGATTTCATTGTTATTTTCATTATTCCACATGTTTTGGGATTACATTGTAATTTTAAATAATGTAACAATAAATAATGCTTTAAATATTGCAAGACACCTAAGCTGAGTCACTCTATGCATGGCTAATGGCAAGAAGGTTTCTTAGAATTCACCTGGTTCCCAGCTTCTCAAATACTGCAATATGGACAGCTCATTTTAAAATCATTCACAAAGCTACAGATTCTAAAATTTCATTTTCTGGAGTTTAGACCACTTTGTTTTATTTGTAAAATACTTGTACTTTGTTCTTATGCCTATTTTCTTTGCATACTAATTCAAATTTATGTTGTGCTTTGCCAGTATTAGGGAGGTCTTACTTGTGGCAAAAAATAAAATAAAATAAAATAAAATAATCCCCAGTGCTCAGCTTGTAATGTAATTTAATAGTGCTTGCTCTTTGTTGGAGGCACATTGCAGGAGTCCATAACCACAGATTTCAGGAGTCTTCTGTGAATCATAAGATCTTAGGAAAGCAGTTGATCAGGACTGGTAAACTCCAGGTGGGCTTTGATGTAATCAGTTTTCCTCCAGCTATGTACTACCTATCCCAATTACCCAGTAAAATGACCCAAAGAATCAATGTGGTGGGTAGGCAGGAGCAAAATTTGACAGAAGTGAATGTTTTTCAGGCTACTAATGTCAGTAGGTAGGTCTTAGTTTGATCTCATTTTACTGTTGGTGCTATTTTTATAAGAGGACTATGCCAAAATCACTGACTTGGGAATCCTGTATAATGGCTTTCAGAACAACCCACTGTAACAAATTTTGTTTGTTCAAAGGATTCCTTAGTCCTTTTCTAGTAATACAAATCTTTAAATGAGAAGCACAAGCAAGAGTAAAGTGGACTTTTTTGGACAATGTGTTTCCAGTTGTTGTGTGATATTGCTGCTGCTATGTGCAGCCAGTGCCGCTTCTCTTCCCACTGGGGGGGTAAACGCAGGAGTGCTAACAAAGATTTGGTGCCAGACAGTTTAGATGTGGCTGCCTGAGCCTCACTGGAGACCTACAGAGCATGGTCATTAAAATACTGGGGACTTTGCTTCTGTTTGTTAAAAGTGCTTTCAACAGGAATGGTGAAAAAACTGGAGAAATGGAGGGAAACTTTACATCGTAAACAACCTCTGTATTTCAAACTACTGTACTTTTGTTTGCTTGGAATTACTCTAGTGTTGCACCATTGCAACCAACCGTAACACAATCAATACTTCTTATAAAAACAGTGCTAGTGTTGCAATCACATGTTTTAAAGCATAATCAGGAAGTGAGCAGTTTCAGTCCTCCAGTTGGGGCTAGCTGTTGATTGAGAGCAGTATCTGCAGAGAAATGGAGCTATTTCTGGTGTTTTCTGTCTAGTTACACTGGACTTGTGATGCAGTAATGGACGGTGCGATCTGAACAGGAGTATTAACAGGAATTATTTTAATGCCTCTTGCTGCTTTTTTATTTTGTTTAATTAAGTTACTCAGAACACTTCACAATTCAAAAAACCAACCCATTTATTCCAGCGTTTTTTTTCCATTTCCATTTTTCAGTCTGCTTAATTTTTGCGTAGACTGATTTATTTTCTCCACTTCCATTTTAATTCCCTCTACGTCATGGTTGGCTACCTAAGTAAAACATTCTTCCCTTTTGGGATTTCACAGCCTCTGATTCAAAAATTCATTCTTATGAAAAACCTTTAAAAGCATGGTAGTTAAAACATCGTGGATAATCAAATGAAATGATGAAATAGTCCCTTGTGAGAAAACACACTTCAGTTTGTAAAATATTCCCTCCAGATATCATAGAAAACGTTCCCCCTCCTCACGCAATTCCCACTAGCAGTGGGACATGCTTTGCATTGTAGATATTTTTCCTAAGTGCCAGGCGTTAGGACTCCTTCAAAACACCATTCGTTTTCATCTGCGTTCTGTGATGTTTAACCTAAGGGATTTCTTTTGGGGGCATTCACATGCAGAGGCAAGAATGGATATAGATCTGTCACCTGTGCTATGCTATGTTGAACAGTCGCATGGAGTCCTGCCTTCCAGCCTGCTACTTTTAATAAATCAGGTAAGCCTCTGGCAAATAGAGAGAAAAGTACTCCCTTTGGGGTTTTTAACATGAATATAGGGGTTTGTCCTGGACGCCTCACCGGAGCTGGGAAGGGTGGTGTGTCCAGCGTGTCCTTGCAGGAACTTGGCTGAAGGTTTGCACGCCCCAAGTGTGACTGCCTCATGCTCTCAACACATTTACTGCAAACACCGTGGGAGCAGCACTTAGCATACGGTGGACTGAATCTAACACGTCCCCAAATCAATTATTAATCTGAGCTTGATAAATTTCCAAGCCTGAGATATTTATCAAGTCAAAATCAAAATGCTGGCTCTGGCCACTTCTGAGCAAGGAGCTTTGAACCTGGGTAATTCTGTGAAGATTCCTCCTCCGTTAAGGAGATATTCTTTATGTAATCTGTGAATTCTACTCAAGGCCTAGTTTTGATGTTTTAGAGTCATACAAAGTTTGGTTCTGGCCTACCTTTATCACATAAAAGACCTATTCTAAAAAATACATGTCACAACAAACTATTTGAACGTTACTGCAGTCTCTGTAGCTGCAAATCCTCAAAGATGATACTCTAGGACTGACTTTGGCCCTAAAAGCTGCTAGAATAATTTTTTTGTTCAGCATCTTCTCGTGTTGAAATGGCATGATGCAGTACACTGAAGAAGCCTATCTTTACTTATTATATTCGTTCTTTTATTTTGATGTTTGATTTACTTTACTGATTGTTTGAAATTCCCCTCACCAGCTGTGCAATAATTACCGATCAGAGTGTAAATCTGATGCTTAAAACCCAGTAATCCTGCTCTCCCTCTCTCCTTTTCTCCAATATGACCTGATCCTGGTAGATGTTGAGGTTTTTTTCTTTCCAAATGACTCGAGGGCCAATAATCATGACTGCTGTCATGTAAAACACCATCTGTGATGCTGGCTTGGTTGTGCTGTGTTCCAGAATGCACAATGCATGAGCAATAGTTCATATTATGATAATGTGTTGCTCTTTTATGGAGCTGTATGTGCAAGACAGATTTCCTTAAGGATTTTTGTAAAAGCAGTGTCCTGACTGAGCAGAGCCAAGGCTATCAGTTTAGCAAGATTTGAGGTAAATACTTTGCATACTTACTGAGTTAAAGATCATGAGCTAGTGAAAATCCTCACAGTGTATGATTTATGAGCAAGCAGATTCCAGCTGAGTGAATATGTAATTGCAGCCAAATAATTTAATTTTATTGAAGATAATGTGAATGAACTCAAAAAGCCACACTAGGTATGGCCAGTTTCTTGAGGAAGATTTTCAAAGCTACCTAAACTTATACAGAGTAATGCCTTGAAATCTAAGGTGTGCAACTTCCATATCTGCTGTAAGCCCCAGTTAATGGATTGAAGGCTCTTTTAGCCACAGCACAAGATAACATATTTATATCAGCTGCTACAGTAATTATGTCATCTCTGAAATGAGATAGAGAGATTAAAGATAAGCCTAAACATGAGTGTATTTATCTATGTTCCTATTTCTACATGTGGAAATACATACTTGCGGTTTAAGAAGCTGTGGGCTGCCTATGAATGTCTTAGGGTCTGAGATCATTCAGTCCTGATGAGAACAAGAGGCATCTTGCAGGAAGAGGTCCTAAAAGACTAAACAAAAAATGAAAATGCTTAAAACAAAAGTAAAGTAGAAATCCTTCTGAAACCTTGTAATCCTGATATTTGACAGTGGAGTCCCCTCTGTCGTCTTGGATTGTTTGAGACAGACAAAAGGACTGTCGCTAAAACAAGCATTTCTCTCCCAGGAGCTGAATCCACTAACATAACTGAAAGATTTATTTTTTTTCCTTGTGGTAGAAGACTGTTATGAAGAAACGAGGAAGTACTAGAGTTTCAGCTCAGAAAAGAGATGCTTGATCTTCCCCTTTCCACCTCTGCCGTTAAAACAAGAATATCGTGTGTGTGTGTGTGTGTGTACACACACATACACGTTATGGCTGTGCATAAACCTGTATTCCAGAATTGTGGCTCATGTCTGTATTTTAGCTGAGATTGACTTTAGCTGAGCGTCTGTGTGTAGGATTTTTGTCTGCTTGGAGTGTAGAGTAGGAACTTGAGCTGTACTGGTCAAATAATTTGCAATGACATGCAGGAGATGGAAGTCTGGGTGAATTTTTACTTAGTGGCTCGTATGGTCTTACATTTTAAGTCTGTGGTGTTGCCAAAGTTCTCAAGTTTGACCAAAATCTTAATAAATGCTATTCATCATATGTACGTTAACAGTAGAGGGATGTGTGTTAACTGGTGGAGATTTACCAG
Source organism: Rhea americana (assembly GCF_003343005.1). Classification (NCBI taxonomy): domain Eukaryota; kingdom Metazoa; phylum Chordata; class Aves; order Rheiformes; family Rheidae; genus Rhea; species Rhea americana. The sequence continues at coordinate 1,607,785 of NW_028186149.1, forward strand.
GAAGAACTAAGAATCATGTTCAGCCTTTTCAGCACTGCCTGCGGTGGCATATGTGATCTCAGCTGTGTGTTGGACGACAGCTGCAGCCCCCTTTTGCAGACCCTCATCCATACGTCCCCTTGCATCTACTTGCATACGCATTTTGCCCTTGCTGTTTTCCTTGGTCTAGCTCAGTCACTGCTCAGTAGAAGCCTGTGTTGTTCTGATGTGTGTCTATCAATATGAGTTATAGTTATTACTCCCTTCCTTTCTCAGTAGAAGTCTCAAATGGCAAATGCTTTGGGGAGCACTGTGGCTTCCATATCTGGATTTGGAGAGGAGCATCTTTACTTTGCTGTCTTCAGTCCTTCCTTTCTCTTGCTTCCCCTTAGAAAGGGGCCAAGGGAGACAGAATTCCTTGCAAGTGACCCTGACTTTTGGCCTTAGGATCATGGAGCTGGGTATCTCCTTAGAGTCTGTGTTTGTGTTTTGTATATACGTGTGTGTGTGTGTATAATGTATAGGTGTGTGTGTTAGTTATATATGTAAAAAAAAAGAGAGAGAGAGACAGTGTATTGAAGTCTGGATCACCTCCATGAATGACATAATAATTTTTGTTTATAGCCTTGTATGTATGTAGATGCATATCTAATTTTAGCACACCACAAACAGTATAGTAGTTTTTATTTATAGGTACATATACAGCATGTTCATCTTGACATACTCTCAAAATTGTTCGTCACCAAGACAGACAGTCGACAACTCTGACCAGCTTGATGAGGTGCTTTTGAAAAGTTTTCCCAATATTTAAGAAAAGCAGCCAAACCCTCCTCTCTTTTATATGGGTGAAAATCTCAGAGAATGAGAATCTAAGTAATTTACAAAAATGAAGACCTGCGCTGCATTACTTCTAAACTTTCCTCTTCAGGCTAATAAGCTTTGCAGCACAAACTCCATAGCTTGGAACCTTCCTTATCTATTTTAAGAACTAACCAAATTTGAATGCAAACAGCACATAATCATTGCAAAAGGCGAAAGACAATTTAAAACATTTCTCGCGTTCAGTAATGTACCATGTAATTTGGTTTGGTGATTTGTTTTTGTTTTGTTTAAAAAAAGCTAACATCTAGTGTTCTTTCCTATGCATATCATTTGGAAGGATCCTGTTTCAGAGAGAAGAGAAATTTTTAAGCAAAATTAAAATATTAGGTCAAACTGCATGTTTGATAAGGTTGAGTATGAGAGCTGATTTTAGCCATTATTGATCTACAAGTAGAAAGAACTAAGGATAAAAAAAAACCCAGATCTTTCCAAGGAGCTGTGTCCCCTTTGTCTAATTCCTTTGGGATGTGTCTCTGTGAGCTTGTGACTTGTGCTGCTGATGGAATATGGGAAGGCCACTTCTTCATTTGAATATATTCTAGATAACTGAGCTAATTTTTAATACTACCAGAGAGCTACACCTCCCCTTCATATTGCTTTAATTGTGTTTTAACTGCTGCAAAGGGTCCTGAAATAAAGTTTTTTCCATGTTTGCATTATCCACCTGGGCATTTTTACTGCAATGGGAATTGCTGAATAGGGTGACAATACTTAGTCTGTCTCTTCGTTTCTCTGTTCTGCGCTCCCTGTTTCTTTTGCCTTCTGACTAGGACCCACCCCAGCGGTGGTCCCATGTGTGATTATCACCCTGGCACAGAGCAGCGAGGCGGAGCAGCTCTGCACGACTAGCTGGTGCTGCAGCTCTTTGTGTAGAGGACGGAGGAGAGCGTGGCTGTCCTCTCCATCTTTACGTGCTCCTTAGTGTCTCCGCTTCTGAGTGGACTCTGGCAAAGAAGGGCCTAAACGATGGAGGTGCCGATTTCGCCGCTGTTCACCACTCTCTTACTGCATCTCCTTTGTGTGCCTGTGACTTTAATAGTACTACTATTGCTCCTGTTTTGCATGTGGTTAGTAGAGCTTTTGAAAACAGAAAAGTCTAAGAAAAATAGTACTAAATACAAGTTATATTCATTTCCTCTCTTGCAAATACCTACAGTCTCCTTAGTGCCTGCTTTGTGACATGCGAATCTAGCAATCATGTTTGTAGTTTGCTCCTTTTCTTGCTAGTAATTCTTCCTACTTATTTCTCTATAAAATTTGGACAGGGTCTTRTTTTGAAGTAAATTAGTTCTCCAAGTGCTGGCCACTCCAGAGAGCAGGAGCAATATCTCATTAACCTGGAGCGGGAGCTCACCTCCTGTAGTAATYGGGATCTTGAAGCATCCGATGGCAACAGAAGTGGCTGAGGGTTATGTTTTCAGCAGCCAGTACATCAAGACTAGCAATGCTGTTATTTGTAGTGCAATTGCCCGTGGGCTGTGGTGTGTAACAGAGGTACTTTGGTGCTGTAGAACTGCGGAGGAAGGAGATTATGCCCCTGCTCTGCAGGAATTGCCAGTAAAYGTAAAGCAAAACTCAACGGGTGGGAGTGGACAGGCAGAGTAACAAATAATTGATTCGATTTTTTCTGCTTCCTGAACTAGCAGATTTGTAAACAGCTGGAGATCCCAACTTGATTTTGAGCTACACACACATAAAGATCAAAGCCATATTTCTGGAGTTTGATTTATGAATTAAAAAGTATTCTCAAAATAGCAATAAGCTTTGTTTTCAGGCTTTGCTGTTCCTAGGGTTTGTCCCGTTCCCCCACCCAAACCTGTCCTTAAACCTAGGTTTTGGGTTTGTTTGCTTGAAGGCTGCTCCATGTGYGGTAGCAAGTCAGCTGTGCCCGTGATTCAGCAAAACCTGCTTAACACTTTCCCTGCAGGATCAGCAACAGCTCCTGGCAGAAGGTATTTCAGGCAGACGCTGTCGGCTGATTGCAAAGGATACCGSTCGAAAGCAGCTCATGCAAACAGTAGTTCTGGCAAACCCGGTYGTGTGCAGTGTCCAGGATCTGTAACTGGAGAGGCTTTAGGAAGCTCCCAGCTCAGCCCTCCACATCATCTCCAGAGCACAGCTGGGCAGGCACAAGGGCGCACAGGGAAATTGGTTGTGCAAATGCGTGGGCACAGGTGGATGGGCAATGGGCACAAGGGCGCACAGGGAAATCTGCCGTGCAAGTGCACGGGCACGGGCTCTCCGTGATACGATGAGGATGAGCTCCCTGCAGCTGAACTCCTCAGAAGTGGTATCACTTTTATTTAGCTGTTTCCTCCTCCATGTCTGTTGCTGCGGACRTGGACTCAGCTTGCCATGGCGGTGGCACGGCATGGAGGCAGAAGTAAGTATGGCTCTGGGAGACGATCGCTGACAACTGGGTACTGCTAAAGCCACTTCGTAAGCAGCAGAATCCAAAGCTTTCCTCTGAGGATTTTTAATGCCAGCAAACCTCTGTGTTTAGATCATACATAAGAGGCCTGATTTCCAGCAGGCCTTGGCTGTGCCTTTTGCTTTGAAGTCGGTGTGTTGGCAGCTGAGAGCTGGCGGAGGTGACGGCAGCAGTCCGGGCTGTTGCTGCCGAGGCGGCAGCGCTGCCTCCGCCGGGGGACACTGCCCCGCTGGGCCTGGCGGCACAGGGGGACTTTTGCCCGTGCCCTGGTCATCCCTGCTCAGATCTGACTTATTAGCCAGGGCCCACCTTTGCCTTTTGTCTGAATGAAAGTTAAAAGGTTTTCCCCCCTCCTCTAACCCGGGGGGTTTCAGATACTCACTCACTGACAGAAACAAGGGGGTGGCGATCGGKAGCGCGAGGGCGGGAACAAGCAGCCAGGCAGCAGTGGGGGGTGGGCAGGAACGAGGTGCATTTCGTCACCCATTGTGGCCAGTAATGAAGAGCTGCTTATAACTGGAATGTTTAGACTGGCCTGGATAAGCCTGTGGGCCTTCTGCTGCCCTTGAAGTAGGGCAGTGACATGCGGTGGGGAAGACAACAGGGGACGGCAGCRTCCCCAGAAACGGTAACGTCAGCTGAAACCACCACAGCTCCTCTCTTGAGCCCTTCATGTGAGTCCTGCTTGCTCAACACCCTGGTTTCTGATAGCCAGCCTGATTTCTCTGCCAGTAGACATTAGRCACTTTGCCGTGACAACGATGAGCTGTTGGACAGCAATGGGTCAGAGCTGGGAGCAGCGCCTGGGAAACATAGGTTGTGCAGTGCGGTTGCAAAGTCCCCTTATGTTCTGCTTAAAAACAGACAGCAGCAGCAGCAACGGCCGCTGTGCAGCGAGGTGGGGGCACCGAAGACAGCTGCTTGCTTGGTCGCTCCGGGGTGGCGGCCGTGGGAGGCGCGTGTCTGCGGCCGAAGGGGCTGCTCCCCCGTACCCTTCCGGCAATGCCCTGCCACTGGTGTGCTGGCTTGTGCTTGCAGTCTTGCCACCTAACGAACAACCGAAAGCGTTAGGAAAGTGTATTCCTTATGGCAATAGYGATGTGTATCTCTTGCAAGCAACTACAATGGTTCTAGATTGAATTTTAAGACAAAACTATTAATCGCATGCCATTGTGCTAAACATTGATGAATTTCTTTGTGGTAGAAGAAACGTGCACRTTTCTTCTAGGCATTAAAGTCTTTTCTCTTTGGTAGTAATTAAAAAACAAGGACAATATGACTGGCAGAATGGAATGTTTTTTTCTTTTTCTAAAACGACATAATTTATAAATTAAAAGCAATATGTCTAAGCTAAAAACAAGCTGAAAGAGGGTCTTCTGAACTATGACATGAATATCATCAATGAAAATGAAAGATAGAAGATGAAAAGCATCATCTTTTCCTATTAGAATGAGCGTTTTGTTAGTATCTTCACATTGCACAGAGCTGAGTCTGTAACTTTGCTCACTTGTGGGGATAACTGGTCAAGGAAATACTAGTGCACCAGCACCAGTCTTTATAAGAGCAGTCGAGTCAGTAAAACTTCAGATCACCAGAGGGAAGTGTCTGTGTGTCAGGTGGGCCATGGTCATCCAGGAAAGCTCTACCCCATAAACAAACAGACCTGGTARTAGGCACAAGTAAGTTTTTACAAATACATTTTTACCTTAAAAATAAGAAAAGATCCAAAAATAACATCCAAGGGGCACTTTCCACCCTTGCTGTGGATATTGGAAGATATATATACCACAGGTAATATTCCTAAAATAAACACTTTTCCCAAGGAGGTACCCTTTTGCCATTGATTTGAATTTCTCAAAATTTATTTTGCTGCTAAAAGGAAGGGTCTGACCCTCCTCTCCTCTTCCTCCAGTGTTCTCACTCCGTTCCTTATCCGAGCACTCATGAGGAGCTGATTTGTAAGCCACAAAGTAAAAAGAAAGGTTTCAACCCATGCCAATTCTGATTCATGCTACTGAGCAGCCTTTTCAAGGGAACAACCAGGAAAACACAAGTGGCTGGAAAGAGGGCAGAGCCACCCCTTTCYGGGACGATCTGAACTTAGATCAATATCACAAATCATGAATTAATTGATTCTTAAACAAAGAGCCAGGTATCTGAGAGCTAAATTCAATTAGCTGCTCTTTGCAGTGCCCAGGTGAACACTCTGAACTTCTGGAGTGTGAGTTTAACCATCCTGGGAGGGCTGGGGTCAGTTTTTGCTTTTCTTCTTGTTAATTAACAGGCTTTTTTCCCTGTTAGTTCATGAATTTGCTTCTCTGTGGTGCTCTCCTAGCTGTTCCACAATTAATAGTGTGGCTGATTTTGGACTAACCCTGAGTCTGCAGCTTTGTGTTTTGCTCCCAGTCCCTGTAAGAGGACACTGCAACTTTGTAGTTCTTTGTGTTTATTACGTTTTTAATATTAGTGTCTCTCTTCTCTGTTGTGGCCGTGGAGGATGGAGCTGTATGGTGAATTCTCTCCAGTCCCCTTTTTGTTCTTTTTGACTCTRGCGTGTTGTTCTGCCTTCTACATTTTGGTCTTGTCAGTAGTTTAACAATCTCTTTATCTGCAGGTCAATGAAGATTAGGGATGGCTAAAGATTTTTTTTTCAATTAAAAAAAAAGACAAAGACAATAATCTCTTTTCAGAAATGATGTCTCAAAGCTTTATATATCTTCATGAAAAAATAATGGTTTTCTAAGACCTCATCCTGCACTTCTTTGTTCCTTTTCCCTGTTCTCTGCCTCTTGCTTCAAGCTTTCTCTACTAAGGACAAAATTGGAAGATAAAAGAGAGGGAGAGAGGTAGGAAATAAATCTTTTTCAACTCTCCCCCTGCAAGTCCCTGTCTTTCAATCAGTGCAGGTTAGAGCTAGCTGCAAATGCGTTTCCGTGGCCCCAGTACGCCTGCACTGCGCGAGCACCTCTGCCCTCTTCTTGATATTTTTAGCCCTGCTTTTCTTTGCTCTGCCTCTGCTCTTCCTCCGCGTTAGAGGACAAAGCCCCTTCCTGTGCCGCTCGCCCGTTTTCGCTGCCCTTTGCTGACCCCTGGCATTTTCTCCTCGCGGCAGTAGGATGATTTTGCTGGCGCTGAAGCCGCAGGCCCGACGTTGCCCTGCGTGTCTGCTGAGGCCGGGTATCGCAGGAGCGGCCGGGGCGCCCCTGCGCCGGGCAGCTGAGGGCAGCAGAGCCCTTGGAGCAGCCAGAGCCGAGCGGCAGCACGTGCTGCCCGGGGCCGCCCAGCCCCAGGGGCCTGCGCTCGCCCGCCTGGGTGCCGCGCGCGGCCCCAGCGCGGAGCAGAACGCGCCTGGGCCTTCGTCTGCCGCCCGCCGACGGCAGCTGTTCGTGCTGCGGGCGCCCGCACGGAAACCTCTGCGGGAGGCGGGCTGGGGGCCGGCGGCAGGGCAGAGCCGCTGCGGGGGCGGCTCCCCCGGCCTCGTGCCCCCGCGGGGCCCGGGCACCGCTGTCCTTTTGATTTCTTTCTTTAAAGTTATAGCCAAGTTCTCAAACTTCCRGAGATGTCTAGATTAAATATAGAAATAGTGTCACAGGTCCTACAGCTGTCAGAAGAAAAGACGCGAACAGCATGCTGATACCATGAAAAGCCCTCRTTTTGACTAGTGAAATATTTCCTGAAAGTGATGATTTTTTTCAGATATTTAGGTGTTTGTAGAGTGGATAGGTTTGGACTGTTTGGGTCATTTTGATGTTTGTTTTGCCTTGTCCTAATCTGCTTACAATAGATGTGAAATATTTGGGGGGGTTGCTTGTGTTTTGCCAGGTGACGTATGTTGGGAAATTGAAGSTGCTCGTTGGGTTAATCAGATCCCTGGCTCGATCCTTCTCTGGTAGAACACCCCCCCCCTTTAGAGGAGCTGACTTCAGTGCCTATGGAAAACGTTGTTCACAGGATAGTGGATATGAAAGAGCAAGTGAAATCTGAAAGTGAATATTTAAACGCACGATTTTGCTCCAGACACTCAGACGAGGTGCTGTTTTATTTAAAGACCTCGGAAGGGTGTAGACTGCAAGATTGGAGCACTAAGCGGCGTTGGACGGGGAGCTACGTCGAGGAGTAGCCTGAGCAGCCGGAGGCTCGTGCACGTGGCCCGGGGTAGCTGTGCCGGCCGTGCCGGCAGCGCCGCCGCGTGCTCCCGGCGGTTCCCGTAAACGGCGGAGGCAGCGGGCCGCGTTCGCTGCTGCCGTGCTCTGCGGCCTGGGCCCGAGCAGCCCGAAGGGAGCCCAAAGCCCTCGGGCCTGCCAGCAGTCTCGGACCAAGCTGCAGCTCCCGCTTTCTCCAGGCTCCAACTGCTGCTGCTTGTGCTTCTGTGTTGGAGCTTCTTATTTGTTTGTTTTTAAATCTCATAGTGATTCAAAATATACTTACAGCAGGAAGTATTCTCTCCGTGACTAAGTACACAGTCGCAAAGAAAATAAATAGGAGAGCGCGACATCTCTGATTTCACTGTGTTGTAGATGTTGGTTATTAGAGAGGCCCTAACATCTTTTGAGTGGCTCTTTCAGAAAGGAAATGTTGAATTTTACTGTGAGGGAAAAGAAGAAAGCACTCTCRCAGCAGGGGTGTTATTTGGGCTTCTTATTTAAGTTTTTATTGTTGCATGAGCAGACTGTTTTTTCTTACAGTGCTTTAATGCAAAGTTTGAACTAGAAAAAGTGACCTTGTAATGAGAATACCAAGCAGCCATTCAATATGCCTGCTCGACCAGCCTGGCAAAGCTAATGGCTTGAAAATTCAATTTCCAATGGCACTTCTTTGATTTTTCTTTTTTAAAAGAATTTCTCATTGCAAGTAAATTGACATTTAAATAACATGTCTAGTTCTACCAGCAAAAGTATTAGAAGGCCAGTGGTGTTTATATGTCAAGCTCCTGCAGCTTTCAAGGGGGCCATTCAACACAATACGAAAAGAAAATAGAACAGAAAAGGAGACAATTGGACATTGAAATTCAGCTATAGGATTTAAACAGCCTCTTTTTCATTTCTTTTTCCAGTTGTAACTCCCATTGTAAATCTTCTATTTCTGTGTCTTATAAACCATCAGTTGACTTCTGTTTGACTGTTACCAAATTAATACTGAACTATGGTTTATATTCTGAGAGATAAGTGAGAAAATCTATAAGGAGAAACAAGTACAGATTCAGCTGCATTGGCCCCGTTTAAAGAGCAYGCAGAGTTGAAAACTGGGAAAATATAGTGTCTGAGTGTATTTATAGTTTTGAGATCCTGGTATGAGGCTTCTGTGCAGTTATAGCAACGTTTCTTAACACCAATTTGTTACCTACAGAACAAATCTTTTTCTGTCTATTTTCCCCCAGTTAGTGGCTCTTTTTTTTCCCCTCCTGTAGTTGAAAGACCCAGCAGGCTCCACCTGCCATACAGGCACAACCCACCGGAGCAGCAGCATGTCAAGCCAAGTAATGCTTTTACAGCTCACATCCAGCAAACTACTTTCCATAGCCAGCCCATGACTTTGCGAATGGGACAGCAGACAAGGGGTTATGTGAACTTGCGTCTGTTGGAGCACAAACATGTCATAGCCAATTTTAATCCTTAAGCCTTCTTTTGTTTCGAAGGTTCTTGTTTGCTGCAGGTATCTAAATTTAGCCATATTTTTGTCAGCTAGAACTTATGTTACAGAAAAGAATGCTTGCAAATCTCAGCAATGTCACACTTTATTAGTCATGCAAGCACTTAAAAGCAAGGTTAGAAACACAAAATTCCAGAGATTTGTGGTGGCAGTTGTTAAAAAATGCCACACTGAGCTTTTAAGGATTTACCTTCTGAAAATGAACCAAGTTAGAGCATTAAATTTCATGAACAATGCAGCTTTTTAAAGTTTGGAAAAAGAAATATTTAAATCCTGAAGAAAAGCTTCACTGGACATGCATGCTTCTCTTTGCAACATCCCTGAGTCCGTCACATTCCTGTCCAGGTTCAAAGGCAGAAAATAGTGTTTGCTGACAACCTGCTTTTCTCTTTCGAAACGGCTGCAAACTACTTGGGTGCTGCAGATAAGCTCGAGCAAGTCACGGCCTCCCTTTCTGTTCACCCTTCTCTCTTCCGGCTGTTGYGGTGTGCCTGGCCGGCTGTCGCGGCCGCGTGGCTCCAGCGGGGCTGGGGAGCGGGCAGCCGTCCCCAGCCGTTCCCGGTGCCGCACGGCAGCAAGTCCCGCACACAACAGCTCTCGGAGGGAGCTCGGGAGCACAGGGCAGTGCCGTGGTCGCTGCCGTCAACGCCCATCGTTCAAGTATAAAACCTTGCCTTGCGTCTGTTGACGGGTTTTGGCTGCAGCCTTCTGTATAAAGGAGAAAAGAGGCAGCCAGTTGGCATTAGGTTTCTAACGTAGGGGCTTTACAGCAGCCCAACTGGCCTCATTTCACAGGCAGAATGGTTTTCTACCTCATCCTCTCAAGCCTGCATTTAGCTACAGGTTTGAGCTGAGGACTTCGGGGTAAGTCCCTGTTCTCCCTGCTTCAGCGGCTGAAGACTTTGTGCAGGTTTCCAGCAGCCCTGCTGCACGCATGTCAGTGCTGGGCAGCCTGTATGAGCCTGCGGGAGCCTTCCCCTGCGGGGCAGAGAGCTGAGGCCTGCGTGTCCTCGGCGCGGGTGGTACCTGTCAGCTGGCCTCTGCCTGCGGTGAAACAGGCCATACCTAACTTAAAAGGAGAGTACTAGACCTCGGACTGTGTYTCTTACTAAGCGAGCGTCCCCCCATGATGCTCTGTGAATCTCTGCATCCCACCTTTGCAGTGGTGGAGCAAATGGGAAGCCAGCTGCTCTGACTGGCAAGCGATCACAGCGAGCTCCAGCCATGCCCCACCAGAAACGACATCTAGCACCAAGTATATTGGCTGCGTTTTCAAGTTCAGAATTATACTTAAATAGTCTGTCCTTGGAAAACATGGCAGTCGAGCAGAGCTGTAAACATCAATAGCTCAGCATTGTCTTTGGTGTATGGGCAGTTTCAAATGCACTCTGGCAAAGCAGTGGAGAAGCAGATTCACAGATTATTCTGAAAAGCAAGGTATGAGAAATATTTCAGACCTGAAGACTTAATATCTTCTGTCAGCAGCAATATTTGCTTTGGCATCTGATTTTCTTTTTTATTTCCTTTCCTTTTCTTTTTTTTCTTTCTTTTTTTTTTTTTTTTTTTTTAAAAAAAGCTTTGTTGGCTTTGATAAAGTCCTCTTTTTGGACTCAAAGATGGGTTTTTGTTCTTAAAAAAGCTTTTTTTTCATAACACCTTACCAGTTTATACAAGTTATCCTCACTCCAAATCTTATTATACTTTACTAATATTGCTTTTYTCTGGGTAGGGAAGATATTTTGTAACTTTAATTTGTACCAATAGCTGCTTTCTGCATCAATGCAGGACTTTGGCCACAAAATCACATCCCTAATTGGAACAATTAATTCTGGATCATTTTTAAGTAATGGGCATGGAATTATGCCTCTCCTTTCAGCAGATCTGTATCTTCTCAGGGGTGATTTTTTGCTTGTTTCATTTTTCACAAAGTACCTAATCTGGAACTCATAAAATGCTGACCAAAGTTCTAGTATACATACTAGATACATAGGATACATAGTATTTAAAAAGATAAAATACTGCAAAAATAGGGGTCCCTGGAGGTCTGGATCCAATTTGGTATGTTTAGTAAGCATAATTTATGAAATGCTTAGTTTCAAGTGATTAGGCTGGGTAGAGAACATATTTTTWACATTTAGACGACAATAGAAATGACTCATTACCTGCTTCCAAAGCTGCTACTTTGGGATAGTCTGCTGCTGCTTTGGCTCAATTAGCTCTTGTGAGCATGAAACRTAGTGACAGAGTAAATGACAAAAAGGAGGAAAAGATAGAAATAAGAGGTTCTGAAATACAGTTGGGGAACAATACATAATTGTAGAGAGTAGAGACATTATGAAGATAACTAAATCCATGCCCCTTCCTATATTAAGATRGTAAACTTGTTAAAAAGCAGAAATGTTTGAGTAAATAATCCAGTGCTGTTTTTAAAAAGGAACAGGATACGGTGGTTGCCTTTACCAGAATGATAAAGTACTTTGCAATCTGCACAGGGAAAACATTTTTTAAATAAGAGTTTTAGGTAACTTTTACTCTCATTCTGAAAAAAAAATCTGAAAACATCTTTCCCAGTTACGCAAATTATTTAATGTATCTTGAAATAATATAAAAATCACAGGAAATTATAACTGTGGTAGTAGAAGACCAGAATTTAGAAAAGGATTATGACGTCTTTGAAAGAAGRAAAATAATGAAAACTACAACACGATTGAGTTGGTGAAGAATGTAAAAATAGTAGACTTGCTGCTGTTCAACCTAGTTTCTGGAAAAAAAAGATCTTTTCAAACAAGTCAACTTTGATTCTCTGATAACATTCCAAATTCAGTTAGTAAGGTTAACCTCATAAATCTTACTTAGCAGTACTTTTGAAAGATACWGAGTTTTGTTTTGCATGAAATTAATTCAAAGAATAGTATTAAGCTAACAGAATTATTGCATTAAGCTAGTGGACCACAAGCAATAGCTGCTGATGGGAGATCATCACAGAAGCAGGCCTTATTAGTGAAGTTGTGCCAGGTTTAGTTTCATAATTACCACRTTTACAGACGGACGCTGGCATTTTTGCAATTACTTAAGTAATGATTTCATTCTTTCCCGAGATGTGTGGTGACAGGTAGTTTCACTAACACATTGGAGAATTGAGTAATTACCATAGCTGAACAATAGTAGAAGAAGAAAAGACAATTCCAGTGAAGATCTCCTGTTCTCTTGTATTGACACTGAGCTGTATATTACTGATTCCTTTTCTTTGTCAAATACTGTTCAAAAGAGCATGAAATGTGAGCTAGGCATGAGGCAGATTGGGCAGTAAGTCAGTGTTCTTGATTTGTGCTCTGAATTCTTCTGGTGGTCTACCCCTGCTTGGAAACTGTAAAGTAACTTCTGGCTACGCAGATGCTTATTCTGTCTGAAGGTAAAAATCATGATTCTTCCTGCAATCCAGTTCATTTAGATGACATCTTTAACTTCCAGTTCTCTTAAAATTGACATCCTACATAGATGTTAGTACCTTAGGAAAAAAAAATCTGAAAGTTTAAAATTTGTTGAAGTCAACAGTAAAAAATAGTATCATTACGTAGTAAGCCACAAACAGAAATTTATTTTTCATTTTCCTTTTAAAATATTAAATAAGATTGCCTTTTTATAGTCTTTCCAGCCCTTTTGTCAAACAAATTGATGGTATTGCCCTGGGAACATAAAGACCTACTTGGAGCCTCTTTCTCTATACAAAGCAAGAGAAGAATATCTCCAGCATTTTGGTTTGACCTTCTCCAGGGCTTTGCTTTACATTGTCTATTAATTGCTTAAAGTGTCATTTTCACTGTCGTAGACAGCAAGACTCAACAATTCTGAAAGAAAGGTATACAGAGCATAAAATAAACCCTATGCAGGGTTTAAGTACAGACTAGTCACCTGGAAATAAAGGGCATTTTGAAGGTAGCTTTTTTTTTTATGCTGGATTTGTGCCAAATCCGTAACTAGCAAGAAATAGAATTAAAATGTCACTATTTCAACTTTTTTGCCTTTTCCCCACATATAGAACTACAGCTGCTAATTTTGCAAGCTATTTGGCTTCCAGGAACAGCAAACATGAGCCATAAACATCAATGCATTGCACTTAATATGGTTCCCAGAACAGATTTCTGAAGGCAGCACAACGTGAAGTTGTGGGTAATTGAAGCCTCAAGGCATCCTTGTCCCTTGATCTTTACCTGGTTGCAGAACCTCATTCTCTGATGCCAAATCCCATTAGGATACCCCAAAATGACAGATGGCTGTGCCTAACTGCCAGTCGGCACAGATGTGATCCTAGTTTTTGGATAAACAATAGGACTCATTTTTGAATATAGTAACCTAAATTTTCCTGGCCAAAGCGTAACGGCCCTGTGACAATAATGCAGGATGTTCTGTATAAATTAAAAGGAGTATGCATGTGTCGATGTACATGCATATCTATAAGACTTCTGTGAAGAAGAAATACAAATCTGGGGCCTAGGAAAACTCTAGTAACATAAGGCAAATGTGTGAATTTTAAACCACTCATTTTCCGGGAGTAATTCTTCATGTGGCATGTTCTAGCTGTGGCGTAGTGCTTTAGTTAAGCTGAAAAGAGCTGAAATGTGCCTGTGTGAGAGGGAATGGCACGACTGGAGTGGCTTAACTACACCAGTCTACCAGGGGATCCTTTCCTCTATAGACTAGTCCTCTGGCTAATTTAAAAAATATATATTATTCAAATAGCTATTGGCTAATGTTTTATTAAGCATTCTAAGTGCATGCTTTAAATCACAAAATGACTCAAGTAGACCATTTAGTCTTCCTATTATACAGTTGGTAAATAATAATATTAATACAAAGCAATAATTTCCACAGGATGAGGTACCTTCCTGTTAAATGTGTTCTGCGTGACTTTGACTTCCATTATGGCTCTTAGTGACTTCTCTGAGAGTAGAGAAGCTGTGTGGTCCTAGAGAAATCGCAGTGCAGAAGGAAAGGGTCTTGAGCAAGCAGAAAGGCTCCCTACATGTAAGGGTGTAGGGGCAATTCGTAGGGGTGTTTACGTGTTTCCTCATTTAGGTGCCAGGTGGTTACTCTGGATCGGCCCCTTACGTGAAAGGGCCTTTGCCGGTCGTGGGCACGCTTCACCAGGTCTGCACAYGTGCACGCGACTTCATGGCTCTCAATCTCAAAATCACCAGTGGAACGGGGTCCTCTAGCTCCCGGGTCTGAGGCTGAGTCGCATCTGCTCAACTTTCACCTTGGCCTTCACTCTGGCTTCTCCATTTGTCTCCACTTGAACAACCAGAAATCAAAGAACTTGGGATTTGCTGCTTGTTCTGAGGATTTAGCCTCTGTGGTGCAAATTCCCGTGTGCATTTTCTGCCTGTATTAAGTTCCTCTGGTGATGGTTGTTACCTCTCTAATGTTTGGTGGAAATCTGCTTGAATCTTATTTTAAAATAACTGTAGAACTTTTCATTTAGCCCTCAACATGCTGAAAACAGGAGAGTGGCTAACTCCACATTTGTTTTGAGCAGTAGGGCGCATTTCAGAGTTAAATTGGAAAGATGAAACGGAGTGTGAGGGGAGGGACAAAAGGCCACAGACATCAGCAGGATGCTGCAGCAGCTGACGACAATTTTCAGTGGAGTGCTGAAGAACTCTGTGAAGTAGTCTGTGCCTCTTGGAGCCATTACTTCGTCTGCTGGAGAATCTAATTTTAATTTTTTCCACCAAACAATGGGCGATAATTCATTCCTGAAAGATTTGTAATCCCATCTGTAATGTTCCTGTTAGTATTCAGATAATATAAATAATCCTTTCCTTTACCAAGAAAATCAAGTGGAGACTTCCCTTCAGTTTGAAATGGATGAAAGCAGGAGGACATTGGTAGCCAACGGATGGCCAAAACAGTATTAGTGAGCTCTGCTGCTGAATTGTTTGGGCTGAATCGTGCTGCCATGTGAGGCTGAGAGATAACTTGAAGATTAAAAATCTTGAGGTTGGGGACTACAGAAAAATAATTTAGTGACGTAAAGGCAAGTTCAGAAAGTCTGTTTCGAAACCTGTTAATAATTCAGTACATTGCTGATAGTGTTTTTATCTTCAATTTAGTGAAATCCAGATATCGCCTTTCTGTCTTCCATCATGACTTTGCTGATTTTGTGCATGGGGTGCAGGGGGAAGYTCTGGAAAGGGTATTTGGACAAGGTCCAAGTAGTGGACCACGGATTGTATGTAATCTGAGACAGGAGGTGTACGGACATCCCAGGTCAAGCGCGGACACTTCTTGCTCTCGCGTCTTGGCGTCTTCGTAGTGCAGCTCTGTCCATAAATTATTAGGTTTCCTTTTTAAAACGCTTCCGGGGTCATCTTGACAAGTTGCTCTGCTAGAGCACGCTGCGGATGTTGGCAAGGGGAAAGGAAGCGGCCCCGTTGTCAGCGTGGCCGAGGCGCTCCTGGGGGGCGGGCGTATTTGGGCGGCGGGCCGGCTGCGCAGCTCTGCGCCCGTGCGGAGCGGCTGGCCGGGGCCGGTGGCTGCAGCAGGCCGGCCACGGCAGGGCACAGGCATTAGCGGGGTTGGGACGGTGCCGTCCGCCGGAGGGTTCCCGCTGTCGGTGGTGTGCTTGAGGGGCTTTGCCCTCAGCCGGCACGCGTGAGCCTCGGTGGCCTTAGGCAGTTTCTCCTCCTGTGCGGAGGAGAAGAGATGGCGTTTCTCCGCTGGAGAGCGTGAGGGGATGTCCTCCGCGCCAGGCGGCTCGCGCTGCCCTCGGCTCGCGCAGCCCGGGCGCTGCCGGCGGTGGGGTTTCCTCAGCTGCCACCGACGAAGCGCRGGCCCCGTTCGGCTGTCCGGAGCTGGGCCGTTTGCAGGGACAGAGGGGTTAGCATGRGGCTGAGGATGGAGGATCGCAACACACATTGCGCTCGCCGCTGCGTTAGAGCCCGAACCAAGGAATCCCCTCCTGGCTTTGCAGTTTGTTTTACTGGGCTCAGCGGTACTGCCTAGCTGTAGGTTTGGTCTGAACAGAGGTAACACAGAGTGGAAGTGCTTGCAGTTTTAACATGCTTGCAACTTTACTGTGCCCCTCTCGTGTAGACCTCTCTGGTTCCTTGTGGCTGTGAAAGATGGGGTGGGTGCTGCAGCCTCGCGRAAGCGCAGGTCCTGCAGGGCTGGTGGGTCCCGTCCCACCCTGAGGAGCACCCTCTGCAAAGGGGATGTTAACGCCAGCAGTTCTGCGACACGAAATGCAAGAATTCGGTTTTACTCTAATAGAAACATCTCRTTTATAAGAATTCCTCTCCTCCTTTTCAGGGTATATCTTTGCTGTTAGAAATGCCCACTAACTGGTATGGTTGTTGTTTTCATTTTTCCTAATTTTTTAATGACTTTTTGCTTTGACATATTCAACTAAATGAACAGGGGAAAGCTTGCATCTGTTTACTTGTTCTTTTAGAGATAAAACACCTCTGTGCCTCAGCCTTTGAAATGCTGTGAATGATGGTTTTTTTGAAGTGAATTTAGAAAATATTCTGAATTAAATATTTATGTTTAAGCTTTTACAAGGCAATCTGAATAAGTCTTAAGGGTTTTTTTYCACAGCAGACTTAATTGTGCTTAGCCACATTTAAGATTTTGATTCAGTAGGTGCTAAAGCATCCTGCTGGTTTTTGTGGGAAGTTCTGGCACTCCCCAGTCTCAGCTCAGAGGTGCTGAGCTAGTTGGCATTGACAGGATGTCGTTCAGATGTCACACACCTGGGGTGTGCTGGTGTAGACAGGTCCAGACTGGCAGAGTCTGCACGGCTGTAGTCCCTGGTGGATCAGAAAAGGTGGGTTGTGTGCAGGATGCTCCTGTGTCRTTTAGGAAGCCAGCAGGTTGTGGTGCTGACCGCTCCAAACTCCTTGGTGTAGCAAAGAAATGTTCCCCTCCTTGCTCCAAGGCAGTGTAGAATGGATATTTAGGTAGAAAAGATTGTGAAAAAGACCATACGAGAGCATGATCTACAAAGAGAAATGATAGAGGAGAGCCTGGACTTCTGTGCCAACAACAGGACGGGAGAAATCTTTGGGATTATGGACTTCCTGCTAAGAAAAATTTATTTTGTCTGTCATCAGCGAATAGATGCATATGCTGTTTTTCAGGAACAAAGATAAGGAATCAAGGATCAGAGGCTAAAAGTATGCATTCTGCTGGGAGCAAGCGAGACTCCACTAGATGTCCTTCATGTCCACATAAATGACACTGAGATTTCACTGAAAGGACTGAAAGGTGTCTACACTGGGTGAGGGAAGACACAGGAACAAGTCGTTCTGGAAATACTGCAGTTCCTCTGTGTGCTGGGGTGAATTCATGCATGGTGGTGAGGGTGGTCTCTGTCCCTGGAGAAGCATTCTTGTTGGGTAAAACTCCTCTTCAGAATGCTGAGGTGGTGTTCCCCTTAGAGCAAAGGGGCTTCTTGTATAGCATTTTTTAGATGTTTWCTGGCTTTTTATTTATTTATTTTATTTATTACATACTAGAGTTTATAATATACTAATGTTGACTGTGAATGGTAGGAAACTGATATGTGTGTAGGAGTTTCCCAGAGACAATCTGATGTTTACTGAAGTTGTGGTGAAAATGAAGGAATGAATCAAAGTTCTCAATTCACATAATAAAGATGGCATCCATGCCACTCAGATAGAAAGTCAACAATATTAGCAGTATTAATATTATTAATGATTGAGTAGTCTCTTCTTTGGGACATCAAGAGAGAAGCATACTGTGCAGACTGCTTGAGATCTATAGCTACGTTTATTGACCAGGAAAAGTGTTTGTTGCTGAATACAGTGTTTTGGATGAAGGCTGTTGGGAAGGAGGAAATGSATGAACATGTGTGGTGAATGGTGACATGTAGGGGTTGAAACAGTGCATATTAGACTTTTCTTATAGATGCTGTAGACAGGTTACCGAGATCATGGTGGCAGGTACACTAGTGGCTTCCATTAAGGAGCTAGGTAGAATTAGCAAGAAGATTATTTATGGCATGTGGTTTATAGATGTTGCACTTCTGCGGTYGTGCCAGGAGTGTTGGCAACAGAATGCAGGAATCAGTAGCGCACAGTTAAAAGCAGATATTACTCAGAAAATGGAAAAGAATGCTCTTAGGCTGCAGTGCTGAGCCGCGCTGACACGTATGGTTTGTGCTTTCCCCATGGTTGCACTGCAGGTCTGGCAGGAGAACTGAGCTTGGAGGTGGGGAGTAGTGGAAATTGCTGAGGAACTGACTCTTGGACAATGCCTTCTCAGTGGACTGTTAATTCTATCAGATGTTTAGGTTCAAAAGATCTGCCAGGTCTTCTAGCAATGCTCTACCATTCCTAACCACTAAGTGATCTCAACAGCATTTTGAGTTACTGTAGGAGTTGCATGTTCCAGTACTATGTGGTACGTTACAAGATAGTCTAAATCAGCTCATCCTTGAAAAGCTGAATRTTCTTTTATCATCAATATTGACAAAATAAATGCCAACTTGTACATGGCACATTCACCTCCTGCAGCAAGCTGTGATCACCAACTGCCTGGAGAAAATCTATGTTCATCACTGAATGAACAGAATTTGGGAGTGCCTAATACCGCGCACTGAATAACTGCTGATTACGTGATGATCAGTTTAATTGCTTTCCATCGTTTTGGAAGGAAAGCATTAAATGAACAATGCAAAGCTTCTTGATTTCTGATGTCTAAAGCTAAAGAAATATGAATATATGTTTTTACAGTTTTTCATTTGGCTTTCTTTTTTCTTTTTTTTCTTTTTTCTTTTTTCTTTCTTTCTTCTTTCTTTTTTCTTTCTTTTTTTTTTTTTTTATCTTTTGAATGGGAAAAGATAAAGCATTTCAGCAGCCTAAGTGCCATAACAAAGTGCATAGACAAATGCAAGCAATGTGATAGGCCATTCGACGTGCAGTGGCAAAATTAGGATTACTGATACCGCAGCAAAGGTGTGTGATGAATTATACCTCGTAAGAAAGCACCTTATATATGCTGAATTTTGAGTACTTTTATACTTTGTGCCTGTTGGTATTTAAAAACTATTGTTTAAGCTGTCATTATCTGAGAAAACTGGAACTGCACTATTCTTCTGTCATAGTACAGGAACAATATCTCAGTTTAATGAAATATATGGCAAGTTGTAAAGCTGCTGTAGTTACACTCCACAGAATAAAGGTGAAAAATAAATACAGAAGCTTCTGGATGGTAACAGCAGAGGCAAGGGGAAGAGAAGAAAGAGACACTGAGGGATATTGAAGGATGGATATGGTAAAACAGAGATTCAAACAGATGTGGCGATTTGTTTTACAACATAACTATAAAATGCCACTTAAAATGCCTCATTTGTATTCTGTGTCAATGTAATAGATGTAAATCTTTCAGGGAGTTACTAAATATACATTTCTGTTGGCAAGTACAAAAAGCATATGATCCATGAAAAAAACTCGCAGGGATTTCTTTACTGTTGTTAGGAAAGCATGATTGGACTTACTGAAATTGGATTACTCAAACCATTCCTACTTTTTAAGCTATTCATTCTGCCTTCCCCTTTGACATTTTATCATTTCATGACATTTAAACATTTTTTTTTCATCTTATATGTCATAGGAACTGGCTAGTGACATGTCTGCTTTTGACATTCATTTGCTTATTGCACAGAGATCCCACCTATCTCACACATACATGTTGCATCTATAAATAAGGCCTTCTGCTAACTGTTTTAAATGATCTGCATTAGGAAGAGCTTCATTTCCCATGAAAGTAAGTATTTCTGCAAATAAAATCACTGCTTGTCAGGATTAAGAGAAGCAAAGGGTAAGATGAGTTTCAGTTAAAAAAAGGACTCATCTGAAAACACAGAATGTTTATCAACAGAGTTATCAAGGTTTCAGTTATTCTGAGTAATAACCCTGTAAAAACAGTGTGACACTATCTGTGAGTGTCACAGTGCCTGGCCAAATCTGCAAATGATTCAGCTTGAAATTCCATTTCCAAACAAATCCCAGAAATTTCAGGAAAAAATGGTGTTGATGAAGATAGCAGTATTTCAAGTAAGTTATCTTGAACCTCAAGTTCTGTAGCACAGCTTACTAGATCTATTGTAATATGTTTCTCACTTAGTGATTAATCAGTTCTCTTCCCTGGGAGGATTATATCTTTTTCGTTTTCGGTCCTCTTTTCCACTGGAGAGTTATATAAGAACGGGGGTAGCCTCACAGAGGATCGGTGAAGTACATTAGCTATACAGAGGAATGATCGGGGAAGCATTCTGTATGTGTTATCTCATACCTCAAGTTCGGGAGCAGTTATCTGCTCTCTGTGTGCAAGAGGAACAAGATACTTATCTTACCTGCTACTAGGTCCTGGCTTCTGTAGTCAAGGCAGGAAACTGAATTACTTAGTTCTACATTTGATTCCAAATAAAAATCTTGCGTTTCTTATGGTCATTCACTTCGGAGCTGTGAGAYTGCAAAATCCAGCTTTCTCTAGGAAGAGCAAAGTAGATATTCTAGGAATAGTTTTGTGTTGCTAAAAAGAAGCTGGCACACGGAGAAGTATTGGCACGAATTTTATTTTGTCTGGGTTCTCCTATGGTTTTCATTATTACACTGTTTACCAATACTGTCTTTATCTAGAAATAAGCTTGGTCTTCCTCCATATTGGGACCTATGTTTCTCTCTGTCATGCAAATCTGCAACATTTTTATTTAGCTGACAAGTCTTTACGACAGATTTAATATTTTATTAGCTGTAGTGAACAGAAGTAGACTTTTATCCTTTAAAGCTGTCTGCCTAGTCAGGAGACTTCAGCTCCCTTAATTTGCCATGTATATGCAGACTTTGTTCAGCATCTGAACATTTGTTAGTAAGGTAAGTTCACTCTTACTCGTTTGCTACATTGCATCCATTATCATTTGAAGTCTCACTTTAACAGAATAACACTCTGAAATCTAAGTATCGATATATTCTGAGAAGATTCAACCTCTGGAACAGCTGAAGAAAAAGTCCAAACCACCCCACGCAGCGTGCTGTCAGGGATGGTAACACAGCGAAGCTGCTCCCTGCTCGCACTACTTACGTCAGGAGGTTGGCCCCGACACACGACGCTGTGACAGGTTTAAGATCGCACAGATACACACTAATGCAGTCAAAATCTAAAGCTTACCATGTTTTCAGTATCTGGTCTAATTTTGGGGGTGTCTGTTTTCATCCTTTGACATCCTATTCAGCCTTGGGGCTACTAGACACGCCAGTATAATGTATAATAACTGGGTTTTAATCTCTCTTTCTTTGCACTAGGTTTTCGCTAAATGGTGGAAAGATGCACACATAATAGCTGTCTGCTAGTGTTTCTCTTATTTTCTATTTTACCATAATGTATTCTGAAAGCCTAAAATCCATCTTCCGGAGCGCTCAGCTTGAAGTGCTGCTCTGAGGTACTCCAGCTCTGAGAAGTGGCATGTGTATTTGTTTTCTTTCTGTATCTGGAGGAGTGTGTAATTCTTGGATCTGTTTCTGTATCTGGAGGAGTGTGTGTGTGTAAACTGCTTTGCTTTGCAGTGGTTGCCCAAATAAGAACAGCTCAGGCACATATCCTCCAGCGTCTGCACACGCCTAGGAGGCTGTTGCTGAGAAGACCGGAGTGGAGACGGTCCACTCCAGCTGAGTTAAAACCCACCTGCAATGCATCTCTCTGTAGCCACCTCTTACTCCCCTCTTGTTTCATCATTCTCTAGGCGTTCCTTCCACTGATCCCATGTTCTCAGATAGGCAATTCTGCTTTCTTTTCTTTCGCATCTTTTCCTTTCCATATGGGCTGTATTTTCCAAGAAAATACTCTCCCTGACATTGCCATGGGAAACTTGGTAGTTGTGGCGGTAGCCAGGATGTCTCACTGTGAACTCCTGTGTCACCTTGTGCTCATCTTTCATCATATTGGATTTCACTTTTGAGGTTTTTTGCACCAGCTGATTGTCTAAGTATTTAAGCCAAATAATCTGCTAAGAATGATGTCAGTGGTAAAGGACACTGCAAAATCTAGAAAATAAGTTATATTGATATATATTGACCCTAAAGATTAAATAGCCTTTCTCCAATTACTTGCTGTGAGTGTTTTTTAGCTTTCTGCCACTAAATAAAACAAGTGAAGGATTTAATTCTTCAGTAATAACAGAAGGTGTTGTTGCTGTGATTGCACGTTTAGGATCWGGTCCTCACTGAAGCATCTATAGGTGGTTGTGTCTGGTATGTAAGAAGATTTGCTCTGATGAGTTTGAAAGTTGTTTCCTTCTAACAACTTTCTTAGTCATTTCAACCTGATGGTAACAGATCCTGTTCTACTTGCACCCGTTTTCTGGACACMTTGCTAACAATCTTCTCCAGAGTTCTGCTGTCTGTGGTGGGTATAAGTCTGTTTTACAGTTTAAATAACAAGAGGGAAGAGAAAATACATAGAAATGAGAGATGGGGTGTTTGTGGCCGAGTGATTAGACTCGAGAGCTCTTACCCCAAGTCCTGAGGCTTTTCGATGGTGTCAGGCAGGTTGGTACTTTCTGCGTGAGCCTTGCTCATTCGGTTTAGAAAATGTCTGGCATGTAGTCACTATTTTTGCTGCATGTATATGCAGCTTCCAGCACCATGGGCTACTTGATATGCAAATATTATGCATCYATCCTGGATTCTACATGTTAAATATGAGGGTTAAATATAAAGGATTTAATACAGGATTGCAAATAATGGCCAGATTGCACAAGTTTTACAAACTATACTTAGAACTGCAAGCAACCTGTGTTTCTGCTGTTTTCTAATTTTGTCTCCTAGCCTGAAGAGTTCTCTGTTAAGATTTAGTTTCCGTAAGCAGAGGATGTGACTGCAGAAATTTCAGGGTGAGATTGGAAACCCCCCACCCCATCTCAGTCTCTTGCTCAGCTCATTTCAGGTRCAACCCAGATCATACTCCCAAGAACACTCTGCATTGCCTCAGTTGCTTTGCGTAGCCATCCCAAAATACAGTTCAGCAGTGCCTGACCAGGCTGCAGTGTTCTTGTAATGATCACAAAGCACCTTGTAGTGGCACCCGGTCCATCCTTGCTTGAGACTCTGCCTATCTTTACTTGATCTTGRCATGACAAAATTATATATGCATGCAGGCATATCAGAATTTATCCTAAATTTAGTGGTAAGCATTGCAGCTGAGCACAATCAGGCAGTTCCTTATATTGTTATATATGTATGCTCTGATAATAAATGTGCGGGCTTCACGGAGGTTGGCAGACACAGTGAATGAGATAGTGGCTTTGCACAGTATCTTTCTGGCCTCGCTACTGTTAAAAGATTTGAGACCAAGAGAGATGACTACTTTGCTGCAGCACTTCCCAGCTTTAGCGATAATCACAGAATCACAGAATGGTTGAGGTTAGAGGGACCTCTGGAGATCATCTAGTCCAACCCTGCTCAAGCAGGGGCACCTAGRGCACATTAGACAGGGTTGCATCCAGGCGGGCCTTGAAGATCTCCAAAGGAGGAGACTCCACAACCTCTCTGGGCAACCTGCTCCAGGGCTCCGTCACTCTCATAGTGAAGAAATTCCCACTCACGTTCAGGCAGAACTTCCTGTGCTTCAGTTTCTGCCCATTGCCTCTTGTCCTGTCACACGGGAGACCTGAAAAGAGTTTGTGCATGTCCCTTTGGCACCCTCCGTTCAGGTACTTGTACACACTTGTACACATCAGATCCCCCCTCAGTCTTCTCTTCCCCAGGCTGAAGAGGCCCAGCTCTCGCAGCCGTTCCTCGTAGGGCAGGTGCTCCAGCCCTCTGATCATCCTCGTAGCCCTACGCTGGACTCTCTCCAGTAGCTCCACGTCCCTCTTGTACTGGGGAGCCCGGAACTGGACGCAGTACTCGAGATGAGGCCTCCCCAGGGCTGAGTAGAGGGGCAGGATCACCTCCCTCGACCTGCTGGCAACACTCTTCCTAATGCAAGGAACCCAGGAAGGACAAGTAGTAAGGCCCTAGGCACTTCTGTTGGCAATAAATGAGGAAAGTCAATAGCTTTTACCCAAAGATTGTTCAGTTCTTTATGGGACCAGTCACTCTTAGTATGTAATATTATTATCCACAGTGGTTTTTATCCTAGTATTATTGCAGGGTTTGTTGGGGGCTAGCAAGAAATAAGAGAGCTCAGTAAGAAGGAAAAATCAGGCAGATAGGAGGAAATAACTATTAATTTTTATTTTTTATGTAAAGCTCTGGAAAGCAAATACAGTAGCCTACTCTGTCGCTATATGTCTTTCAATGATGTGAATTAGCCCAAAGCAAATTGCAGACAAATCACATGTTGTTAGTATTTTCATAGTTTTAGTGTTCCTAGAAAGGCTGAAGACTTGAGCAGCATGAATGAAGGAAAGATGATACATTCTGGTTTTCTTCTTGCTAAATATTCTTAAGCAAACGTTAAAATAGTGAATGGACAATTATAGAATGTACACTATTGCAAACAGATGTATTAATTATAAAATTCTAACAATTATTCTAATGCTAATTCAAGTGACATTTAAATATGCTTAATCCTGAATTTTTATGCATTATTTTGCATACCACAAAAAATATGTAAGCAAATGTACTGCACACTGCAGATTTTATGTCTTTAACTTTGGGGGCATATAGTAATTTGTTTTGCTTTTAGCACAGGCTTCATTGGTTTGTTTTATATCACTTTTCCACTAGCTGTTTTTGAAGGATATTCTTAATCTCAAGCTGCATTTGCTATGAAACAAAAATGCTCATGAGGAGTGGTATTGAAATGTGCTTCTTGGCCTTATATGTTTTCCTTCTTCAAGAAACACACTGTTAATCTCAGAGAAATGTTAATCTTTGTGTATATACAAACAGCAAGTCTTTTTTTCTAATTTCATATTTAAAGATAATAGGCTGATTCACAGTGGAAGCAGTGAAGCCTGAAAGTGAAAGAGGTTTAAATTTACAGCTAAGCAGTTTATTTTATATTTCTGGTGCTCTAAAAAAAAAATGGCTATTTACACATAACTGTGCACACAGAATAAGTCATTTACATAGTTAGATATCTTTTTTCCTGATTAGAGCTTTTGTTTGCTTTCTGGATCTGAAACCAAAAACAAGGTTTTAAAAAAATAGAATCAGAAGGCTAAATGCAGAGAGACTGTATCAAAATGAAGCAAACTGTCAGGAATCTATGAATATAAATAGTTTTGAGCAAAAACATGTTATCAAGGAGTTGTCTCAACTGTATTTGGCATTTTTGGAGCAAGAAGAATGTTGGTGCTTCATTAAAGAAGAGTTCAGTGAAAAGAGAAAGCGTGTGGAGCCACAGCCTGGAGTGTCCTTCAAATGACTATAGGAAATCTGAAAGGTGTGTTCATGCTCCTTTGGTACTATCCAAAAATCCATTATTATTTTTTTATTTTTTTAGCGCACACATCAACCAAAAAGCTGTAAATAATCTACAAGAGTGCTGAACTGACACAAAAATTTTTATGATGAAAGCATAGGTTATAAAATATTCATCTCTTTTTTTAAATTCATGTAAGATGATAAAATTAAACACGGTGAGCAACACACCCATTTTCTCTGTCTCCTTGTTCCCATCTTACTGCCTAATAATGGCTGGGAGGAAGTGAACCGTGCGCGTTTCAGTTACAGTTCTGAGCAGAATTTTATATTGTAACCTGCCTCAGAATCTGTCTCAAACTGGTACTTAATCAGRTAGCTTAGGCTACAAAGAACGTGTTCCCCCTCAGCCACACAGAGTGTTAAAGACCGAGTTACAGGCTCCTCTGTACGAAGAAGGAGCAGCGTTTTGAATCACAGGCTCGTTACTGGATTTGCCTTGTGCTGTTCTTGCTTTTCTAAACTTCTGTTAGAGTCAATAGGGGCTTCAAGCAAATGTGAAATGTGGTATCAGACTCCAAGGTGATGCATCATACAAATCTGTTCGACCAGCGAAATATGGGCAAACTGTGGGATTTGGGGCTTAGAAACTATAGTCTTACTGGTTTATTCAGCAATTGCGCAGCAGCTGCTTTGGGAGGGTTTCTCTGCTGCTGGCGTTTCGAGCCGAGCAGAACAATTTCACGGGCGCTTCCGCTTGCGGGGCCTGTGGGCTGCTGCAGGGGCTCGCCGTACCTGCGCGGGCCCGGCGTCGCCCCAGCACRTGCCCCGGCCCCGCGGGCAGCAGTGGCTGGGGCAGGTGACCTTACTGGCCRGCCCATCACTGCTGATTCTGCTCGTCTTCTGACGCCAGAGAGGTGGAGATGTCAGGAAAGCGCGAGTCGCTTCTGTGCGGAGGAACGGTGGGCATCGGGGGCTGACGAGAYAGCCAGGAACGGGGGTTTTGACGAAGCCCACAGCTGAATGCTTAACAGTTTCTCTTCAATTAACTCCAGCTTTGGGGGGAGGGCGCGCGACATTTGTGTCTGTTCCTGTTTTTCTCTTACTCCTCTTCTGTGCCATATTGCCCAGAGCCTTGAACATGTTAAAGGAGGCCAAACAGGAAGGGAGGGAAGAGCACGAAGAAGGGCTAGAAAAGGGAATATCATCGTCCAGTCCTTGTGATGTGGTATACTTGCCAAAAAAAAGGGATACCACCCACTTTCAGGATGAGGACCAGGCTGCTGCAAGCRTTTATTCAACTGCCAGGGCTGTATTCAGTTCTCTGGATGCCATTCCCGAAATCATCTCCCAAACCCCAGCTGTAAACGTAGTTACTAAATGCCTACCTCGTAAAAGCACTTCTCAATGCAAATGGCCTGCTTTTCTTTTGTGTGTATAAAGCCATTTGGGCGTGCATGTGGGTGTGCATCATATTCAATTTGTTTATGATTGATAGACCATCTTCCAGACCAGAGGAATAAAAAGAAAAGTGGAAGTCAAAGCCTCTGATTTTTATTTCAGTGGTAGCCAGACACACACATCTGTGTGCAGAATTTGGCATTCAGCAAGTCGAAGTTTTGCCAAACCTACACAAGCAGTTGGTGTAACAGGGCTCTCTTGAAATGAAAACATGCAAGAAGTATTTCGCATCTCTATATTGGAGGTTATTTTTAGGGTTAATTTGGGTTATGCGGTTATATTGTTCAAGGTTAATACAGAGTCTT
Organism: Rhea americana; assembly: GCF_003343005.1. Classification (NCBI taxonomy): domain Eukaryota; kingdom Metazoa; phylum Chordata; class Aves; order Rheiformes; family Rheidae; genus Rhea; species Rhea americana. The sequence goes on from NW_028186149.1 coordinate 1,634,886, forward strand.
TAGTACGCAAATGTTGCTTGTCAGGAGCAAACACCAGTGGTTTTATTTGGTTGGCATTAGTGGCCATGGCCTTGCCATGGTAGGAGCAGCGCAAGCATATGTGGCAACATTTCCCTGCCCCAGACCCCTTGGAGTGTAGTTCCAGGCACAATTCACTTTTGCAGCAAGTTGCAGGCAGTGAGGAGAGAGGAGCTGTTTGGCTGATACAGAGGTGCTGACTAGCAATTTGCAGAGATTGTTTTACTGTTGTGTCCATGGTCTTTGTAGTTCYGTCACAAGGAGATGCACTTCTAATAGACGGTGCACTCACTGCGTAAAGCATCATTATATGTATATGCATAAAACATATTTGTTGAAGCTGGTTGTGTGGCATAGGGTGTAACTTGCTCTTTTAAAAATATGTTTTGGAACTAATAAGAATGTTTTAAGTTCTGGCTGGGCATTCTTAGGGTGCCAGTACCATTAAAAATAGTTAATTATGCTGTAGGAATAATAAAGTTAGTATTATTTTTCAAAACATTGTGACATATTGCAGATTATTTTCCTTTACCCTCTGATCTCAGTGTCTTCAGGATGTCCTGGGATTGTATTTCTGTTCTTTTCTCTGAAGGCACAATGGCTAGAATTTACACAGGAAGGAAAACTGAGATTCGTATGAATCTAAGAGTTCAAATATTGTAGGTGTTATGATCAAATCAGGAGAATTGGCTACACTGTTTCTGTATTGGATTTCAATAGTATGCTGCTGCAATATTCAGCATTTCTCATGAGAATTTCAGGTTGATGTGGGAAAAATATAATACTACCAACTCTTCACTTCTTCTTTTCCCTCTCAGATTATCTTTTAAAACAGATATGGATGAAAAGGGGAGGAGAGATAGAATTTAACCCTTTCCCATTCAAAATATTTTTTAAAAATTTTAGTAGTAATCAGAACATCAGGGTTTTTCACTTTCTGAAAATACAGATAGAAAAACTACTGYGTTTTCCAAAAGCTGGTATGAAGTTTTGATGACTCTGTCGGGTGGGAGAAGGGAAACTCTCTGTTTTCTCGTTCCTGAGAAGAATGGGGCATTAGACATTTGGCTACAGTCCCACCAGATCCGTCAGAGATTTTTCAAATAGGGATTTAAGGAAGACATTTTTGTGTGTGATTCATGTGAAAACTGAAAGCCATTAAGTTTGAGCTGGTCTTGCTTTAAAATGTTTTTTTGGCAAAGAAAGGATACTTTTGATGAAAATGTCATTTGGTTACCAAAGATTGTTTCAACAGCCTTTCCAAAAATCCCCCTAAGGCAAATTCAAACCAAGAAGTAGTGCCTGCCGCGTACTCTGCTTCCCCGGTCCCTTTCCTCCTCTGCACTGATCTGGCTTGGAATCTGCTTCTGTTTCTGAAACCCAACTAATGGCAAAGCTGTTGCAGGCAAGGGGGAGACAGAAAAGATAAATTGTCATCCTTGATTTAAAGAAGTCTCTTCTGAGATTCRCAGCTCAGTTTTGCAATTTCCAATTGCGTAGCCATAGTAAGCATCTGATCTCCTGGGTACTCGTGCAGCCTCAGCCTGGCCCCACTGAGCTTCATCCGCCAGCGAGAGAAGACGCATCCCTGCGTGTTCACCCACGTTTCAACATCTTAGATGCCTATACAGTTGTATAACAAGCAGATTTCTAAAACTGCTAAAAAACAATCTCTGACCAGAAATTAAAGATCGACTTTCAAGATGAAAAGAAGATCACCTAGCTTCTTTGTCTAGAATGAAGCAGTGACGGCAGCATTATGCTGAAGGTAATGGGTGCTTTTGAATAGTAATATTGTCTCCGAGAACAGAGCTAGAATCTGGGTCCAGCCACCTCCTGAAAATGCAGATTTTTCTCTCGCGCCTGACAGTGCCAGTTCTGATCATTGTCTTTTCATTCTTTTCTCATGGTGCATAATGCAAGATATGGCTGCATCAACATCCCCTAGATAATGGCCACGCATACTTTAAAGGGATATAGGTAAACTATAGCTATTTAATATTTTCTTTTAAAGTCAGCCAGACTTTTCCTTTTCACGAAGGAGACCATAGTGATTTAGAGATACAGCCTAGCCTTGCTTTGTCTGTTCTGCAATTGTTATGTTGCCATTTATATCACAATCTCTTCTGCACTATTCAGATCCAGAAACAGGAAGAAAAACCCTACTGCAGCGTTAGATTTTGTGTTTGTAGGAATGCATTTGATGGCAGGAGGAGGGGGTGTTTTCATAAAGTTCAATTTTTTAATAAAGCCAATTTCCTTTTCACATCGCAGCCACGCTCTGACAAAGGCCTTGCAGCAGGTGTCTTTCCCGGAGACGACGTAATTGTTAAGCTCGCCGGCGTGCCGCTTGCTGCGGCTCTTCCGCGCCGCCGGCAGGGCGAGTGGCTGCGTCGGAGGAGCCGCTTAGCCCAGCCACGGCCGCTGGCGCCTGCAGCAAAGAGCGCGGGACCCGGGTCCGGAGGCTCCATCCTCGCTTGGCTTTCACCGGCTGGTATCCCTCACCCTTCTGAGCCTGGTGCTGCTGAAGCACAGTGTGAGCTCTTCGTTCACAAACTGCTCCTGCCACTTACCCAGATGGCAACAGACTCCTCACTTCATATTTTCSATGTCACTGTCACTGGCCACAGCATCGGGTGAAGGTGAAGGGGCTGCTGTTCTCCAGCACAAACCCCGGGTGCAGACACCCCTGCCTCGCCGTTGCGGCACCRTCGGGTAAGGAGAAAGGGCACGGCGGCCCAAACAGGCTGCCCGCAGCCTAACCGTTGTGTTTCCTGAGCAAGAGGCTAGCTGGGCCAGCCCCCGCACTTCCTCCTGCCTCCCTCGCTCCTGCGTTCTGGGCTTCTAAGAGGGACAAAAGGGTCAGGGGACAAATGGTCGATTCACACTTCTCCAGAGTGAATATTGCGTCCGCAAGTGTTCCTCCTCCTGCTCGCGAGAGCGCCTGGCCCGAAGCCCAGGTGTAATGGGCTGCTGTGAGACTGCAAACTTGGAGCACGTGAGCGTTTGCAGGGTTTTCATCTTCGCAGGCTCTGCGCGGTTTCAGGAAAAGGGCTCCCTGCCRCGGGTACTGTACCTGTGTCACTAACAGGTAAAACCTGTGCTAAAGCAGAAAAGCACAAAAGTTTAATCAGAGAGATTCTCAGTAATGTTCAATATCCTACCAAATACCTGTTTAATCTTACCTGTGTTCTGGAGCTGAACAAGCAGTTATTCCAGTAATCTCCCTTTCTGAAGGGCATGGTTTGTTGCAGTGGAAAGGTCTCAGGGGCTGGTTCCTGGGAGCTGCTGCGTTTCCGTGGCCCCAGGCGGGCTGGAACACCCCTCCCTCCAGCCACTGTACTGCATGTCTCAGATCTGAATTATTTCATCTCAGGGCTTTATTTCTGGCTCATAACATGAAATTTTGAGGCTACTCTGCCCAGTGCCATGCATCTAGTTGTCCTTTCCAAATCTTGCTGATAAATTCTGCTAGCCTGGAAAGAATTACCATCAGTGTTTGGAAACCACCTGAAGACACGGTGTCCTGCTGAGCACTGCATAATAGCAAATAGCGTCTGCTATACGCTTCCTTGATACTGTTTTCCCCTGTTTAGTAACCTCTGATTGTCAGTTGTACAAGGCTTATAAAACCTGGTTTCTAGCTTCAGCTGTGTGTGCATATCTCTTGTTATTGTCTGTATGCTTAGGTAATCGCTCATGTTGACAGAGATTTTCCCTTGCTCTTCCAGGTCAGAGACCCTCTAGTCATTACATTAATTTGAACAGTTTAAGAATGATCAACAGCGAAAGCAGAAAACACCATTTGCTTTTTTTTTTTAATAAACAGCTTATCTTCCTGCAACTGCTATGCCCTCTGCTCATCTCATCACATATTATACCATAAATTTATGCTGTCTGTGAGCTCTAACCTCCTGGATGTTTCATAATTCTTTGGATTGCATCCTTGGCAACAGTTCTGACTTCCAGCCTGTCATTAATTATGTTGTCCAAGTATCTGAGATCAGATATTCTAGGTTGAGAAGTCGATGAAGTTGACATGGTTCTAAAACCACTATTACAGTAGATGCCTTTCAATAARTCATTAGGAAAAATCTATTTTTCAAATAGATTATTTTCTTAGTCTTCAATAATATGGATGTTGATAGGTTTCCCCGAGGTTCTGCTCTTGTAGGTTGTTTTAAAACCAGCATTACCTCAGAAGTGTTACTGAATCATATGGGAAATTTTCTCCTGCTCTAATTTTCTGCTAATTGTTTTGGGGTTTTTTTGTAAGGATCTTTGCATTAATGACTCTTTACAAAAACAGTTCAGTTTAAGCTCTTGCTTCAGGTTAACACATTCACTTTTCCATGTCAAGTCCTCTCAGTTTTAAAAAGCTATGAACCCCTAAAAGCAATTTAGCCATATGCTACCAGTGACAGRTTTAACTCTGGACAAATCCATGCCGAATTTGTTAATCTGTCAGATGCACCTTTCAGCACACGGCCTCCTCCTTTCCCATGGTTTTGACTGCATGCAGCTGCTACAGAGGTATTGCACCTGGTATGCTTCAAGCTTTACCTCCCCAGTTGTGCAGCCATAGCCTTAATCTTCTGAAAATATTTTCTGAATGAATCTGCCTGTGTTTACTTTATGGTTATTTTTCACATGCAAGCGGTGTTTCTGCACTGTGCTGGCCTGTRGAAGATGCCTGGCTCTGGATGGGGGATCTCAGGGTAGGAGGGCTACAGAAACAGGCGGGGTGATGCTGTGAGGCAGAGCCTAACATCAGCTCAAGCAAACTGGAAGGTGGTACCAAAGCAGCCTATTCCTTATGGCCTCAAGTGTCCATGGTGTGTTAGAGCCTGTGCAAAGCAGGGAGTTCAGGAACCTGCCCAGCTGGGCAGTGGAAGGAGCAGAAGCAAGTCCTGCTAGCTGTGTCCAGCTTCGTTGTCCTTGAGCGGGTGTTTCTAGTGAGACTGACAGTTTGGGGAGTGGTTGTTTGAGCGGCCTTTTTGGGTTCTCAGCATCTGCCCACTGGAAACTGGATTAATCCGTGTAACTCATAAGCTGCTGAGTAGGTCTCGAATGTAAGTAACTCTTCTGTCTTTGTGGCATGACTCACATTTGAACTAGTCGCCTGAAAGSTGAAGGCTGCATTAGGTTAACATTTCCAGGTAGTTAGTCAGGAAGTTCTTCATCTTTTCAGTTCTGAGTTAATTCTTTCTGTTTGGGATATGAAATTGAGTTGGTTTAAAATAATTTCAAAATAAGATCTCCTCTTCCTCCCCACCTATGCACACATATGTTGTTTTCATGCATTAACTTACATCAGACCCTTCCTTTCAGGTAATGATAGGTTTGTAGTTCCAGGAAACAACCTCTGTGCTGGGCTGCTCAGTCTCGACACTGTGTGCTCAAATTTAGAGATGCATTGGAGAGCAGCTCTGCAGAGAAAGACTTGGGAGTGCTGGTGGACGACAGGTTGACCATGAGCCAGCAATGTGCCCTTGTGGCCAAGAAAGCCCATGGTCTCCTGGGGTGCAGTAGCAAGAGTGTTGYCAGCAGGTCGAGGGAGGTGATCCTCATCTCGAGTACTGCCTCCAGTTCTGGGCTCCCCAGTACAAGAGGGACATGGAGCTACTGGAGAGAGTCCAGCGTAGGGCTACAAAGATGATCAGAGGGCTGGAGCATCTGMCCTATGAGGAAMGGCTGCGAGAGCTGGGCCTCTTCAGCCTGGGGAAGAGAAGACTGAGGGGGGATCTGATCGATGTGTACAAGTACCTGAAGGGAGGGTGCCAAGGGGASGGGGACAAACTCTTTTCAGTTGCCCCGTGTGACAGGACAAGAGGCMAYGGGCAGAAACTGAAGCACAGGAAGTTTTCTCCGAACGTGAGGGGGAATTTCTTCGCTGTGAGAGTGACGGAGCACTGGARCAGGTTGCCCAGAGAGGTTGTGGAGTCTCCTYCTTTGGAGATATTCAAGGCCTGCCTGGATGCAACCCTGTCTACCATGCTCTARGTGACCCTGCTGAGCAGGGAGGTTGGACTAGATGATCTCCAGAGGTCCCTTCCGACCTTACCAGTTCTATGATTCTATGATTCTATGATTTAATTTAAATTTAAAGACATAGAATACAGCAGGGAAGTTGCTGGAGCCCTTTGCACCATAATGACAGTTTTTCACTGGAGGGAAGAGCGTGTTCATTACAGCATCTTCAAGGTTAATCTGGTGAAGCTGGAAGTAAATGCAATTGTTACAAGCAAGAGTTTACAGCAAAATGTGTTTTTGCAGTCAGTACTGGAACTTACAGGGATATTTGAGGTCTGATTAATGGTTTGTTTCCCCTCATCTACCGTCAGAAGAATTAATTTTAAAATAATAAGCAAGAGGCATATYGGGTTATTTCAGTAGTTGGGTCATTTTGATTCCAACCATTGATTCAAATGCACACTATCTGCCAGCAATATAAGGGGAATACTTCTTGTTTTTCTTGTAAGATGCAGACTCCACCAAATAAATTCAATATTAATAGCTTGTCTTCTACCACCAATTGCTTAAAAGCAACAGGATGTTTTGAGACAAGTATTGAATTGTTATCAAAATGTCTCAATCTCTCAACTCAGGCTTTGACATGTTCTATAGGGAGTTTATTTCTTTAGCCAGAAATATGGCATTGAGAATTCCACTCAGTAACTTCCCACTCAAGTTATAGATTTTCTGTCAGAAAAAATAAAATCATGCTTGTATACAGCTACAATTAAAACATATGGCTCTGCTTTGGCATCTGTTCTTTTTTTCTATTTAAAGACTTGAAAGCATATAATAAAAAGGGCAGTTTTATGACTATATCCCTTTTTGTTAGGGATTCTACACTGGTATTACCATATCCTTTCTTTAAAATCTATAAAAGTAGTTCATTACAGTTTGATCTCTAGATCATAGCTACTTCATGGGATCTGTAACACCTGTATTAAAATACGTTTGATTAAATTAATAAAAGACTAAATTGAAAATGATTTGAAACTTGTCATAGAAATACAGAATAATTAAGCTGTAGATTTTCTGAGCCACAGTTACCCCTCTGAGCCTTCTAAACTGGAGGTAAATTTTGTTATGTTCATAACAGAGATAAAGAAATGCTATCATGCCTCAGTATCTACCTAGACTAAATTTGGAGGGCAGAAAAGCTATCTGAAATCTGCATATAGCTTTTACCTCTAAGCTGTACACAAAATCTCTGTAAAGTGTTTCAGTTCTAAAATAAATTCCTTTTCTGGTGCCATTTTTACTTTTCATGTTCCAATGTCTGAGTTATCAGATTGAGTGTTATAGTGTTATGGACACAAATATGGAAAAGATCTTGGATGTTTGGCAGAACCTTCACACTCACTGATCAAGCACTAAGTGCCATCTGATTACTTTGACAAATCACAGCAAAGAACACAGTTTACAGTTGGATTATCAGGATCCACAGAGCAAAATACGTGTTAATGTATTCATCACATTCAGAGATGAATACATTTGAGGAAATGATGATCTTCACATTGGTAATCTATGAACCAAAGTAGGCTGAATTCAATGAATAAGTTACTCATGAATTATTTGCTGAACTCTGAAAACAATGATGAATCTTTGAAAAGCAGCAGTRAATTTTTGGATGAATAGAGCCTTGAAAGCATCTAGTTTGGATGTATCTGTGATGTATTGTAGCTATTTTCAATAACAGCCTAATGAGAGAAATAAAGCTTTTATTGCTGAGGGACAAATCCATGTCCCATTGAAGCCAATGCGGCTCTAGCCACTGATTAAAYAGGAACAGCAATCCTATAAGTCCCTGCATGGCATTAGTGTCTGGGTAGATACTGGTAATGGTTTCACAGGAAGCCAAAAAAGAAAATTCCTTCAAACAAGCTCCTTGTGCAGACAGGCTATTTATGATAGTAGTAACAATAATAATGAACTCACCAACAGAGCCTGAGACAAGCATACACTGTCATTAAGCTTTTTTGAGTTACTGTAGTGAATCTACTTTCCAGTTGCAGAATTTGCTGATCCAGGAAGCCTTTGAAACAAATGCTTTGTGGCTATTAAATACTGTAGAAAGAGCTTAGCGATCTCATGCTTCAAGGCATCAGGTAATGACTTGCATAGTTCATGGAAAAACCGTGAGACGGAAACCTGTGCAGCTGGCTGCAGTGACTGCTGGGGTCCTTGCATGAGGAGTCAGCCGCTGCCTGCTGGGACCTCAGGAAAATGGAGCAGCGATCCAGCTCCTGGACGTAATGCCTACCTTCGCCTCCCATTGCCTCGTGCTAGCGTGCGGTATGTGACGCATCTCTGTGGAGCTGTTTCGTAAGTCACGATGCCCAGTTCTTTACGTCAGCAGATTTCTAAATACTTTAGTAAGAGTTTCAGTATCATTATACCTTATTTGATCTGTGGGAAGCTGAGGCACTAAGAAGTGACATGATCTCGTTGAAGTTAAGAAAACAAAACAAAACAGGAACTACAGCCCGTATCTCCTAAGCCTCATTCTTGTGCTTTCCCCACCAGACTAGCACTATACCTCATTAGACCCATTTAATGCAGAGAGGTCATTGAGCTGCAGTCATATTTTTTCTGAAGTTTCTTATATTCAACCTTTATAATGTTCTCTTTTTCTCTTTTGCAGCCTTGTTTCATGTACATCTTTAAATCCAGTCCTATACTACTCCAGTTGTTTATTACAGCAGTTTCAAGGAAGGTTTATATTACATGACAATATTTTTTCATATATATAAATTCCACATTTGAAGATAATAAGTAATGGGGGTTTTATGACAGCACAGTTTTGGCCCTCAGGTTCTTAAATCAACTATGTCAGTTTATGTCTTTTAATTTATATATCTTGAGTGTTCCAACGTGACGTATTTTGGGAAAAAGATATACAATGAGCGTTCAATCTAAAAACATAGATTCATTGCTATGACTCAGAGAAACAGAATTACCATATCATAAATTCTTGGTCGTCTGTCTTTCCCAGGGCACCTACAGTTTTCACCATCTGCTCATATTGACTTTTCCCTTTTGGCCAACTTGAGTAGTCATCTCCTTGAAACAGCGGAGATTTTCATTGTATTAATGATTAGAGATTATGTGATGGGTGGAGACTTGCGCAAGAGACGTATTAAAAGTCTTTCTAGTATCAGATGCTCTTATATTTTTAGATCTGTCTCGTTTTTGCAAAATGATCCTCATTTGTTGTCTTTCGTTGATGCACAGCAGAATTCCAGAAGTTCCAGAAGCTTGCTCTCTTGCTGCGCCCCAGGGAGGGTGTCTCTCTCTCTCTCACTTTTTTTTTCTTTGTCTCTCTCTACTATTTCTGAAAGCTCTTCAAGATGTCAAGATGCTACTTTGTGTCTTTTGCACATTACTTCTTTGCAGAGAGACTAGAGGAGTATTTGGCTGGATGCAGATTAAGACCTTAATCACTCCCACTACTTCCCTCCATTGGCCTTGTAGAGSTGCTTTTTACAGTTGCTGTCTTTTGAGAAATGATACTACTGAAGATCTGAATTACTCTCACAATAGTCAAGGCATCAGGAGTTTAGATACTTTAAAAGACATTTAGTGGTATTAGTTTTGACCTGGCTTGTTGGGAAAGCAGTTTTATAAAATACAGTGTTTCTCAAAATATGATCACAGCCATTAAGGTGTGGGTCTTTAAAATAAATCAGTTTTGATTGTAGATATTTTTTTAAGGTGGAGATGGTGATCAGGAAGGAATTAAAGATAGATGTTGGAAATGAGCGTAAAGTTTTAGGACAAAAGGTCATAATACAGCCAAAGGAGAAGGATGAAAAGGGAGAATCATGGTGGGAATTGCTCCATATTACTTTCCAGGGAAAAGTCACATCTATGCAGAAGCTGTCTAATGAAAGTGCCAGGGAGGGAGTAAAACAGAAGAGAAAAGCAGGCATTCAAAGGCCCAGGAAAGAGTCCCGGTTTGAGGCCTGGAGAAGAGGAAGCAGTTCACATACTAAAAGAAAGACCTTAGCAGTAAGGTAGAAAGAACACAAAAAGCCAGGAAAAGAGCTGAAAGAGTGTTTTGTTTAGCTTWCTTTTTTAGTTTAACCTTGCAAGGGGTAGGATTTGGCTTTGGATAGATGATTGCAATCACGTGCTTGTGTGAGACAGCTGGAGGAAAATGAGAGGAAGGTAAAAGTATATTAAATGTTGTATCTATTAACAGTTTTTTTAGCAGCTGAATACTGGGCCTGTAGAGCTCTTGATAGAGCATCTGGTAAATGTTAATTTTATATAAAACTCCATAGACACACAATACAAGGAGGCAGCTCTGATTCAATGCAGGGTTGAAGACAGTTACAATTTGACTGCAAATGAGGGTATGCTGATTGTACAGTTTAAACTAGATTATGCCTATGAGAGATTTTGTACTTCAAAGCCTGAACCAGAGGAAGATGCTGAAAGAACTGAACTTTTTTTTTTTTCTTTTTTCCTTAAAGGTAGAATATTTCCCACCCTACCCTCCTCCARATGCAACTCCTGTAGAATGGTCTTGAACTGGAAGTAATGCTGCTGCACAGGCCATCACCATTGTGGTCTGTCCTGGCCTTCCTGGCACCAACCATCCCGGGGATCTTCAACACCCCRTAGATAAAATAATGCCATGCCAGTTCGATTTTGTCATAACTGCGGCCCTACCTGGTGATTTCTCTCATATTCCAGCGCTGCTTTTAGTYAGAATTGAGATGAGAACTTAGTACTCCATGAAGCAGAGAACTATTCTTGATATTTTGTTGACATTTGGAGATTAATGGGTTTAGTTGTGTTTATTCAATCATAAAGCTGTTACTCCCTCCCATCACTTCGTTCACAGTGGATGTAATAAATCTATTTTGCCCTTTTTATCTACTTTAGATCCCAGTTCAGATACTGAAAAGAATTTATCATGATACTCCCACACAGCTTGTATTATCCTTATGTGAACATTCTGGTGAGCAAGATTTACTTGGAAAAATATTTGTGGAAAGAGAATTTTAGATTCATGTACACGGATGTGTGGGGACCAAATGTTGTGAGTATTTATATGAGTATTTCCACAGAAGTGCTAACCATCTTCTGTGTCATGAAAGCAAAACCTATCTTTTACGTAACAGATGGAAATCAAGGTAAATGTATTCTCTGTTATTAACACAGAATCATTCATATTCTAACTCCCTTCCCCTCAAAAATAGTATTGAATCCATTTTAAGAATGGAGAAACTGATGGAAATAACCAACAGCTTGTGGTTATTTACCACAGAAGCCAATTTTATTACATTATTTCCTCAGTTCCAACTCTTGTTTGGACAGCTATACCGTAACTTTGTAACTGGAAAAAGAAAGAAAAAAGAGAGCGAGAATTATCAAGCAGAAATAGTAAAATTAAATGTACTGTAACACAAGTGCGCTTCTTTAGTCCTCTGCTTCCAAGGAGGGAAAACTATTCTCACGTAAGTCAAATTTTCGAATTTGTTCATAAGTTTAGTATTATTTTTTTCTGCAAGCCACAGCATGCTAGATAAACCCAGCGTGTCTGAGCCAGCATCTGGGCTGTGAGTGAGGCTGGGGCGCAGCGCAGCGCAGCGGGTGCCGGGGCAGTGCGGGCTCTGCAGGTGCTACCTGCCTTTGCTCCTCTCAGAGACCAAGTTCCAGTTTCCGTGTGCCACTTAGCTGGCTGCTGCTTCTGGTTGTAAGTAGTCAGAATCAGAAATAGTTTTGCAGTTTTTTATTTTTATAATTTTGATACTATTTTGGTAAAGGCAGAGACATTTTTTTCACTTACTCATGCTTTTGTAACACATGGCCTGCATCGTATTTCCTTGAGAGCTGTTTGCATAACTCTAGGCTTTAACACTGGATATACGTCTGCAACCTTTTTCTCTGAATTCAAGTGCCCTGCAAATTGTTTCCTTGTTGTTTAAGTGAGACATATATCACTCTAAAGCTGATATATCTTGAAAAACTTCAAGTAGATATTGGCTAAGTGAATGTTGGAAAGAGACTGTCGTCTTCTTAAAAATGAAACAGTGAGAGTGGAGCTGAAGGCTTCTGTTGAAATCCAGTTTGTGTGTTAATTAAATGGCCAAAACTAGAGCTGGTCAACTAAGAAAGGCTTTATTAGACCTTGAAGATCTTAATAAAAAAGCAAAATCCATTCACTAAGCAGATTATTCTTAAAGTTCTGTGAACAGAAACTTTGTGAAGTGGCTAAGATTGTTTCTCTGAAACCAAATTGACAGTAGTTTTAGACCGTGCTCTCTTTTTATCTTATTTTAGTTACCTCTGTGTTCTGAAGGGTTTTGATGAGTATTTTTGGAGCTTTTTGGAAATTGTGAGGTGTTGGGGCAAAGGCACAGTATTTTTCCTTGTTCAGATAGCCAGTGAAGCAAGGGTGGAAGTGAGGACTTCCAGAGCAATTTTGGAAAATATATGAGCTAAGAGAAAATACATTGACTCGTAGATGATGGTGGGTAAAAATAGATGTTGTAATGTACTTTTGAAATTCTTTGCATGAATGAATGCAAAGTACTTTGTGCAAAAACAGATTAAGAAATTAGGACTCTAATGACTCAGTTTGCAAGCTTTAAGAGTCTACTTTAAAAGCCCTAAAACTTCTTAATTCAGACACAAACTCAKTCTCTCTATGTACCTTGAATCCTGAGCATTATACTGAATGATATGCAGTAAGTGATGGTGGACATTCGTCCACAGAAGGAACATCTGGGGAGCCTGTCAGCCCAGACAGGGAGCAGGCCTTGTCCTACAAGGGGCATCGAGGCGAAAAAGGCATCTCCATGTTGAGCAGGTAGAACAGCTTGTGACATGCTGTAAGAGTTACTTCCCTTAATCTTTACGATGGCATAGGAAAGAAATTGTCCAAATTAAGATATAGGAAAAACTTTCATATGCTGGCATTTTGTATCAGGAGGAAAAAAAAAACTTTTAAGTAGTTTTCATGAAGAAAAAAATTGTCTAAGAACCAGATATTAAATGGTATGAAATGTCACTGGCAGTAGCTACATCTGTGGAAGAGATAATATATAAATACCTAGTTCTTGTATAACTTTTTTTATCAGCGGATAAATCAGATTCATGTTGATTTTTTTTGGTAAAATATTACTATATGATTTTACAAATGGGGAGCTGAGGCACATGAGCCCTGCTGGGTCCCCCTGCAGCTCTGCGTGCCTTAGATCGCACTGCCTGCCTTATACAACGCAATACTTTCAGAACGGAAACCGCCTCTAATTAAATCCAGTCCCCTCCCTCTGCACAGGAAAGCTGTAGCTGCCAGTGGGGCTACGGGAAGGGGAACGGTGAATTACTCGGTGCAACRAATGTGTATAATTTGGGGATTTCACTCCTTTTCAGTATTGGAGTTCCATTATCTGAGCTGACTTGGGGTCGACTGCTTGCAGCATTTCCTGCACCCGAAAGCACTATCAAGGCCATAGCTCTGATCCCCAGGGAAATAAAAGGAACACGTTCGCCGTAGCAGGATCCCRAGTGTCTCTGAGAGCTGGGGAGAGGTTTGGTACTTGCCGCTGGATGAAGGGGAGAGGTTCGGGATATGGCTCTGGTGGACTCGGGGTCGTGATTCCTTCTCATGCTTTGCAGCAGCTGGACTAGCAAACGCGCCGCGGCCCCAGCGCTGCTGCTGCAGCACGGGGATGGGCTGAACGAGCGGCTGCTTCTCTTCCGTGTTGTGAGGTTTCTGCCCCTCTAACTCTGCTCTCATGGTTCTCCCTGCGACCTAAGTAAATGTTCCCTTGTATTGGAGACAGGGAGAGCAAGCAAACAATCTCACAAGGAAAATGCATAAGAAAAAACCCACAAGCATCAGAAGAGCTGTGCAAAGAGGATGGCAGAAAGCTTACCAGGCTGCTATGCCAGTACTGCCCCAGAGAAAGACTGGGGAAAATTAAACATGGAACRTCTTTATATCTGACGGGGGAATGTGGAGTGTAAATCTGAAACGCTCTTTTAAGCAAACTTATTCCAGGAAAGCTACAGGTGCAAGTCGCAAATTAGTTCAAATAAAGCCCTAGTGGGACTGGTTCCTCCCTGTTTTACTTATAAGTAAAGCAATGAAAGCAAACCTTTAGCCAAGACAACGGTTAATTGCCACTGGGTGGCTACGGATCAGGCAGCCTGTGGGGTGCTGTGGTGGGGAGGGAGGTGGCGAGGAAATGGTCAGAGCGGACACACCGCACGGATACGGATGTGCCTTGGTGGAGAGGGGAAAAGATGCAAGGAGGATGGGCCCAAGGGCCTGCAACAGGAGATGGGAGAGCTTCCTGCTGTCCTGAGCAGTGCAGGTGGAAGGCTAGCAAATGGCCATGGGTTGCTTAAAAGCTGCGTCTTAATCTCATCACCTGACAGCATATTCCCTAATTTTTTCCCTGTTTACCTGTGTCTGAAGTATCCCAAATCAGACATCTTTTGCAGGGGAAAGCAAGTGGTCTTCAGGTTCCAGAAATTCAGGAAAGACCTCACAGTATCACCGTGGTATACAAGTGAGCAGACACAGTTACTGGGGGCTGAGAAACTGCCTCCTTGTCCCCCACGAGCTGCCTCCTGCCCAGCACTGGGCACCTCTGCAGCTCCTCGAGGACCCAGTTAACCCTGTCGTGAGGGCCCGGGGCGGGAGAGGAGCCGCAGCGCCGTGCAGCGGGCAGAGGCAGCTGCGAAGAGCCCCATAGAGGTGAGCCGGCCACGTCCCTGCCGTGTCACCTGGCTCGACGAGAGACAGCGGCTCCCGCCCCGGGTAACGGAACAGGTTTGTCCATGTGGTTACAGAAGGYAAACATATAACAAACGTATTCTCACAAGTTAAATATATAAGATCAATCTACAAAATAACTATATCATGTATTGTACTGGCCAAATTAAATCCATGAATCCGCTAAATTAAATCCATAGTTGTACCACTGTGAGGTTACATCAAGTAGCATGCTCCTGTGCCTGTGAATAGATAATACATTTGTGCAGATTAGTGATCAGGAGCTAAAGCAATTTCCATACTCCTGCTAGCAAAAAAAGGTTTTCTCACTTGTACCCTTTATTCCCATGCCTATCCCTATTCCTAAGAAAAAATAGCTGTAACATCTTCATTCAAAGCCTTCAAGAGCTGTTGCAGATATGCTATCAAACCCTGGCTAGAGAGATCCTAAGTGCAACCTAGAGCTGTCACTAAAGGGTAAGAGCAATACACAGTTTTAAATATCAAAATCTTGTTTTGAAGTGAGTTGCAAAGTAAACATGGCAAAGGAAAACTTGTATTAAAAGTGCTACTTCTGAACTGATCCAATGAACTGGTTTAAGTGGGGATGATGATATTATCTACTAGATACCAGTTATCTGCTGTGTTTTATACTGTGAAAGATTTCAGAGACGGTAGTACTTTGTACTTCTTTACATTACAAAAACTAATCAGGATGAGGATTTCCAGATAGTAACTTCTGTAGTAGTAGTGCATTATCTGTAATTGAAAGTCRGCCCATTCTCCATTCAAGCAAAATATAATGAATGTCATTAAATGCTCTTACAGACATGTGGGAATCTGAGTGGGGATTATCATGAAATTCTGTGCAAACTTGAAAGATAGGAAAACTGCTGACATGTTACGAAATCCAACGTTTCATATCTGGACAAAGTTCTACCTCAGTAGATGACACGAATTTCAGACTCCTGTGGTGGTGGCATTTTAATACTTTATATACAGTGGTTTCTTTGTTTGTTACAGTAATTTTATCTAAAGTCGATAAAGTAAAATTGTTTAATGTAGAATCTAAAAAGCTTGAAGTTTTACTCGGATACGGCTGACAGATATAAAGCCAGCTCTGTAACCAGTATAGTGCGGTTTGGTAATAAAATACAGGGCTCCATTTTCATGGTTTTTATTTTAGTTTGTATTTAAGTAGAAAGAATGTATTCAAATCGACTCATTCATGATTCACTTTGAGCAGTGAATTATTCTAGTATTGTATTCATTTTTTATTGGAGAACAACTGAAAGTGAATAGCCCATATTTTATTCTACCTAGGAAATAACTGAAAAGAAGTAAAAAGAGATTATTTTTGTAAAGGGAAGAGATGATCAGCATTCAGCTGCTTCCGTGTTTGTTGGCTTAGTAATCTGCGCGTGGATGGGCGCTCCTGGGCGGGGGTGCGAGCGGCGGGTGGGAGGCTCGCGCGAGCTGGGGCGCCGCGCAAGCCGGGCAAGCGCGGCAGCGAGAGCAGGCAGAGCGCGAGGTCAGCGGCTGCCAGATGGCTTCTGCGCTGAGGAGGCTGCTGGCAGATGGCAGTGACAGTGTGGACAAGACAAAGATTTTGGCTACAGAAAGGGAGCTTTGGAAAGGCACTAGAAGTCTATCTTTCCTGATAATATCGCTGCCCAATTTGGATGCACATCACACCGTGTGTGTGTGTTTTTTTTTTTTTTTTTTTTTTTTAAACCAGAGAAAAGGTAGAAAAGCTTTGCTGCTATAGGGAGGAAAAAGCAACCAAAAGAGAGAATGTGAGGTCTGTTATTTGGTCCAGTTCCCAAACTCTGACCATTCAGTAACAACAAAAAACCTTACTATGTATAATTGGCAYGTAATTATTTGTGATTACTAGTCTGATTCCTCGGCTTCTCTCACTGTTACTGAACTAATTACTCTTCTTATGCAACATTAGCAAATTGAATCATTCCAATTATCCACATTTATTTCCTTTCATCTCCTTGTGTTTTCTCTACTGCCATAACTCTTTCTCATCGCCCTGTGTGATGGCGCCTGTCACGCTTTCATTTAGCACCCCGCGTTTTCGGGGGCAATTAGTGGGTYGTGCTGGGAGCGGGCGCCGGAGGCGCGGGGGTGTGGGAGACGGGGCAGCTCCTGCGCCGGGCGGAGGGGGCCGCCTGGGCCCTGCCAGCCCCACCTGGC
The DNA here is from genome assembly GCF_003343005.1 of Rhea americana. Taxonomy (NCBI): domain Eukaryota; kingdom Metazoa; phylum Chordata; class Aves; order Rheiformes; family Rheidae; genus Rhea; species Rhea americana. The sequence continues at coordinate 1,651,861 of NW_028186149.1, forward strand.
CGCCGCGGCCGCGCTCCCTCGCGGGCCCTGTTGGTCCGGCCCCGACCTGCGGGCGACTTGCTGGCCGCCGCGCGCCCCTCGGCCGGCCGCGGCCGTGCCCTGGCGGGCCGGGGCTGCCGTTGGGAAGCGCCTCGAAGCGCGAAGATGGGGCCCGCGCTTCAGCGCCCGCGCAGCTTTGTTGGATTTTTGAGAGCGATGCTACAAAAACGGGCCCGAGCTCCACCAGCTGGCTGCAGCCCTCGTTCGCCTTCAACGCGAGGAGCGGCGCCTGCTTCGGAGAGCTGCCCGCCCGTCCGGCGGCCTCGCGCCTCCGGGTGAGGCGGTCGTCGGGAGGAGCGAGCAGGAGCTCCGCTGCTCCGCCGGGCTCRGCAGCCCCGGGCGTCCGCGGCAGCCCGCCCCCGCTTACAACGCGGCCGGGCGAGACCGGTGGGACTCGGCGTGGCAACTGCCGAGCAGAGGCCTGCGCCCGCGCCGCCGCCTGACRAGCGCCGTCGGCACTGACCGAGGCGCTCGCGTGCGGCCGGGGCAGCACGGGCTCRCGGACCGCCTCTCGGGTGAGACAGGCTCGCACCTCTGGCGGCAGCTTCTGATTCTCAGGTTTYCGCAGTCGAGGATCAAGAATGAGGTCTATTCACTTAAATATTTGAGCGTGGAACAGCTTTTCTCTGTGAAGCAGCAGGTGAAGTACAGTCGTCTGTTTACGTTCTTAGCTGTAAGGTGAACAGATACATATAATTGTTTGTTATGTATTATTATTTTCCTACAGCATCTTCCTTTCTTATTAACATATCTATTTCTGCTAGGTCTTTATTTATTTTTATTTATTTATTTATYCYTCCTGACAAAGGAATTCTAAACAGCARTMCAACAAAGGGTATATTTTAACATTTAACCTTAGAACTTAAYACACTCCCATTAGGAGGACTTAGGTGGGAAAGAGAAATGTGGACGCTGGACAGAATAAAAAATAATTTTTTAGCAAGAAATCAGTGAGCGCTGAAAGAGAAATCRGCATCCTTTGCTTAAATTTTATCCAGCGTTCATATTCTAGAGGCCGTAGCCAGAAAAACTTAGACGGGGCGCAGAGCAACTCTCCTCCAAGCCCCAGCATAAGCGTCACGCAGGGAGATGGCAGTCGCAGAGCATATTTGCATGTGTCAGCTTTACCTGCATGATTTCTTCACTTGCAGAACTGAGAACAGACAAAAAGGGTTGGTAATTAGTCACAACGGTAGTTCTTTGTTTTCTTTCTTTTCTTAATAGATGAGGACCTTGCTTTACAGGCGGCCTGCAAGCAGACACCTCCCTCCTTTCTTTAAGAAACTTCTTCTAGAAGCAGTGCCAGTGCTCGGTGTGCTGCAGCAAGGTCTCAGCCAGCTGTGTTAGGGCASGGCCTGACTAACCATCCAGCGCTGCGGAGCTCTGGTAGCAAGACCGTACCACAGAAAGTCACAAAATCCTGCAAAACAATTAGTCTTTAGTGAAACCTAACATTGTATCATATTAGCACATGCTGTAAATATGTATTGTTGGTCATCATCTCTGGTCTGCTGCTCTAAGGCAGCAGTGTTTGAGTCTGAATTTCAATGCAACATCATTAAATCTCAAGTGATTTGAAGAAGGCTTGCATATGATAATAYTGTCAATGTGTAACAGTTTGGGGTTTGTGTGTGTTTGTTCACAAAAAAGTGTTTGTTTGCGGTAAGAAGTGATATTTAGGATAGTTGAACAGTCTTGAAAAATCTCTTCTGGAATTTGACTTATGCAGGTATATGCATCTACAGATTTGTGAATAAATAAGGARTTTTCATCAGATAGGTGTTATCTGTGTAGTAAGTTGAGGAACTTTACATTCTATTGTCATCATCCTAGGAAGGTATAAATGATACAGAAGATATCAATTCTGTTTTTATTTCTAGATTTGTGGCCTTCTGTTCTTTARGACAGGAGTAGCAGCTACCTGACTTAACAGTTGCTGTCCTGAGAAGCACTTGGACTTTTTTAGGATGTTGTAAACTGCTTTAGTTTGATCTTAATGGGGACTGCTCAAGATTTCTGGTCACTGAAAGTTTAAACAAAAACTTAAGCGCAAGTGAATGGTTGAGTCTTACATGGTCATCGTGTCCATAAACGGATGTATTTCAACCAGTGTGTACCAGTTTCACAGTATGAGATGGATGATCTCATACTTCATTTTGAGTCATCAGTGTTATAACAGCTGTCAGGTACACGTTTGGGTATTTACCTGTTTTACCAATGGCTCTGGCAGTTACAAAATGTCCTTCCAGTGGTTCTACTGTGATTCAGTACTTTCCTTTTGAAAAAGTAAAGTTTTGAATTTCCATACTTGTCAAGAAGATGCCAGCAAATTTAACAAGATATTCTTGGTGTTAACTGCACTTCTCAGGTACTGCAATTCTGGGAGCACGATTACAATATTTAGTGTGATACTGCCATCCATTATCACCAACACCACCTACTTCTGCAGAGCTGTAGCAGTGGGCGTGATGCTATCTGCTTCACATTATTGGCCTACAATTCTGTACACAGGAAGAAAACAAACTTCAGACTTTTTAAAATGCATACCCACATTTTTGTATCTAGTTTTAAGATTATTGTCGTATCTCTAACTCACAAATGTCCTTCTTTCCTTCTTTCCTTCCTTCTTTCCCCCTTTCCTCCTGTGCTGTTTATTGTAATGGGAAATGCTTTTCATCGAGAGAAGTGCCACTTTTTCTTCCATGACATTAGTAGCTGCAGTAGAGTAGCAGTGTTTGGTCACTTGGTGACACTGTTTTGAGTGAGCCAAAACCTCTTCACCTGGTGAAGATATTGTAGAAGGTAGACTTGTGTAGTAATCTATGTCATGCGGCTTAATTGATGTGACCTTAATGAATCTTCTCTTCCAGTTCAAGGCAGCATGAACCAAAATGCATATATCTTTCAGAAATGACTTATCTGGGCAAAGAGCAGATGCTACCTGAGTGAGGAAGCTTATCTTGTAATCTGGATAGGACAAGATATAGAAAACATTGTTAGGCCTTCCCAGGCAGGAAGCCATATTCACTGTTCAAATCAATGTTACCACATAAAGGTTGCACACCAGAGACAAATCTATGTAACTGATGCTGCAAGATGCTGGTGATTCCTCTGAGTTGCGCACAGTGGTGAAAAGTGGTAACAGAGACCAAAGAATCCTTTCATGATAGCAGCCATCTGGTAAAACTGCCAGTTAATATTTGTGCAGGATGGCTTAGAGCTTTAAGGTAGGCTAAAATACTGCTGGCGTTAGTTCTGTTGCCTCTTTCAGTTCAAGCACAGGAAATTGCATTGATCCCTCTCCAGWCCTGGGGGACTGACATCCAGCCTTAGGTCACATTTAATCTCCTATTCAGTGGCCAATATTTATCATTTTCAATCAAACTATTACCAGACTCCATCAAGGCCATGTGGGGAACTAGCATTTCTATTGCAGGGTTTCGTTTTGCTCTTTCATTTTGGGCTAAAACACAGCCATGTACTCAGCTTATTCATGTCTTTCAAATCTTTGGCCTTTTCAGAAGGAGTGAGGGGAAGCTTGTATCTCTTAGTTCCTTTTTCTTCCCTGTTTCCTCACCTCTCYCTCAGTTTTCACCACTCTCCTCTCTCAGCAAGCATCCCTGTGCAAGCTTGTCGACCCCTCTCCATCTCCACTCACTGGCCGTCCTGGAGACCCCTGCAGCCTTCCTCTCCTCACTGCAACCACTGCAGCTTCTCTTGGAGGTGCTGGCCCCTCGCTTGGCCCACCAGCAGCAGGGAGGCAGGAGGCCACAACTGCTTTGTCCCACCAGGACTCAGTTTCCCTTTTTGAGGCCTGTTATCCTCTAACAGGTGCATATATAATAGCTATTATGCAGAAGGATCTAATTTGCAAAACAGTTTTAATCCCCTACAGCTAATCTCAGCGGAACACTGGCATAAATAACCTTGGCTAGGTTTTGAAGAGGAGAGTGTGTAAATAACCTGCATAGCAATACAGGAACATAAACACAGCTGAATGAAGCTTATTCAGGTTAGAATAGCCTTATTTCTTGCTCTGTGATTGAGAAGCAGTAAAAACAGGAGAATCTTTTAATTAGGCAATTAGTTCTCTGGAGGAGGGAGTGTTTCTCCATGCAGGGAGCAATGTGTTTACTGACTTAATATATTATGTCCTCTCCACGCTACCATAATGCAAAGTAAGTGGTAGTTTCATTTGATGGTCTGCTAATAGACATGCTCATGATGACTTTATTAGATCTGTCAGGTGTCCTTAATGCTGTTAAGCATGGACTGTGGGATGGGTAGCTGGGTAAAAATAGCAGTGTGAGGTGTGAGATTCTTTTGGCTTTTTTGTTTCGCTTTTTAATACTCTCAGGCTGGGTATGGCAGAACCTATTTTGCCATTATGCCAATGGAGCACATTTGTGAAATTGCTTGAAGTCGCTTTGAGGATCTGTGTTACATAGCCCTGATGGCTGATGATATTCAGCCATATAGAAACAAGATACTAGCATCTTTTCAAAATTAGACTGGATGAGATTGGACATGCTCAGCTCTCATCCAGAGCAGATGATGACAGAGCAGATACAGTGCAGTAAAAATGGAGGGAAAAAGAAGACAATATTCACAATAGTAGCTGTGTACTGAAAATATTAAACCCACTACAGGGGGGKTATTTCCTTAATTTTTGCCCTGTAATTGCAAGTCAGGCAGTCTGTAGGACAGAGCCAGATCAGTTGTTGCTCAGAAATGTAAATCTTACAACTGTTCACCTGCTGGCATGTGACCTTTTTTTCTCAAATACTAACATCATTTTGTGTTTTTTTACTTCAGACTGACTGCACAGACAGGTTTGACATGGCCTTACAGASTGATACTCTCCTCAGCTCAGCCTCAGGAGTTCAAGAGACAAGATGGCCTGTTCAGAAAGGGCTCGTGCACATTTATAGCACAAGTATTTTAAATTAGGTTAGCACAAACTCCCAGGTAGAGTTCAGGCTTTGCCTAGTGAGCCAGCATGACTCAAGTAGATCAACCCTGGCTGCAAACTGCACATCTTCAAGCAGTTGCAGCTCCAGGGGAATTATTTGCCCCGAAACTCCCCGGGGCCGGGCAGCCGTGCCGGGAGGAGGAAGGAGGGAGCGTGGCAGCGGCACTGAGGCCATCGCGTGCCCACCGTGCTTGGCTCCCTCTGGCTCCTGCTGGCTGGAGAGGGCTGGAAGAGATGGCACTTTCCTAACCTCATCTGACCAGATTCAGGAGCTCTTGTTTTGTGTTCCTGGCTGAAAATGACTGAATTATGTTACATATTTAATGGTGTATTGAATGTTGGGGGAAATGGCAGAACAAATGGGTGAGTGTTGAGGAAGCTGGAATCAGAGCACAGAGCAGATGAGACAAGCCGAAGGGTAATTTTATCAGTTAGACAAGATACTGCATGGAAATTAATGGGAGTGTATAGGGTGCATCAAATGGATTTATTCTGCATAGCTGTAAACAGTCTTTGAGGAGATCTATTTCTGGTGATTATTTGATGATATTTTATTGGTATACATAGTGGGAAGATGGGGAGATGTTTCTACTATGTCATCCTTCTAGTCAGACTAGAAAATATGATCTCCTGATGCTGTTAGTAAACTAAACATGAATGAATAACTGTGAACTAAAAGCTCAGATCCTGGCCAAAGTTGGAGGATTTTGCTGATTTCATTGTATAGTTGATTTCTAAATTAAACAGTGAGAAAGTTACTTTCTATAACTTTGTGTTTTCACCCTGTTTTGCTACTTAAACTCTAAAGAAAAATAGTAAATACTATTTTGTAAATCACTTTCTTTCCTCAGCCCTTACATGAGAGAAAAATGTCAATCTGAATTTGTGGCTGTTGGGCTGTATGTATCAAGAATATTTATCTTACACTTAAAATTGTTTCAGTAGATTTTATTTCAGATAAAAGACTTTACTTACTGTCAAARTGTGATTCAAATATGAATTTAGAATCACAAAAATAAAATCAATAGAATGTCATTATCTAGTTAACCCTTAGGAAAAATAAGATATGGTTTTGGTACATATCCAATGTGCTTGAAACTAGTTAAAAGAAACCATGGGTAATATCATTTCAATCCTAATTGCAAATTTAGCAGATCTATGTCAACAATTCATGACAAAATGCTACTCAGAATTCAAAAAGCTTTTCACATTACTTCACAAATGGACTGATGTTAGCTGACACCTTTGTAGTGGTGCTGGTAMATGAATTCTCTGGAAGAGAGATTAATATCTTATGGAAACAGCCAATTCCAGATATCAAAATGGATCTGTTTTTCAAGCATGAGTCTCCTGGACCAACCACAAAAATTAAAGCTACTGTATTCTGTAAATTTAAAATACAATATAACTATTTTCAAGTAAAGGCAAATAAGTAAAATGGGACTATTGCGAAAGCATATGAAATGAATTGATATGTATTGCAACAGTGTCTCAAACAAAACTGTGAATTTTGCAGAGCTTTAATTGCTAGTTAACTAGATTCAAGATGGATCTGTATATAAGCTGAACAATAGATACAAAAGAGCATTATGCAGAGCATAACATGCCTCTAACCATTGTTTGTTCCACTTGATTTGCAGTTCCACATAACAAGATACCATTTGGGTTGGAGATTTACTGCATGCCTTACCTTTATCAGTTATGCAGAATTTTTAGAAATATTTATAGTCATTGTTCCAATTAGAAAATAACTAACTACAGGTAAGCTTTATTTTTTCTGGGAATCCTTTTCTAATATATCTATATGTGTGTGTGTGTGTGTGTGTGTTATTACAGTAGATTGAAATATAAATTGACCATTTTTTGGTTGATGGAATTTAATAACATGACATTTCTTTAATAATTATAGTCATCTTGCTTTAAACACCTACATGCATTATATAACTCTAATGATTTCCAACAAAGTTTGAGATAACTGTTTTTGTATATACATACTGTATATTTGTACACACATGTACATACACACGCACACTTTCTTAGAAGTATCTTACCTTCTTTACAACCTTTGAGTCAAGGTGCCTGTATTGGGCAGCAGCTGCAGCTAAAGCAGGTGCAAATTCTTTGGGAGGAGGATTTTGGAGAGTTCACTTTTAATGTTGTTGTTTTAATGGTATGCTACACATGTGGGAGGCGAGATAAATGCTACCAGTCTGGCATCCTACCAGTTCTGTCACTTCTTTAATGGGCAGATCCCAATTTTCAGACTGCAAAGACACTTTTCCTCCTTGCTTCTAGATTAATAGTGAACAGTGCAGTATTTTGCCTTTTGTCATAGCAGTTGAGACCATCCCCAGGCTGGCAGGAAGTCCCCAGTTTAGGTACCTGTTCTGAACAGGAGCTTGCTTTCTTACAAATAGTTGTCCAGAGTTGTCTCAGGGTGAGACATGCCATAAAAGCTTTGGCATCTGGAGATGATGCTCTTGTCTTCTTGTGTTATTAGATGACAACGCGCAGCTCCAGCCTTTTGTGGAGAGGAGTGTGGCAGGGTCCCAGTAGCGAACAGGAGTGAGGAAAATGGCAGTTYTCCACGGCTGAGGGAATCCTGGGCCGGCCTCATGCGAACAATTGCTGGCAATTCGCTGTTGTGGTGAGTTAGTAAAATCAAAACTTAATTGAATCACATCGTAGGCATCTTGTCCTTTCTTCTGAGTGTCCAGGACAAAGTAGCTCTCACAGTGTAGGTGTTACACAAATTATAGTGCATAATATGCATTATGATGCATAATATCTTTCTACTGTTAAATACCCTACTGAATTAATTCCATGCTAAGACTTGGAGGGTGCATTATTTTTAAATTAAATGGCATTAGAGAAAGGTGAGTTGGTTTTGTATACCTGAGCAAGCAATTGTAGGAACATAGAACCTATATGGAAAGGCTCATAGTTTTGTGCCATCAGTAGTTGTTTATTTGCAGAACAAATGGCATTTACAGTTCGTCAGAACACAACCTTACAAGCCACAGTTGCAGCTCAGTAGCATCTTTCTTCTGTACTCACAAATATAAATTGTGCTGTCTAGAATGGCTCACATGAATTTCTAAGAAAACTGCCAGAGGAAATGGTACTAAGGCACATTTGTCAAGAAAGAAGAAAAACTTTGCTGCAGAAGAATGTGCCCATGACATTGTGGAGGAGCTGGAGGAAGGTGACTTGGATCTTTCTTCTCAACTTCCTCCAGCCTTTCTTTCCCCTTTTCTGACTGCCTCAAACTGTAAAGAAATAGCAGCAGTATAATTATTGAACAAGAAATGCAAGTAAACACAACAGGAAAAACACAATCAGGATAGTGAGGAACTGGAAAAACTACATGATGGGGTTTTTGGCCCTGGATGTGGGTGTGAGAGATGTCCTGCAGAACTGTCAAACTCCCACCGCTCTGCAATGGTCTCATGCTGTTCCTCGCTTTCATGGCCTGGTCCTCTTCTGTCAGTCCTGAAGAGGGTGGTGTGCCTGGTGTAGGGCACTACTTCAGCAGCGATAACCCAAACCAGGAATCTAGGAGCTTGAACAATAGTATTGAGCCAAGCATTATTTCATTCTAGTCTAAAAATGCTATACTTTTTTTTTTTTATAACAAAGTAGAATGTAGGATAGATTGTTTAATAAAAGAAAGTAATCCATAACCACTGCCTACATATAAACTGGGCTAGTGGAAGATGAAAGAGGCATTTTTAGATTCAGCACTGGGTTCATTATAAAAATGGATATATTTCCTTACATTTTAGATGAATATCATGTGTATCTACTGAATTTCCAAATTAAAAAGCTAACACAATAAAAAGAAAAATGTATTTTATTTATCTACATAAAATAGCAAGTTGTTCCATAGCTGGAATGAGCTAAAAATCTCTCAGAATTGGATCTAATGAAAACACAACTGTGTTATTCCTTATACTACTTAGGTGCACATAAAGCTTTCTAAACAAATGTGTAATACTGGTCCCTGTTTCAAGCTCTATGCTTTCTCAGATTACAGTACAAGGAGAGGCACATCTTGGTCAGGAGGTGAGACTTGTTTGGAAGGTACACCAGATCTTTCTCAAAATATTTACCTGTCTTGATTCTTTCTCAAAATATTTACCTGTCGCTATCTATATTGCCTGAAAGCTTAGTTTGTTTTGAGCCAGCCTGCAACCAGAGCACAGTGAGAGACTGCATATCAGTGTAATTTGAAAGCCCTGACTGAGATTTATTAGCCAAGAACAGAGAACAGACATGACCGTTTTCACTACCATAACAGTCTAGGAAAAAGTAATAAAAAGAAAACCTGATACGTGCTCAATTCTTTATTGCCTGGCAAATATTGTTAAGGGAAAGTCAGTGGACGCCCACCTATCAATGTAAGAAGGTGATAGGTATGTCAGATCACGTTTTGTGCATGTGTCTCTCTTGTAAACACTTTATATTGATGTATGTTTGTTTTTTACAAACATGTAATTCCTCTCCCAAATCACTTTTTGTGTCCTGAAAAATAAATGCACAGAGTGTGTGCTTTACAGTGAGATGGCTTTATGGATGCACAACCTAAAGTATATGAGCATGGAAGAGAATAGCGAAAGGGAACATTGCCCTGCTTGTATTCAGAGCCTGTGTCCAGTTGCATTAATCTAAAGGGGGAAACTCTGCTATTTAGGGGACTGGGAGACCTTCAGAGTGACAATGGCTTGGCTTGGAGAAATGCAGTCTCCGAGGCAGATGTATCTCCTATTCCAGGGCACTGTTGGGGGTCTCAGGGTCCAGCCCAGTTCCTGGGTTTTGGGTCCAGACCTCAGTGCCTCTGAACTGCTGCTGGATATTTGCTCTGTCTCTGGCATCAGGGTTCCCTGTGGCCCCTGTGCTATGGAAAACAGTGCAAAATTTGGGATGAAGTCAGGAAGAGTTGGAACTGGATAYAGCCCTGACTTGTGTTTTTGTTTGCTTAACAATGGCAGTTTTGAGGCATGACTACAATAACATTAAATATTTGCATAAACAATAGCTAAAGGTAGTTAGAATAATGTCTTCACTGGGAAATGCATATAACTGAAAATTAACTTAAAGAAGGTAGCTGCCTTGACTGATCAGAAGCCCAGAAACATCATAGCTTCTTGTGATTCTTTTTATTAAGTTGTTGCAATAAGTATGGATTTTTGTAACAAATTTTCCTTTGGAAAGGAAGCAGAGCTGGCTGATAGGGCATCTCATTGCAGTAGATAACAGGGTGCTGTACCAGGCACATAAAGCACTGCAGGGAGGAAGGCAGAGGGGTGAGTGTATCACAGCACACCAGCTGCCTGCGGTCACACTTGTGTGCCTGCTTGTCACCAGCAGAGAGCCTGCCAGCTGGGGAAGGGGTCCGCGCAAGCAGGGCCACTGGAGACCCCAGGGTACTCGGGCTTCACAAACCAGCTTACTTTGCAGTATCTTGTTTGTAAATTGACTGAGAAGTAAATTTTGAGAAAATACTCAGTTACCCTGGGATGGCATTTAAAAGCAAAAAGAAATCCTTTTAAAAGAAGGAAGTATTAAAAATTAATTGGGGGATTGATCAGTCTGATAAACTTGCTGAAAAACATCCACAATGTCATGGCATCCTGATACCTTTTAATGTCCTTTTTTTTAAAAAAAAAAAAATCTATTCTCACTTGTGTTGTTGCTGTTACTTCCCCCTTTCACACCTTTCCCCAGTAAAAGCTCTGGTGTGGCTGCAGACAGTAAACTTGTTCATAGGGGAGGAAAATGTTTTCCATCTACGAAGAGTAATTGCTTATCCTGGCCTTTCTACTTGTGCCCTGAGAGATTACTGGGGGGTATTTGAGGTATAATGTGCCCAATAGAGACTAATTTTTCAGATGCTTAGTTATGGTCATTTACAAGCTTCAGTTCAGCAACCTTATATCTGGTGCTATTGAGCTAATATATCATCAAGGTGAAGGTGCAATTGGAGGCCAAAGCTAGAGAAAATTTTTACAAAGCAAAGAGCTATTTTTAAATTTATTCCAAATTTTTGTTAGACGTCCTGTTATGTCATGCTCTTACATTAGTTTTCCAGTGGAAATAAAGCTGTCTGGTCAGCATGAATTTAAAGAACGTGCTTCATTTTGTTTATTTACTCTCATGAAGCACACTAGAACCAGCAGAACTCCTAGGGCCTAGAAAAAGGATATTTTAATATAGGAAAACCCATTAATGTACATTTGTCCTTGCTTTTTCTTTGCCTGATAACCTATTTTCTTCACATACGAATAAAAATTGTAAAAATATTTTGGGAATTTTCTTTTTTTCAGTTTCCTAGTCACAAATAGCTTAGAGGGAAATTGCCAGCTGCTTTGAATGAGACTTTTTGCTTTGAGCAGTCTTCAAGAAAGCTGTAGACATAGATGATCAGTGGCATTACCCAAATGCAGCTTCATGCACGGCGCACATTCAGACACAAACACGGGCATTTTCTAATTCTATTAGAAACACGCTGATCTTGCAGTGTGGCTGTTGACAGTCGAGGTATAACTAGTATTCATGTCTAGGCCTTGGTTTGTTTTCTTTTCCTGTTCATTCTGATGCTTTCCTCTCCATAGGAGATGCTCCCTCCTCCCCAGTAATACTGTGCCTCTGTAGTAGATAGTCCCCTTCTTCCCCCAATAACATTGTGCCTCTAGAGCAAATATCCAACACAAATAGCCACAATTTATAGGTGTTGTTAGCAGGAGGAAGAGTTAATATCAGAAGTACAGACAATTCCAAATGGGCAAAGCCATGGTGCGCTGAGCTTTGTGCAGAGGCAGCACGGCGGCTCTGCTCACCTGGTGGGACAGTGCGGTGCTCAGCAACCTTCCCGCTCGGTGTGCTGTGGGGCAGCGGTGGGACCGCTGGCAGCCGAGTTGCTCTTTGCCCAGCACAGCGGCAGCTGCAGCGTGCGGCCATGTGTGCTTGCCTTTGCTTTTCCCCTTAGGGCTTCACATGTTTTAGCCAGTAAAACACAGCACATCCATACTTGGTGTCCATTTGCGTCTTGGTAGCTACAGGTGCTCACCTGGGCACACTACTGGACTGCAGCTCTGTAGCTGTTATGTGCCTTTTCTGTTGCCATATCATCGCAACAGAGAAGGAAAGTTTCATTACAGTAGTTAGAAATAGTTTGGGAGAATCCAGGTTTTCTTCCTGGCTACTTGCCAGTCCTGTTCCAACAGACATCACTGGGCTGTGACTTCTCTCTGATGTTTGCTTTGCTGAGTAAAAGAATTTTTTGTCTTACTTGAGAGGAAAGGATTACTTTGTACTTACTAGACAGGGCAGCAATGCTTTTTCTTCCTCAGCTRCACTCACACTGTGCCCGGTTTGGATGCTGACTATTTAGTTTGAATTACTTTAATTAGATTTTCTTTTAAACTACAGCTACATGCCAAGTTGAGTCTTCCTCTCTGAGTCCCTTTCTGTTGGTGCCCCTGTTTTTCCTAACATGTCTCCCGTGCAACATGATATATTTTTTTGTTGCAATGTTCTTCCTATTTCCTATCATCACACTGTATTATTCTGTGTTATCTCAACTTTTTGTCTTCTCTTGGTAACCTTCCCCATATAGTGATTTTGGTCTCCATCACAATTCATTTGGACTACCTGATTCTAAGCTATGTTTTTTCTTTATCCTTTTCAGTCCAAGTGTGGCCCTTTAATAGTCCAGTGTTTTACTGCAAATCCATTTGTTAATCCGTAAGTGACAATCACATCTGAAGTCAATGATATTACATAAGAACATGTGGAATATCTACTTGTCACCTGTTTTTTATCAACCATAGTGTTTTCTTCATTTCTTGCGAGAACTATTCATAGGTCCGCTTTTTGAACTGTGTAGCTAAAACAGTTATGTTTCTACTTTTCAACTGTGAAATAAAACATCTTAGCTTAAAATCACAGCAGATCTGTCTCTTTTACATGGACAAGGCCCCTGAAGGGTCAAAGACTCCTACGCTCGCTCTGTGGATTGCGAATGCTCATGAGAACGTGTATCATTAATATTCATAGGACATTCTCATTCTGCAAACATTTGTGTGAACAGTATTTGTCAGGATCTACTTATTATACCTAAGCATCCAATAGAAGTTTAACATCCTAGGCCAGCATTTCTTTCAAGGCTGTAACAGGTTATTCATTTCATCAAGCAGGCTGTTTGCAACACTCTGTTTAACTGCATGTCAGCCACAGGAAATCATGGATAAGCTACAAGATTGGCTTCTCTATGGGAATGCATGTCGGCTTGCGCATACAACTTTAGCTAACTGTATTACCGTAAGGTTATTATCAAGTAGATATATGTGGTGCTGACAGCTCCTGACAGAAGAATGCCTTATTACATAAAAGTTTGCAAAGGAGAAAGAAGAAGAAAATAAAACTCACTGAATATTACAACATGACAGTCTTTTATGCCCAGAAAGCTACACGTTGGACAAGAATCCACATAATTAATACTAATTACAATAAAGTGTGACAATCAAGGAAGACTAAGAGGAGATTCTGCTCATAAGTCAAGACCTCAATAGAAGAGAAGAAATGGAGCTAGCCAGCGATAATGATGGAAGAATGCTGGCACTGAATAATTCATGAAAGAATACAGTGGATTGCATGTATGGGCTGGAGCCTTTTAGAGGCTTATGATGCCAAAGTTCACTCATTTCAGGTAAGTAATGATGAGCCTTCAGAAAGGAGGATGATGGAGAATGTACATGTGRTGTAGCATAAAGTATTAATAAGAGTTAAAAGGTCATGTACTTCCCATGTCAAGCATGAATGATCAGGAACAAAAAATGCCAAGAGACATATGTAATGTATAACCTGTAAGGAAAAAAAAGCAAATAGGATCTTCATAACAGCTTTAATAATTTAGAAGCTTGTTAACTGCATTTTCATGGCATTTAAAGTAATAATAACTGCTCCATTTTGCTGATATTTGGCAAATTAGTAATTTGCACATAAGAGAGATAAAGCAAGACTGATGTATAAAATATGTATGGGAGCAGATAAAATAGCCAGGTAAAGGCCTAAGTTTTAAATTCCAGTTGATGTTTATCAACTGATGAGGAACAGAAAGCCATATACTTACAAATCGGTTTGCCTCACAATCCAAAATGATCCAACAAAAAAGTTAGTGTCCAAGAAAAGAAAACAGCACAGATTACCCATCATCAAAATAGTCTTGTGGCAGACCCACAAGAAAATCCAAAGGTTCATTTACAACAACCTGAGACACCTGCTGTGACATCAGGTGTTGTTGCTAGAAAGTCCTTTATGGTACCATGTCCAAGGCCATGGTGTTGGTCAGACTATTCACTACAGAAGAGGAATGGGTAGCTCAGAATATGGTCGTTCGTTAAACCATAATCTAAATCATTGAGAGGAAATGGAAGGGCCAAATAAAATTCATGATTTCTTTTGCATCAAAATGCAATGAATACCTTGGACAACATTCATAAAAAACATTCCTTTTAAAGTAGATGTTTAGCCTTAACACTCTGGATTCAGATTTAAACAGATACTGATAAACACTTTTATCAAGGATKTTTTTTTCTTTTTAACCATGTGTAAGACAATTTGATAGATGCTATTACAGGTTCTTTGAAGTTTTTGATAAAGAATGATAAAATGGATAAGGTTGGAAGATATTTCTGGAGACAGCCTAGCTGGTCCCCACCCTGCTGAAAGCAGGGTCAMTTACAGCAGGTTGCTTAGGGCCATATCCAGTTGGGTTTTGAACATCTCCGAAGATGGAGACTCCACAACTTCTTTGGACAACCTATTTCAGCATTTGATAGCCTTTACAGTATTTTTTTTTTTTTGTTATATTTAAATTGAATTTCTTGTATTTGAAGTTGTGCCCTCTCATCCTGTCACTGGGTACCACTGAGAAGAGTCTGGCTCCATCTTCCTCATACCCTCCCGTCAGGTATTTAAACCCATTGAAAAGATCCCCCTGAGCCTCCTCTTCTCTTCTAAACAATCTGAAYTCTCGCAACCTCTCCTTGTATGTCAGATGCCCCACTCCCTTAATCATCTTAGTAGCCCTTAGTTGGACTCTACGTCTCTCTTGTACTGGGGAGCCCAGTACTGGACCAGGCACTCTAGGTGTTGCCACACCAGGGCTGAGCAGGGGAACAGGTCACCTCCCTTGATGTGCTGGCAACACTCTTCCTAATGCAGCCTAGGATACATATAATGAATATCTATATGATACGTGATTTCGGCTATAATAGGAGGTGAGTGCTGGAAAAGAAATTCTACTTGCTGTGAGAATGTTATGATTCAGATTAATATTCTCTCAAGAAATTACAATCATGTTCTATAAGTGGATCTTAAAAAATGAGGCTGTGAGGCTATGTGGATTTGGATAAGAGAGATCTACTACGCTGACTGAGGATTCTACCACAGATGTGAGCAGATTTACTGGGAAAATGTATTTCTGTAGAGAGCCCATTTTACTAAAGTGAAAAATGTAATTGATTTTAAGGCTGGCCAACAGGATTTAAGCATGAATCTTAAATTCTGCTAGCTTTCTGGAAGTCAATTAACTTTGAATATCAGCATCTTCAGTGACTGATTAAACCAGTGCTTCCTTTTGGGATTATTAAGAAAGAGGTCTGACTTGCATTTACAGAGATCCAATGCATGATTCTGTGCAGTTTCTTTAATTTGCTTAAATAAACTGGACAAATCAAATAACTACTACAATATATGAATGGGAAGTGACAGGTTTTTCAGTTATTATTGTTTTATTTATACAGATACCAAAGTCTGCCATTTTTTTGCTGACCAGTGAAGCAACTGATTTTATTTTTAATGTAAACCTGAAAAGAAAAATCTTAGGTTAAATGTGGGAAAGCTCAAGCAAGCAAACTCACTAGGCTGAAGAGTACATCCCTGCTGTGGTGTGCAACAGGAGCCTTGGGGTTGTGTGTCTGGCGAGAGTTTCTTGGTAACCCACGCGGGAGATGACAGCCCCCCTCCCAGAGTGAGCGCAGGGGTTGAAGTGGGTAAGCAGCTCTGCGGCCAGCAGCATTACCTCTTCTTCTGGCTCTCTGCACAGTTCAGGGGCCTGTAAATAACAGGTTTCTGTCAGATTGCTGCAAGGAGTTACTTTCCAACACAGTTATTTTTCAAGAATACATCCGCCCTAATGAAAAAGGACAAAAGCATATGAACCTTTCTTAAGAAATAGTAAGCCAATACAGTCTATAGAAATTGATATAGCACAAACCCTGTGGTGAGTGAGGGGGTTTCCTGCTGGCAAAGGTCCTGGTATTCTACTGCAACTTTTCCTAGTGTAGCCAACAAGAGTTTATTTATGAAGTATGAAAATTACTGATGCAGTTACGATACATCCTCTGTCAGTTATTTGGATAGTAAATTCAGTTTATTTTACRCTGTCCTCCCTTTCTCATTTCTGATGTGACAGATTTGTGTTAACAATGTATAGTTGCATAGTAGAGGTTGTCACAGGGAAGTGAGAAGTTCTGGCAGCTGAGTAAAGGGCGTTTGGAAGGTATCAGTGTTGGGAGTAGTGTGGGAAATAATTTGGAAGTTGGGAATGTGCATGTTGATGTTTCTGCCATCAACACTGAAGGAACAAACAATATAGTTTCAACTTGCCATCCAACTGAGTTCATAGATAGTTCCCACTCTATTACTATTGTTCCGGCTGTCAACAGTCCTAGGAAAATTAGGTGGAACGGCTTTCCGTATGATTAGTATCCTGATGATCTCTGTGACCGCTAGGATATGCATAGCTAGCACACAGATAAAACTTTTGTCAGTTCTCTCATCTGAGGATGTAGTTAAGTATGTCTGCTATAACTCCTAGAAACAGTATTGACAAAATGCTCCTTTTAGCAGGAGAGCCTGCTCTGCAAGAGCAAAAATAAGCTTTACCAGTAACAGAGAGAGCTAAGAGTTATATCACCTATGTATTGCACTGCTTCAGGTATACAGGAAGGTGCTGCATAAAAACTAGGTTTTGTTTGCTGTTTTTCAGCAAGTATTTGTATTTGAAAACACAGTTCAGTTCAAATAGTGGATTCCTTTACTGTTTGAGATTCAGCATTTGACCCATGGTCATCTCTGTTAAGGAGTTGAAGCTGCAAAGTATAAAGAAATGGCACATCTGCAAAACAGGGAAGCAGTCCTGTCCGGGAGTCGGGAAGTGGCAAGGCGATCGCTGAAGGCAGATACTCACAGACCTGATTCTAAGAGCAGATGGGAAAAGGCACTTAGCTGAAGAAAATCTGTTACTGTAACTGAAGTCTGTTTCAGGAGCATACATTAATCCTAGCTTTAGGTGGAATAAAGCTCTTGAATAACCAATAGGAGTTGGCTGGCAAGATGGTCTTTTACAAATGTATATGCTAATGTAAATGTCCTAATGCAAATTAAAGCACTCAAGAACATTATGTGGATTTGGGAAAATCCCTAAAATTTTAATTCCACAAGCAAAATATTATTTTGGCAGCAGATGACAGAAATAATCCTGCTCCCAGATGTTTCATACTGTTGACATTGAAACTAGTTGTACGGTCTTCCTCAAGACAGCTCTAAAATTTCACAAAAGCTTCTTGGAATACGACACAACTCAGATATACAGTGCAGCGCAGAACTATGTGTGAGCTTTTAAGACTGCACAGTCTTCTGGGGAACAGTTTTCACCACAGTTTAAAACAAGTTTTGTCCGTAAAACACGTCCATTAGAGAATGGAGTGGAAGAAAACTTAGCCTTGAAACTGGGGAAGGGAGAGGTAACCTTCTGTTGCTTGTATGTTGCTGCCACTGCATTTATACCATACACCTGCATTTTTGGGCTGGGCACTGACAACTGACTGTGCCGTGTTGTAGTTCCCATGTAGGGTCCAAGCCTTCAGAGTGTTTCTGAAGCATTGAGTCTCTTGTATTCCTTTCACAGGAAGAAAAGTGGAGAATAAATTATTCTTACCACATTTGGTTCTACACCTATTCGGTCAACAAGTTAAAATGCAGTTGCACGTTACTTCAAAAACTATCTTAATGTAAATCATTAGATGCTGAATGAAAAATAGAAATGCATGTGATGACGCATTATCAAGAGAGCTGGGTATTATCAGTTGTTCTAGTTTGATAAATTATGAGGAACCTTCAGACAGAAGACACTGTTTTTTTCTGATCCTCTTTACCTAGGAATAATTTTCAATAGGTAATAATTGTTTACTTTTATTGACTTATGTTTCAGTTTTATAATTGACACATAAATTGAGACTAGTAAGATTGGTGTTTATTGCTGTTCAAGGTGATTCTTTACTGATACTGATGCTTGTTAGAAACTGAGGTGTGTAGATTTTGCTAACCCACTGCTGTATGAGGAGAGGCTTATCCTTACTACTAGGTGCAGAAATACCCTTTGGACACATTCTGCTGCCTTTTTTGAAGGTGTAAGAAAAGCTGTAACTTCTCTCTCAATGTGCTTCATGGAGAGGGCTCTGCAAATCCCCCGCACCTCCTGCCAGACTCCACCGCTGCCGGGAGCGGGCGCAGGAGAAAGGAGCAGGCCTGCTACGAAAATGTGATTCCTGTGCTAGTACGTGAAGTAAACCCAAGCTGTCTTAGGCCCTATCATGCCTGTTTATGTGGGGCTGTGCAAAGCACAGTGAATTTGGCTATTTTCCCAAATAATTCCTAATTAATTAATTACTAGGTACTTTCCAAAATAAATAAAAATGAGATGCCAAGTAAACTAAATATATTCGAAAAGCTCTGGCAGTAAATTATCAAGTGAATTAAGTATTGGGACTTATTAAGTTTTCTCAAACAAGTATTGGTATTCCCTAGTGAAGCATGACAGAATTAGACCTTCAAGGAAGCACATGGGTGTGTATATACAGGGCTCTAAATATTTTGGAAATGGTAAGAAAAGTGCCACTCCTTTTTGACCAAGGTTTAGCGGTTCTTGCAGGCCATGGCTTTGAGAGTAATGCTCAGAGAGCAGGGAAGTTTCCACCTAGTTGTTGAGAAACCTTACATCAGTTTTCAAATGTATCATTGAGAATCTCTTGATAATCTTTAGGTAATCTTTATAATATCTGAAGATCGTTACTTTTCAGGGAAGAAGAGCTTGCAGATGGGACACTTTGATACTAAAAACCCTCTGTACAAATGAGGCCTATATTAAAGATCCGAAGATCTACTATTAAAAAAATCACTGGGAAGATAAGAATGAAAGCAGCATGTTCCAATTTTCAGATTATATATAATTGGGAGGAAAAAGAATACTGGAAAACTATTCAGTCAAATACAAAAGGGTTGCTTAAGTACCCGAGTGGCAAAAAGAAAGCAGCTATATTCATGTAGACGTTCTTGTGAAAAGAGCTATGAATAACAGGGAAACCCGATTAATTTTAATTCTCACTCCCTGTCTTTGGCCGTGCGTGGCCCAGGGATGGAGGGGGACGAGGGGCTCCTGCAGAAACCTCGATTCTTCACTGCCCCGACAGTCCCGCAGGGGTGCGCAGCCGCCTTCCCCGGGCTCTGCCCGGCACCGCCGGCCGGGGAAGCGCCCCCCG
>NW_028186149.1:1671710-1712393 GCF_003343005.1 Rhea americana
GACCCTAGAGAGCGGCTGGCGGCGGGGCCCTCTATTGTCATTTGTATTTCATTTTTATTTTCATTGCTTTGCCTTCTGTATACATCTCTTTTTGGCCAACTGGCGTAATTCACAGTCAAAACTGAAGTGTTTCTGTGGTGCCTGCAGGCAGCAACCACTGCACGAGATCTAAAGACCAAGCGGCTAGACTTAATCAAGATGATCAGTCATTTAGCATCTCACTTGCCAGGGGACAAGACAGGAGGTATGTGTTGTCTAAAGGGAGCATGACATGGCTGTTCAAGCCAAATTAGAGGTCTGCTCATACGTCAGTAAGTCTAGAAAGAGTGATAGATGTGTGAGCCGCGCCGGAGTTGGTGAACGGGAGCGGTCTAGCAGGGAACTGAAGGGGAGAAAAACACTCAACAAGAGGAGCAGCATTTTAGAACAAGTGTTACACTCCCCAAACATGGTACTGGCGCCAAAAAAAAAAGAGGGGGGGAAGTCGAATTCAGATAGGTGAAAAAAGTTGAGGAGTTTTCATAGTTAGGCAACCACAGAGCACATCATCTTTGAAAGGGATTTTGAGTTAAAAGAGGATCTGCTGTCCCAGCGGGTGACAGATTCTGCATACGTGGCTTTCAGATACCCTGCCCTATGCTGTAATCTCCCTGGTGTATTGAAGATCACAGATGAGGAATTCCCATGCCATTTTTTGTGGTCTTGAACACTAGAGGTGTTACAGGGCAGTGAGTGTCCTGATTTGTCCTCCCATGTATGATTTTGGAGTTGATGTTTGCCTTTAAAAGCCAGAGAATGAGTAATAGCACTAGTATCTTTCAACCATAAAATCTGAAAGCAATCTTGTTTCCTTTTTTTCACACCAGGAGAGGAAAAAAAACACCCCTCTCTTAAAGTTCATGGTAAGGTTCTGCCAGAGGATTGCAAACCTCATAACAAAAAATCTCTCCTAGAGCGATTGCAATTAATTTGCATGGCTTGTTGAAATGTACTGCTTGGAATTAAGTGGTTTTTCATTTTAGGCTATGTGGCTCTCCTCAGAGATTTCAGTAAGGTCCTATTTAACTATCTCGTGACAATATAGTAGCTGTACCAGAAAATGGCCAAGGGTAACAGAGAAAGGGAGAGATGATGCACACGTGTGGGTGGTGGTGACACCCGCTGTCAGCTGGACTGTCAGCATCAGTGACAGGCTTCCAGTGCCTAAGCTCACCTGCAGCTCTTCTAAGCTACTTGGATTCCTACGAACAGYGTTTAACAGTAAATGCATTGTTGTTCTTTCTTGCTGCAGGCTAAATCCTACCCAAAAGCAACTGTGTAAGTGCAAAGGGGAGATTTTCTCTGTAGGAAGAGAACAGAATTTCCATGGACTGACATGTCCCATGTCTGCGAACGGGTTTCTCCTGGAGTGCCAAGGACTTTTGTATGGTGAGTACAGTTATTATAAGCAAGATATAAAAGAGCAGAGCATGGAAATCAAACCACAGACTATGGAAACAAAAGGTAAGTACTTTTTATGAATATTGTTTTATATAGTAAATATTTTTTTTTCTGGTTTGCTCTTGAGCTGAGTGCATAATTTTAAGTTTTGTGAATGGTGAAAATGATTCCATCATGCACTGGGGAGAGGAAGCAGCATGTGGACAATATTTACTACAGTTTGGTGATGTAAAGCCCAGCAAAGTTCATGTAACACACACRTTTTTCCTTATGCCTTCTGGGATCTAGTCTGCCTTGGAGTTACCTTTATTTGTCTAATATATGTATATCATACTGTAGTACATCCTGCAAAAAGCTTTGGCTGGCTGCCTGCTTGGATGGGGGAGTGAAGGGGTGAAGGAGGAGAATACATTTTCCTTCCTGTATCTCAGCATAGCAGTGCAGAGCACCTGTCAGGTATGCTTTATTTTTTTGAGTGGTTTGTAGTTTGCAGAGTGTACTACAGCTTTCTGGGGTTAGCAGTGGTTTTTGGAGGACAGCTGAAAACACTGTGCTGGCAGTATTGCTGATTCTACTGGTCTTTGCTATTATAAGTATAGAGGATATCTCTGATATCCAACCATTTTTGGAGTTTTAGAATATTCAGCAGTAATAAAATAAAAATTTAATTTAAAGGAAAAAAAATGAATGAACTGATATTTGGTCATACAGTAGCCACTATATGGGAGAGYTGGATATAAGAAGCCTAAGAGTCAGACTGGATCTACTCTAAACATTTTCTACGCTCTTTTGAAAAACTTAACATAATACCATGCTGAGCACTTTCCAATTTAATTTAGTTTAAATATATATATATACACACTATATATATATAAAATCAGAGATTGACTGAAAAATCTCTTGAACTATAACAATAGCATTCTGTTCTGCATGCTTAGCATAGTATGCAGTTAGATGGTTTTTATTTTAGAGAGAGAGAAGCTAGAAAATACTAGATTTCTTTTTTTGAAACATTCATTTAGATTAGAAAACTGGCTTGAGATTGTTAATGACATTCTGTAAAGCCCCTTTCCATGCTTTAAAGTTAAACAAAGGGAAAAAGGAAACATTTTATTTTTTTTCTCCTCTCTATATGATCCCAGGGTGCTCAGAAAGCATTGCCCTTAGGTACTTTGAGGCTAACATGCAAAACCTATATAAATAATGCTTTTACTGCTCAGTTAAACCCCTCTTTAATTATGAAAAGACACAAGTCTCTTCTTACTTAGAATAGGAAGCTAACTCAAGCCATAAGCCTCATTTTGACCTATAACAATACTTTGCACTTCTGTGGAGCTTTTCGTAAGAGGATCTCCACATGCTTGACAATCATTAACAAATTTTCCCTGCCAGCTTCCCTGTGAGGTAGGTAAGTACTATATTAGCATTTGTCTTTTACAAATGGGGAAACTGAGAGACATTATTATTTCTGCTTTATTGCCTGAAAAGGCACTTTGCAGAACATACAGAAGACATGTCTGCCCAGAGGAGATTACAGCCTRAATAAAGACATGACATAACAAATGGATACAGAGAACAAAAGGGGTTGGGGTGAAAGAAAGGGGGAGAAAGGTTGCAAGACTATATGTGATCACTTTAGGATGCTATGCAGATCTCAGTGCTCTAGTTGTGGATTTTATTTCATAAGACTTCAGATTTCTCAATGATGTTGCATTTACAGAATAAAAAAGTAGGAGAGGTTTGAGAAGCATCATAAACACCAATACAATGATGCTAAAAGTAGCAGATAGAACAAACTGGTAGGAAGAAAGCAGAATAAAATGGGTCACATACCACAGACAGCAAAATAGAAAAGCTGGAATACTAAGATTCGAACAAGATTTGGCTGACTAATAGCACTTGGGTTTAAGTCTGAGAAGAGCTGGAAATCTCTGCCTTACTTCATCTGACATTAGTGGTAGATAGTGCTAGCTGTTTCAGGAAGGTCAAAGTTCCCCCAAAAGCTTACTCCAACAGTTCACCAAGGAGTATAAGCAACCAAATGCAGTCTTTTACTTGGTCTCCTACTTTAAGCTGTCCTTCTGCATTTTCTGAGCCATCAACCTTGTGTGATAGATATTTACACAGAATCACAGAATGGTTGAGGTTGGAAAGGACCTCTGGAAGTTATCTAGTCCAATCCCCCTGCTCAAGCAGGGTCACTTAGAGCACATTGCTCAGGATTGTGTCCGGATGACTTTTGAATATCTTGAAGGAAGGAGACTCAACCTGTTCCAGTGCTCTGTTACCCTGACAGTAAAGAGGTTTTTCCTCATGTGCAGATGGAACTTCCTGTCTTTCAGTTTGTGCCTGTTGCCTCTCATCCTATCACTGAGCACCGCTGAAAAGAATCTGCCCCCTCTTTACACGCTTCCTTCAGGTATTTTTACATGTTGATAAGATCTCTCCTCAGTCTTCTCATCTCCAGGCTGAACAATCTCAGCTCTCTCAGCCTCTCCTCATGTGAGAAATGCTCCAGTCCCTTAATCATCTTAGTAGTCTTTCACTGGACTTGCTCCAGTAGCTTCATGTCTCTCTTGTACTGGGGAGCCCCACACTGGACACAGTGGTCTGGGTGTGGCCTCACCAGGGCTGAATAGAGAGGGAGGATCACCTCCCTCGAGCTGTTGGCAGTGCTGTTCCTAATGCACCCCAGGAGACCATTGGCCTTCTTGGCCACAAGGGCATGTTGCTGGCTCATGGTCAACTTGTTGTCCACCAGGACCCCTAGGTCCTTCTCCACAGAGCTGCTTTCCAGCAGGTCAGCCCCCAGCTTCTACTGGTGCATGGGGTTATTCCTCCCTTGGGGCAGGACTCTGCACTTGCCTTTCCTGAACTTTATGAGGTCCCTCTCTGCCCAATTCTCCAGCCTGTCCAGGGCTCTCTGAATGGCAGCACAGCCTTCTGGGGCATCAGCTAGTTCTCCCAGCTTGGTATCGTCAGCAAACTTGCTGAGGAGGCACTCTATTGCCTCATCCAGGTCATTGATGCRTAAACTGAAAAAGATTGGACCCAGTATTGACCCCGGGGGACACCAGCCCCGAGGGGTGTCCTCCCCCAGGGGAGCTACAGGCCTCCAACCAGACCTTGCACCACTGATCGTAACCCTCTGAGCTCTGCCATTCAGCCATTCTCAATCCACTTCACAGTCTGCTCATCTAACCCCTACTTTCTGAGCTTGCCTATGGGGATGTTATGGGAGACGGTGTCAAAAGCCTTAAGAGTACACTCTTTCTGTGAGGTGTTAGAGAGGTCTGTGGGTTTTTCTGTAATAACTTATGAGAGCCAAATCCATTTCCCAGTGTTGCAAACTCCGTTAATATTTATTGTGAGACTCCTACCATTTATGATTTCATTATGTAGCTAAGGAGTCATCTGTAATTATATAGTCATTTGTGATCGAAAGGCTGAAAAATGTTACCAAGGAGGTTCTGAGGAGTTACAAAATAAAAGTAAATCTTAAAAAGCAAGAAAGGAGCTATTTAAAAAACACTCATGAATTTTGAAGGTGATATGACTCATGAATTTTGGATAGTAAAGGATGCTATAACTTTTGTCACGTAAAGAGGTGTCTCATTTTGGACGATAATGATCCAAAATACTTGCTTTGCTGTTGCTACTACTACTGTAAGATACAGCAGATCTTGCGTTAGCAAATGTCAACTGTTTTGGTGCTGGTAGTTCCACCTGTGGTCTATTTTCAGCAGCTCAACAGCATTTCTCCTCTTTAGTGAGTTGCAGGAATGGGCTGTTTTCAGTATGGTTTTTGTTCTTACCTAGTTAAAAGCACAATTGCTTTTATTAGAAGATAAAAAGTCTTCAACACTTCAGAAAGGGGCAATGATATCAATGTACATTAATAAAGAATTCTGTAACATGGAAGACRGTGTTTTATTTTCAACAGTAATATACTTCTGGATTTAAAAATAAACAGATTTCTAAACCTTCACCYGTAGTATCAGTGTTCTAAAAGAAGCTGCATGCAGAAAAGGGGAATAGTTACGTAGATCTTAACTATTTTGTACTAGAAACAAGTAACTATATTGTGATTAATATGTCATTAGCACCACTAAATGTCAAATGGTTATTCAGCTTATGATTTAAAATTATACAATGCACTCGGTAATTGTATTGGTAGGAAACATTTGTGCATCTAGTGTTTAAATGGAGCATGTGTTTTTTGCATTTCAGGGCATTCCTAAACATTACTGTTAGAATTGGCATTTTAAAAATATGTTTTGTCCTGCTTTTGGAACACATTTAATCTTTTTCCCATTAATCTGCTTTCTCTAAACCTTTCTCTAATTCTTCTGAAGGATCCCCCACCTGCTGTGCAGGCTACACAACGCAGTGAATCTAATCATGCCTGGAATTATCATTTTTATCAGTTTAATCCATATTTTTCTGTTATTTGCTTTCCAAAGTCTTGAACATTTTATGCACTGTGGTGAGTAATGGAGCAATTGTGAGGGTTAGTCTCTTTTTTGAAAGGACTGTAACAAAAGAGCTAAGATAATGGATTATTTTCTGGAATGCAGTGTGAGCCTTCCATGTAAGTTAAGCTTGATCCTTAGATTTACTGAATTTATTTTAGACTTCAAATTGTAGATAATTTTAGAAATAAYGTCTCTGTATTTAACTGCTAAAGCAAACATTCTGACTAGTCCTGATTACCACTTAAACATTCTTGGTTGTACACTCAGCACTCTGCAACCTCTCTTAGTTTGTTCACGTATTTCTTTCCATATCAAGTCACATACTGTTCATTTTTTTCTAGAAAGCCTTTGTAAGACAACAGTTGTTTATGCTACAGTTTGCTATTGTGAGATGTAGTTTCAGACTTATTGAAGAAAGTGCCATCTTAATTCAAATTAATAGGCACTTCTCTGGAGTTCTGCTGTAGTCCTTTTTGGTGGGGGTCATCTGAATTTACATTGGCCTAAGAAAGATGAGAATTTGATGTGATGTCTGATTCTTTTGCTCCTTATTACCTGTGTTGAAGCTGGTACTGGCAAGATCTTCATCTGACGGAAAGCGACTACTAGCAATACTCCATAGGAATTTGGAAGGGGATGTTTTATAATAAATGGATGAAATGCTGAACAACAAACTAGATGACTTCCTCTAGATGCCATAAAGGAATAATACCTATGGAGATGCCATCCTGGTTTGAGGCATTTGTCCTTTCAATAGTGTATATCACAGGTAAGCTCTATAGTCAGAGCTGCTTTCCCTCCTCTGCTCCCTTCCTTCACTCCTGTTTTCCTGTAAGACTGTGGGATGGCCAGCAACTGCTAGCTGCTTATCACCTACATAAATGTGAATGTCTAGCACTGCTCCATTGGTAGGGCAGTTTTATAAAAATGTAATTTAGCAGAATCCTTGCATAAACTAACAGATTGTAAACCATTTGCAAAGGGTTATGATTTGTACTATTTTCATTCAAAGCAGGACATTAGGGCTCCAGCCACATTTCATTATCCATTTGAATAACTTTTTTTTTTCAATTTAGAGCTCTCTGTCTAACCACGAGCACTAAATTAATACTAGATTTTCTCTCTGCCTAGTGGGAACACTAAATGGATAAATAAAAATCATTGCAGAATAATTGTAGGTGCTGTGGGCTGAAAGCCAAACCAGGCCAATTCAGCCTTTGAGCCCTGTCTGTCTGCCTTTTTTCTTTTTTTTCCTTGCCCATCATAATAGGGTATTCAATTATAATCTTTTCTCTGTGTGCACAGTGGAGGTTTGCATACAGTGGCCCAGAGCCATTATTAATCTCAATGCATTTGTAGAGTGACTGAGAAGACTAAAGGTTTAGGGGAAAAATCTCTCCCCCCTGTAGCTGTATTTATCACTTAGGGTCTTTGTCAAAATGTACTTTTCTTTCTCCCTTCCCCCATTCCTTGGCGCGTAAGCTGGAAATGACTCCAGAAGTTAGCGGACAATGGAAGCATTAGCACAGGGATTATGGATCTTCATGAGCGAGATGGGGGTTGAGGGAAGAAGGTAGGGGCCTGCTTCTGGCAGGATTGAGATTTAAAATACATGGTTATACCAGTGCTTACTACTGCATGAGAAAGCAGCAATAGTGTAATTTATTCACATGGAGTTTTTCCGGCCACTGAAAAGAATATTCAAGGGTTGTTTCCAGAGCTGGCAAAGAGATAATTGGGATGTGAGCTTGTTAATGTGCAGAGAAAACTCTTAGGAAAAAGAACATACTTGTTTGGGTTTTCTTTTCCAGTGTAAGAATTGTCTTACAGCATCTTTTGATTTTCTGTAACTGATTAAATCAAAATTATCTGGATAGGCTCTATGAATGATTCTTGACTCCTGGGTTATTTCTGAGCAATTCTCTGTAATGCTCAAACAGAAATTTTAAGAAATACTGTAGTGTTTTGAAGAAACAGAAAGTCATGGTTCGTTGAAAGAGTTTTGATTGAATTGAACTGGACATATAGGTCCATAGACTTGAACCAGATGTTCAGCATTAAAATTCAAGTCAACATGATTTTAAAGGCAATTTTCTTTATGTTTTCTGCAACATGAGTGGCTTGAATCAGCCACTGTAGAACCTGATGGAGCAACTGGCAAAGTCTTCAAAGTTATAATCTCTATTTACTGTAGCTTAACCATTTATACGTGTTAACATTCCAAATGTACACTCCATTAAATGTTATTTCCTGTGAAGATGCCACATTTTGGTGCCTTGTCTTTAATTTTGGTGGTAAAGCTGTTTTGAAGCATTTTAAATTGAAGTAGCATAATTGTCTCCTGTGCTTCATTGAAATCTATTCATTCCATCCATAGTTTCACAAAATTAGCTACAGAGCTTCCCTGAGTCTTGCCATGCAGGTCCAGAGCATCCCACCCAAGAGAATGCTCTTCTGCAACACTATTCTTCAWAGGAAAGGTAGCTATTTACTTTTCATTTCTGATGTACTAAATGCTTTCCAAATATTTGAGCATTAAAATACTGATTGTTTGTTCCTTAAAACCTCTCCACAAACTATCAATTTGAGTTAAGCATATATAAGTATAAATTTTAGGAGAATTCCTATTATCATGGTGCCCMGCTAGATTTTCAGTGATGTTATGAAATATGCTTTTCCGTATGCTACTGGATAGATTGAATTCAAACCAGATTAGAAATTATTCTAAGTGCCAAATAAAAAAATGATCCTTCCTTCCCCTGCTCACCCTGGCCTCTTGACAGAACTGCTACAATGACTGATCAAAGTGTAGTATTTTTTTTCTTTTGAGTAATCTGTTTGGGTGTTTAAAAACCTTGTAGCTTTCCTCAGTGGAAGACTTCATGTCTGCCTACTAGTAAACTGGTATTCTACAGAATCTGATTTAACCTGGATAATGCTTTAACAGTGTCTTCCAGCATAAAAGCTTTAACATTTCACATCAGGACCTTGATTTACTTACCATCTGCTCAGAGGTCTGTCATCGACAGAGATGATTTCTAGCTCCCTTCAGATAACTGGTGTTTGGCAGAGTTCTGCTAAACAGTCTATAACCTTGAAAGCAAGGAGTATACAATAACTCAGGCATATCAGTTAGCCTTAAAGTGGCTTAATAGTCTCTATCTTAAATAAAACCAGCAAGTCCTTCAGTTTTGTCCTGATTTTTTCCTTGAGGTCAGGAAAATAAAATTTGATTAGACCTTGGGTGTAGTGAAGAAATTCTTTTCTGTTTTATTTTTACTGTATTCTTTACTTTCTTCATTAACATCCTTAAGAAACTTGCTTTCCTTCTTGTCTGTGTTATTCATGGCTGTTGCAGTGGTGTTTCCTTTAGAAGAACTTGCCTAGAAATGAAAATCAAAAACCAGCTAAAACCAGSTAATTCTGCTGTCTCATGGAGTTTATTCCAGTAAAGCCAAGAAAATTATTAGAATCAGTTTGTCAAAAGTCAGGCTATTAAAACTGATGGACCTCAATTTTGGCTTTAGTAATAAGTCTGACATTTCAAGAAGCTAATAATATGTTCCTTAGGCTGTCAAGTTAATGTCTGAGTTAGTCATTAAGTTTGAAGAGCAGAAGAATATTTTTGTAAAGGGTGCTGAATGTTTAAGGGTTTACTTAGAGTTATGTTTAGGTATTACAAATATAATAGTATTTGATTTAGACCTAAGCACATAAGGCCATAAGGTGAAGCTAGCTCAGAGAGTCTCTTTTAGACCAAGCTACCAAAAAGTTCTGTGAAGATTCAAGCTTTCTGTTAATTTGACTGACAGAGAGTGAAAGAAGCTAGAGTGTATTCAGAATTATGGCACTGCTTGATGCAATATAACAGATTCCACTAACAAATTTTGTGTCATTTACTAGTGTGCACAGTGGAATGGCCAGCTACCAGATGATGATAATGTCTCTTTCAATATATTGGATCACTTACAGGACATGGGGAGGTTTCTTTCTATGTACTCTTTTTTATTTTTATTTTTACTCCTCCAGAATCTGCTTTGTTCTACATTGCCTTCTTGGCTGCATTTGTTTTTAAGAGTTTTTGAGTAAGCTGGCTAGTTAATCTCTTCTTCAGACTACTGGTAAGAGTGACCTCCAGTTAGTCCAAAACCAGCTAAAAAGAAGCATTCGTACCCTGATTGGAGCACTATATTCTACCTAGCTAAAATTCTGTTCTGGATTTTTTTWTATATATATATATACACATTATCAGGACAGACTTGCTGGTGCTTGCTGGATTCATTTATAGCAATAATGAGAAATGCAAGCCTGAAGAATTTAACCCAGATGAGTTTGATATCCACTCTTCCACCTGATTTTTGAACAGGTTTGAGCCTGTACTGTATTAATTCCCTTGAGCAGTGGAGGTAAAATTGCTAGAACTTTTACGTCTATTTAAGGTAATCCTTTTCAGCAGGATCTCTTCCTGACTAGTTTAGGTTCCTCCTATCAAAAGAAGCACTAAACAGTTACAGTAGAGTGGCCTGTGAGCCATACTCTTTAAGTATGAGGAGATGCGTATTAGTAGGCATGCTTTATCCAGAGCTAGGTTCAGTGCGTTGATATGGCTGAGGGCTTGCAATTGGCAGCAAAATTTTTAATTGGGACAGATGGATGAGAGTTTGGGGTGAAAAAAGAGAAGGTATAAAGTGGAAGACTTAGAATCTTAGGTTTACCGTGTTTTTCTAGCAATATATTTTTTAGTTTGGAATATCCATGTGGTTAACAGCTTCTTTATTGCTGTTGTTCAGAGGAAGATCAGAGTAAAAGCTGACTTTCTTAGGAAAAGGTTACATKTATACCATTCTTTGGCTTGTATACTGTAATGGAAACAAGCTTCCATGCTCACTGTGGTGTATCCTTCTTTCTAGATATTTTAAACTTTGTGTATTTGGGGTTTTGGAAATCTTATTTTAGTAATAATTAATTATTTTATTATTAAAAAAATAATAATTTTCTACAGAAGCATGTAATTCAATAAAAATGTAGAAAGTGCAGTATGAGGAAATATTCATGCAAGTGTAGTGGAAAAATCCCTCTCAACTTATCAGTGAATTTAACATCCCACCATACTAGCTGATAACATCTCACTGACATGTCTATCAGTTAAGCTGATGCAGGGAAGATCTGGTAACAAATTAATTTCTCCTTCTGCATCCGTCTGACCACTTCTGTTAGTTGCTGATGGTCACTGAATGTTTCAGTGTTGGATGAGTTCCGTGTTTCGAGCTACTGCCACTGACATTGCTCCAGTACTTTAAAGATGATGATGAATTAGTGGACTACTAACTAACTGTTTTTGCTAACTATAAGAAAAAWAGATGAGGGTTTATTTGGACTCTTGTTGGACAGGTAACAGAAGGAAAACATAGGCAATCAAAATACCCATATCGGTTTATGATGGAAGACTTTTGTAGGGAACCCTAGAGCATTATCTTGCATGTGAAGGGCTAGTAGATCCACGGTGCCTAGGCGAAAAGCCTTACCTGTTTGCCTCATGGCTCTTACCTGGAGAACAGTAATGGAAGAGGATGGCTGTGAGGCTTGCTCCTGGAAAACTGTATATGCATCTGGAGATGTTGGTGAGGTCAGAGAAGAAACAGAGTTCGGAAGAGAAGCCTTACAAAATTTTTACATCTTGTTTGGTTCGGGGCACTCATCAGCAGAATATCCTCCAAGTACCACTGGGCACAGGTGGATGAACACTGACATTTAAATGAGGGAAGAATGACAGCAAAGGAATTAAAAAAATCATTGAAGACACAAACTAGCTCTGTATGCTACAGGCTTCCAATAAATGTGTCAAAAGAAAGAGCTTAGTCTAAATAAACAGGACTGCTGTTATTGTTTCTGATGTATAGAACGCTGAGGTACAGTAATTAGCTCAAAGTTATATCCAGTCTGCTTTTAGGTCTCTAGAGGCAAGCCAGGATTTAAACCACAAACTRTCCTTCAGTCTTTTCCTCTAAAGCAGCAGAATTGGAAAAATAAGACTTTTTTATTGCTTAATACTTCAAAACATTCTGCAATAGTCTCTAGAATGGTTTGGATTTCAATTTTGATGGCATTATGCCTGATGTGCATTGTTTCTCTATACAACATGAAAATTGAATAATGTAACTCTGAATGATGCCCAGGTGCAGTAACACCTTTTTTGTATTGCTTTTCAAATTCCTGAATACGCACTAGGACTGCAATTAATTTATAATAAGGTTTGGCATAAAACACCATAATCTGGCTCAGGAGAAGCCAAAATTAGCAAAATTAGCCATGATTAGCTTATGAATGTTTCTGTACTGCTAATGATTGACAAGATTCCCATGGATTTCATACTACAAATAATAGATGTGATTTGTCTGTAAGTCGCCTTGTTACTGATAGGCATGTAAAAAAAAAAAAGAAAAAAAAAAGCCAAAAAAGCCGCTCTGCAAATGCATTGTTCTGGAAACCCTTAAAAGCTTTTTGATTACTGCACAAGTAGCATTCACGCGCATCTGTTTATAGTGTAAGCTGCTGTCATCTCTGATTGTGCACATGTTCCTTTTCATTTGTGGATACTTATGAGAACAGGTTATGACCATCTTTTGTGTGAAAGTCTGAATAATAGTATTGCACAGGAGAAGTGGCCACTGAATTCCCATGCCCTGACATGTCTTGTGACACAGAGGTCAAATATAGTATGATCTTCCTGTTGTAAGGTATTTGATCTAAGTATTTATCTAAAATCTAGAAATACTGTACGCTGTTGTGGAAATGCTGTCATTTTCTGTTCATAAACTACTGTTGAATGTATCAATAATTTGGAATTTTCAGAGGATTTATCCATTATCCATCTGGCACTGACCTTTAATATCCTTAWTTCTGAAGGTCCTCTACAAAGTCATATTTCTAACTTTAACGGGTACCTGTCATTCAGCATAGTCTGCTGTGTTCCAAGTATGTTCTACACAGGCTTCAAGGAAGCTGGAAATCAAATAGAGTATACTGCTACCGAACTTGTTTCTCTTTATGAGAAGGAGGATTTCATTCGTATTAGAACATTGTTGTAAAAAGAAAATGGAAAATGTAATTTGCTCTGCCCTTGTTTCCTACCATTATTCAAAGTTCTTCCTTCATATCAGTCTGTCATACTTTGAATTTTCTATCATGCTCTGTGAAACTCACTGCTACATGAATCTTAAGGCARTCTCTCTGTTTTACCTTGACCTTCTGCAAGGTATCCCTTCTGTCTTTCAAAGTGTGACCTATGCTAGTGCTCTGAATCACTCTGACCAGTCTTCAGCACAAGAAACATGTTACACTTGAAATTCTATAAATGTAAAGTTGGAAGTGTTGTATTTAACACAGAAAATCTCCTTTATGTTAAAACAGGTATAAAACAGAGCTAAGTCATCTAGTCACAAGACCAGATGAGTTGTCAGGTATCAGCCCCTCTGAGCTGCTGAAGTAGCATAGAAGAATAGATACTCATCTGCAAATGGCTGAGAGAAAGAAATTAAAAATCATGAGTGGGTACAGCTCAGTTCTTACTTTATGATCCTTCTCTGGCCTATGATTCTTTAAGATCATTCACTGATACCATAAATTGAACCAACCAAAATGTCCAGAGTAAGTTATGGCAACTTATCTCGGAAGTAAGAAACTGTAGTCACATATGTGATACCAGTCCCTTCTCCCATTTGCACGCTGCATGGAGCTCTAGCACAGGGGAAGATCTTTCCCTGTTCTCTTGTTTTTTCTAATAATCTGAGGTGTCAGAGATACAACAGCATAATTATTTCTTAAGCACTTAAAATTATTTTGATACACTTCTTGTATTTCATTTTCTAAGTCATTGGTCTTTTTATCGAATGTCCTRGGTGCATTTCCCTGATTTAACTTTTCATTTAAGACTCTAGTGGTCTCTGGAGCTGCCAATAGTATTAGACAATTTTGTTAAACATTTGGAAATCATCCCAGTTTTTCCTTGACCTTCAGATGGGATGATCTTCTGTTTAAAGTTCTCCATTGATCTTCTCTCTTTTAAAGTTTCTCCAAAATACATTAGACCAGATTTAAAACACACAAATTAGGGTTACAGAAAATGTATTCTGCTATCCTTACTAAAGGTAGAGAAGCAGAAGGTAATGCACTCTGGTCGTGAGCTACCAGCTAAATGAGGGGAGTCACATCCTCTGCCATCCTAGCTGTTATTCTGGAATCTGAATCTCACAGTTCCACTCACAGCATGATTTCTGTGCACTTGATTACTTCTGGAGCAAGCATATATGCTAACTTCATATTAATTGAGTTTGGTTGATTTTTTATTGCAATAATACTCCTTCTTTTCAAGTAATTCTTGCAGATCATAATCTTTTACATTATTTTCAGTTTGGGGGAGTCATTTTTGCATAGCCAGTATTTAAAGATTAATATTAATTATGCAAGCTTTGGGAAAATCATCTTGATTCAGAAAGCACATCCAATTCTGCATGGTATTTTTCTTGACTCAGAAGTGGGTCAGCCTTTCAATGACTATTTTGGCTATTGTGATATTTTTACCTTGTAACTATTTTGCATACTTCTAGTGTGATCAAAATCTAGCCAAGATAGCTAGTAGTATCCTATTAAAAATCTACACCTTTAATATTCACTGCAAAATGTTATTATACACTGACGGTGGTGAATGCAAGCCATCTCTTCCTCTTTAGGGAGAGAGAGTAGGTAAGAGAGTCTCTCATCTGCTTGAGGTAGGACAATTCTTCTGTGTAAGAAACTTCRCTGTGGATCTCTGGATGCCTTACAGGGAGTACAAGTATAAGGGTTTCAAATAATGTTGATTCTTAATCAAACTTGATTTTAGTGAAAGTGTCTTTAATAAAAAGGATATGCAATGGACTTGCCTTTGTTCAGCCTAATGTGACTGAGAGGAGAAATAAGTAACCAACAAAGGCATCACATTTTTTTTAAGTATACAGAGACAGCTACTGTCAAGCATGCAAACACAGAAAGGAAGGAAAAGCCTCGGACTCCTTTTTGGTTTCATCTTAGAAGAGTTACATCAATAGATCTCCAGCAATTCTGAATCTACTTTAAAGAACATTTTTAGTATAATAATAATAATTTTAAAAAGCTCTGACTTTCTTACTACAATTCTGAATGTCAGGAGTTGCTGAAAAAAGTTTGACTGGAATAACAAATTCTCACTAGTCAACTTGATAGTGGGTGTCAGTGGGCACCAAACCTATTATGCTACAGGAAATTTTCACTGTATATGCGTTAAGAAGCCCTTTGAGTCCTCCTGGTTTGCTGAGTCTCCCTTGCCACACAGTGTGTACGCTATTCTTTACAAAAAGGATGTTGTCGTAAAAAACTTAAGAGCTAAATGAGATGAAATACAGGCAAAGAATCAGAAAAAGGATGTTTGAGGTAGATGTCGTACTACAATAGTTAATCATCTGTTGTTGCTGCATAATGTATGTATATAAAACATATTTAGGGCATCTCATAACTATCTAGAAGGTAAACAAGCAGGAGCATTCTGCTGCTGCCAAAGTAACAGATACAAGGTAATAGATAACAAGGTAATAGATCCAGAAGAAATAAGTTTTGAAGCACCTTGTGAGTTATGGCCTGGCATTCTGGAAGCAAGAAGCTATAATAGGAACCAGTACTGAAAAAAGCCTGTGGTGAACTTGGAGAATCTAACTGCTAATCACTTGGTCAGGTCTGTTGAAGACGATGGGCCCAGTTCTGCTCTGCTAATCCAGCCTAACTCCATAAATAATTAGTTTTGATGAATATTTTTAATACAGCTGAGTCCAATATAGGCATTACTTAATTGGTCTTATAACTCTGGAGAAACAATGCCTYTTTATGCTTAACAGAATGAACAATGATAAAGCCAATTAATTTGATAGCTAGGAGAGGGTAAATAGCTGTCAAGGACAATATTAGCTGTAGATTCAATAGATGGAAACCACTTCATCTCAAGTCAAGCAATACTTAGTTCATAGCCATAAATGAAGCATTAGCTGGATTAGAGTAAATATAAGTGATAGTTTAGATCTGTAAGGGGCAGAATGAGCCTCCTTATATATTAAGTGCAGTTGAGAATTTATCCTGGTAAACAATGGAAAGAATGAAAAATAATCAAAACCCTGCAGTCTGAAGTTAATATAGTAAGCAATCAAAAATATAGCTAATAAAACAATACAGGAAAATCAGTACTTCAAGTGAAATAACCCACCATAAAATCAATTTTAACAGCATGAGCAGCCAGAGAGACTTTCTGATTTTTTTTYCCCAACTTCAGTTTAAAGATGATAAATTTCGTTCATCCTGGGAGGTATAGAGCTGTAGGTCTTAAGAGCCTGTAGCTGCCATATTTTACTTCACACAGCTTTCATACAATGCTAGAGAGAGGAAAGGCTGTGACCTATACTATGTAGTATGGCATCGCTGTAACTAGTTAAATTTTGATTAAAGGTGCCAGATACAAGGTAGTGCCTATGATTTGTGGTATGAGTAAACAGAACAATTTTATAATCAATTCATTGACTTTGTTGCTGTTGATGCAAAGCCTGTACAATCAGAAAATATGTTCAAATCTTCCCTTTCTCTCAAAAAACAGAGCAGCAGACTGTGCCTGCTGGAGACTCTGCAGAGGCCTGTTGTGCAAGCCAGTCAATAAAGAATTATAGTAATCTRTTCCTGAAGAAAGAGACAAAAAGTGTAAATAGCCTTTTCAAAGGCTTCCTGAGATGGTAATGACAAGCACTTGGCAACAGCCTTTTCAAATGGGCCAGAGATGTTCTTGTAGTGGAGATGAAATACTCTTCTGCGGTCTAACATGAATCTCAAATGTTTCCAGCTCCTAAAGAAACCACTTGAGTGCAAACCAGAAAAATATGTGGTGGAGGAATAAACCTCCTTTGAGCTTCACAGCCAAGCAGCAGCAGGACTGCCTTGTTCGAGAAAAGTATGACACAAGGGATTGAACATCCACCAAATATGCTGCTGCTGACGTTATTCGGTTAGTGCATCTGTAGTAATTACATGTGAATTCTAGAGACAAGTTTGCATACAGCCAGCTTAGAGAATCATCCTTCTTTGGGCTGCAACGTGACAGGTATACGTTGTGCCTGATGGGGGACTTCTGTGGCTTCTTTGGGGTGCAGAAGGGCACTGCATATCTCTTATGTCAAGTGAGATCAGATTGCAATCTTTCCTCCAGGCCTTTAGGCTGAACTTTTGAACTACTTAAACTCGTCACTGCTAATTTTTAAAAATCTTGAGAAAGTTTCTGGTAGTATACTGTATGAAAAAGAGGTTTTTCGTCTCATACTCTAAGCTATTAGGAGTATGATAGTATCTGATAGAACTGTAAGGTCTTTTGTAACAACAATAAAAATTCTAGAGGTGTAGTTGGTCTGGAACAGGGAAACCATACTCTTTAAATTGACCATAAAAGGAAAAGACACAATTTACAAAAGAATCATAGAATCATAGAATCAGTAAGGTTGGAAGGGACCTCTGGAGAAAATGCTCACTAAGGATGAGTTATCCTCTAAGATATCACTCTATTACTGTGGCTGTTAATCAATAAAAATGCTATCACTCTTCAAACTGTATTACAACAAAATCAATCTGGAGATGTTGTATATTGACTAAAGAACCAGACTGATGCTATTGTAATTCCAATTAGGTTATTCATTTCAGGAGTTAACATATCTGGTTTTCTGAAGGCTAACCCTAACAGAAGCAACTACTTTGGTTTGCTATGTAATTTTAAAGGGCTCTTTTAGATGCAGAGTCTTTCATTCTAGATACAGATACCTAGTGTAAATCTGTGAATCACACTTCAACTAGAAGCATTATGCCTGAGAGCATGAGATTAGGGAAAAAAAAAAAAAAGAATGTTCAGAACCTTTGCCTGCCTCAGCTTGTTTACCTCAGTCTGGCTGAGAACTCCCTCTGCATATTCAATTTCCCTGGCTTGGCAATTTTCAGCATTCTCATGCATGAGTTCTGGAGTGACTCCCTTCTCTGTGCTCTCCTCCATGTCTTTAAGAAGGTCCCAGTTACAGAAGCAGCAGTGCTGAAATTCTGCAGGCAGGTGCATACACAGAAAGACCATTAAGTGAAAGGACTGAAATATTAGAAATAAGTTTAAATAAAGTGAACCCTGTCCTTTATGAGAAGCCTTTGTAATGATAAGCTGGAGAATAATGTGTTTTTCTTTTATGTCTGCAAACAGTTTAGCTTTTTCGTGAAATATAAGYATGTTTCTAGGATGGGAGGCTCATATGAACCTGACCAAAGAGGGACATTACCTTGGCTGTCATCAAATAAGAGCAAAAAATATTTTTTTCTCTAGGTCCTTCTGTATCATTTTACACATACCAAATTCTTACTATCTGAACACAAATGAARTCTTGTAAGGGAAAGTTTAGAATCTATGAACATGTCAAGGTGACTACATGTTTTCCTAGATATCAGAAAACTGATCAGAATGCAATTAAATGTAGAATTGATTTTCATATCAAGTCCTTGAAGTGCTGCTTCCACTAAGCAGCAGATTCTAGTATCCAAATGAACTGATTGCGTAGTAAGATTTTGAAGAAAAGATGATGGGCCTGCTTCAAAGGACACAAAGTAGCTAGGGATTTCTTTGAATGCAAGAAGTGAATGTTAAAACTATAGCTATAAAGATTGAATTTAAGCATACATTTTATATAAGGCATAAGCATTCTTGTGATCTGCTTTTTCCTTAGCTTTGCTTTGGCTATAACCTAAAAACTTRAAGTGAAGAGATACAAGGGTACTCTTTAAGGTTAAATTTTCTATTTTGATCTGCACTTCCAAAGCTGCAATGAATCAGGAAAAAATTTCCAGTAGTGCATCTTTCTCGTTGTCTTTTTTGAGGAAAAGGTAAGAGAAAAGAGCAGCATTTCTGGCTTAATCAGAATACAATGCTCCTATCCAAAACTATCTGCTTAGAGAAACAATGAAGGTTGCAGGGATCAAAAGAGTGGAAAAATAGAGAGAGTTCCAGATATGTGACACATAAGCTCTATCATGGAAATAAGACAACAATTGAAACCTTGAGGCTGAACTAGAAATAGGAGACTAAGAATAAGGCTGAGATGGAGAAAATATTTCAGATATTTAAGATAATTAAAGATTGCTGGCATTAAAGATAACTAGAGAAGGAAGAGGACCAGTGAGAAGTGGAGAGTGACAGAGCAAATGATAAGAGATGAACACTAACGAAGAGAAGCCAAAAAGGAAGAAAATCTTTATAGAGTGAAGGTAGTTTTCTTGAAAATAACTGAAATCATTAAAAAATGTATTGAAATATAGATGAAGCAAGGTAGGAAATGAGAAAGAATGCTAAGGGAAAGCCTTGATCATCTTAATCGTAAAGATTATCTRGAATATCATTTTTAAATCCATGAGTTCATTTAATTTTGCTGGCATTCATTCTTCTTACTGTACTCTTCAGGTGCCCATTTGCTTTTATAAAAAGTCACATGTGTTTATAGGAATGTGCTTATAGAAATACCATCTTATTTCAAGCAGATTGAGAAAGAGCACTGGTAGTGTTGCAGGAGCTAATGGTAAACACAAAAGCCATTGTGAAATTGTTTTTTTTTTTATTTAGTGCAAATTTTGAAAACTACATGGCCTATAAGCTGATATTACACTCAGTGCATGAAAAATATGTATTTTTTCACAAAAGACAGGTATCCCGTGGAAAAAACATAACATGATTGTGTAACTAAAGACTGCGTTATAATGTGAGAGAGTAGTTGATGGCTTTTTATTGTAATACTACTTTGATTTTAAAAAATGATGTTCTTGTAATAGTTTGGCTTGCTTGTTTTTTTGTTCAGTTTGGATTTTTATAGAGTTACCACCGTGATTTTGATATGAAAATCTAGCAAGGCATTCGAGTGCAACTTAACATTCATATTTGACCTGAAGGTAGGAATTTGCTACAACTGCATTTGATAAAATGTAATTTGGAGACGCCATTCAGAATTCATATTGAAGGAGCTGCTTTAAATAAGTGTATTTTCTCTGTACCCCTAGCAAACTAAATTCTGAGCTATCGAGGACTCTGAACATAACACTAATTACAGATTTTCAGAGAAATATATTGCTTTCCTGAAAACCAGATCAGCCACATCAGTTTTCTCAGTATGGCTTAAGTAACAGCAACTAGTACTGTTTCAATTATATGTTTGTATGTATGGTCATGTTATTATGTCCTAATAAGTATGTAAATTTAAAGAAAAAGCCTACCTAATTTTATGTTGATATAAAATCTGTCAGGATCATGTCAAAATGTTTAGGACACACTTAAGAAATTTAATATTTAAGAAAATCTGAAGAGAATAATAAAACGAGAAAGATGGTTAAAAGTACTAATGAAAATAGTTTTTATAGTTGAGGATTTTCAGTGACTATTTCTATAGACCTGAATATGGTAATCTTTATTCACTGATGTAATGGTTAAGAGAAGAATTTTTTAGAAGTCTAATTTGTAAAATTTCCTTTAGGGGGTTTTGTCTATATTGTATGCAAATCACATACAATTTATTTTTGCAAAAGAGAATAGGATTAGATGAGGCTATGATAAGACAGGGAAGTATGATTAAAAAAAAAAAAGCTATTGGTGCTATTTAAACACCGGAAGTGAGTATATCGCAGTTTGATCARAAGAATACACATCTTATGTAGAGAGTCTGATAAATTTTACAACTTGTGAAAATAATGAATCGGAAACATTTTTGCACAAGGAAAAAGAAACAAAACTCCAATACCTTGGCATAAGAATGCAAGGCATTTTGTCAAAGCTCTTTGAAGAGTATCTTAGATAAGATGTTGTGTTCTTTGGGCTTGAGTTTTTCAAAAGTATGGAAAAAATTATTCCTTCTTGCAATATATGTTTTAATTAGTTGCACTCAGTTTAGTTTGGGATCTGAATTTTACTAATATTTGAGTGAGCATCTGGGTACAAGTTTTCCCACAAAAGTGTATGATGAACTATCCAAATTATGCAATAAACTGAGGTAGATCTGGATGAGGTATTTACACTCCTGAAGTTCAAGTTTGATGCAGGAGAATATTCTTGTTTTCTGTAAATACAGAGTGCTCTCATTTCCATTGACTTAATAATATCTGAGAGTGTTTCCTTCCTTAAAAGCTTGGTCCCAATCTCTTTTTATCCAATTATACTGAATGCTTGTAATGTTCAATTGGTTGTAGCACTTATAAAATTCCTGCTTTCTGTGCACTCTGATTATAGAAAGGGTGTTATGTATGTATGCACCAAGAGATCTCCAAGTAGTTGTCCTTAATTCAGGCAGGAATAAGCTAAAGGAAAAAGTGGGAAAACATTAAGTCTAGACTGAGGGCAGAAGACCAAAAGTGAGAGGCTTTTTTTTCCCCTCTGAGTATTTGCAGAGTGAGAGGGTTTTTTTTTCAGTGTATGAACTAAATCTTTTAAACTGGAAACATGGCAAACCATGAGTTAGGAGCAAACAACTGGAATACAAAAAGGAAGTTGCAGTAAATTTATTAATATTTAGTTTCTATTGTATTCTCATTGATGCTAATTTGCAAATCTCTTATTAATTTTAGATATCCAAATCCAAATATTTTTCACCTAGTTGGAAGAAATCARGTTCTTTAGCAATGTTGAGTCAAATCATATTAAGAGTTAAGGTAACAAATGATGGTTTCAAACTGTAAAGGTGTATGACTACTGGGCATATCTGGAACTTGTGAACTAAATAAGCCATTACAGATCTTAATGAACAGAACTATGAACAAAATCATATTTTATATTTTAAAAATAATCAATCATATATATTTTCAGCATCTGGTGATATTATACACATTCAATATCACACTTAATTTGTAGTTTGGATAAATTCTTGGAATAACCTCACATGAAAAGAGGGTCATAGTGAAAAGGTGAAACATTGTGGAGAAGAACACAGAATAAAACTGTGTTCTTGGTAAAAATTTCTTCTCAAGRAGCAAAATTCCAGTATGGAATAAAAGAGAAAATTTGAGTATGGGGGGAGGGGAGGGGAGGGCAAAATCTGTCAGATGTGTGTGTGCAGGAAAATAATGCATTGCAGCCATGTGTCATGACTGACAGCTTTACAGTTCTTCTTGGTTGCATGTGAAAAGGAGCCAAGTTCAGTTACTTAGCTCGCAGAAGCTCACTGAACCTTTTTCACAATCCCTTAGAAGTCCGTGAAGATTTTAAGTTGATGACTGGAGTAAGGATTTTGTTTGTGTTTCTTAGTCCTTCTACCTAAAGCTTTAGGTTGAAGCAACTCTGAAATACTGCCAAAGGCAATGTGTTCCACAGGAGTGTGGGTGAAAAGAGTGAATTGCCTCTCCTACGCAGAAGTAATATCCACATGTCGGTGTGGATATTCCAACATTTCAGCTTTGCCAAAGTAGCTCTCTTTGTACATACACAGTAAACAGTATTTTCATGTCTGACTTTTCAGGTGTATCAGTAAACATCGTTTTTGAGAAATTAAGCCTTTTAATTCTGCATTCTGTTCAGAGGAAGGGATATACAACCTCTGTCTCTTCCTCTCTTACCCTTCTCTCATACCTTCTCCAGTTTTGTCTTTAAGTTTGTTTAAGACATACAGTCCCTGCAAAAAGTGTAGCAGTGGAGCTCTTCTCACCAAGCTTTTGTTGGGGYCAGAGCTCAAATCACATCAGGATCATCAATGGCCACATCAAAYGCAGTAAAACTAAACTTCTAGACTTTTACCTTTTTTACTAAACTTCTTTTCATCCAGGCCTAGGAACTTTACTTACATTTTCCTAAATAAAGCAATAATACAGCCATGACACAGCCTACCTTCTTCTTTTGACATGAAACTTAAAACAAGTTTTAATTAAAGGACTATTTAATTTCGTTATTTGAGCACGCCTGCAATATTAATATTCTTTTTGTCTGACATTTCAAATACCTTTCTCATTGTAATATTCTCAACTGAGAGAGGTTTGAAGTAGCAAAGAGCATAAATTATATCTTGTGTTACAGTCTAAACTTTGAGGTGTGAAAGTTCTCCCAAATGTACTCTTTTCAAAACCTCTTTTGTATGTGAAAAAGTAGCATTGATACATATTGTAGTCAGATAAAAACCATGAGTATTATACTTTTCAGCTCATTTGTTTTCATTGTGAATGGCAAATATTTAGTTTTTGTTTAATAAATCCTGTACCACTTTCTGCACATTCTGGAAGAAATTGTGAGGAAAATGTTTTTCAGCACGGCAGTATAAGACTAGGAGGTAATGCAAAACAGAAAAAAACTCAAGGTATTTCTGTAATTCCTGTCTTTTTACAAATTACATTATCTTTACAGTACTGACTGTTTAAAAGTCACAGGATGGTCCTACTGAATCAGACATTCAGACATTATCATTTCAGCAGAGAGCAGCCAGTGCCTTGTAGTGAGGACTTTTTTTTTTTTTTTTTTTTTAGGAGTTGTGTGGAACACAGCCTGTCTCTCCGTTGCATATCAGTGGTGTATCTGGTGTCAAGCGGCACAAGTGCCACTCAGAATTCTAAAACAAATACAACGGTTTAAGTATCAATTGCAGGAAAAATATGATCACAGGGACAGAGGTGGAAGCATTTACTGGATTGTAGCTGTACATAATCTATCAAGAAAAACACTGGAGATGATTGTGAGTATTTTCATCAACCTAGTGGCAGTTCTCCCAAGGAGAAGAGTAGTGAGTTGAAGGTGACCCGTTACAATTAAAAGTAGAACT
This sequence comes from Rhea americana, assembly GCF_003343005.1. Lineage (NCBI taxonomy): Eukaryota > Metazoa > Chordata > Aves > Rheiformes > Rheidae > Rhea > Rhea americana. Next base: position 1,695,469 of record NW_028186149.1, read on the forward strand.
GAGCAAGAAAACCAGTTCACTGATTGAATTTGAGCAAAATTTCCCCCACATAAGATGCCCTGGGTCTCTTAGACAGATTGAACTATGGTAGAATGAATGCAAGTTGCATGGGTGACATTGTGAAGATAATATGCATCTCAAACTGTAAAGATTTTATCTTCTTTATAGAGCCTGGATCTCTGAAGATGCTTAGCAGAGGTTTTTGCACAGTGGGCCTCTTAACATGTTGCTCTTTCTGCACCTCTGCTTTGCGTATACTGCAGCTATTTTTGTGAAATGCTGTGAGAAATTGTGCCTTCTGGCCCCCAGCTCCCAATGAATTTTACCGTCAGCAGAAGCTGGGAACATAGAAGATGGAAGCCATTGCCTCTCATAGAATCGAGTTGGTAATTTGCTTCTGAAAAGGCGCTGGCTTCCTACTTGCACTTTCTGCTTAGTAAGAGTTCAGCGGGAGTTGGGAGCTCCTGGCACTCGCAAAGGTGTGATGGTGCCAATCAGCAAACTTGTCTCTATGGAAGCAGCAGCCACCCCTGAGCCATTGTAGGCATGGGAACTGCTGCCTTATCCTGCTTCAGGATGGACTCATTTTGTGCTGGGCAGCTGTGAGGGAAAAGGTAAACTGTGACCTCCAAACCAAACTATAGCYGGTTCCTGCAACACTCTGCAGATGTTTCGGATACCTTCCCTTAGAAGAGCAGGCATCTGTGACAGTGGTGTTTGCAACTCAGTTCATGCCACTTTAAGCAAGTTCAGTACCTAATATGAAGTCTATGTTTTTCACTGCTTTTGCAATGGAAAGTACTTTTTATGTAGGTACCTTATGGAGCAGTGCCTATCTGGTAGGTTATAGAATGACACCCTTGTCTTTCCCTCTTGTCCTCTGGACCATGGGCAGAACTTCAATAAAAGAAGTTGAAAGTGACTCCTGCTTACACTCATGTTATGCAGAGATGTGGCCCTCAGGTGCAGGAGAAAATACTGTCCTAAAACTTCTGTGAGAGCTCCAAATGCTAAACTATCAGACAGTGCAAGAGTTTTTCCTACAGCTATTTATAAGAGACAGACTTACCCTCTGTGGTTTATGATACAAAAAGCCTCAGTACTAGAAGTTCAGAAAGTGGAGTTATCTACCTCCCTGAAGCAAGGTATGTTCAACCTGATGTAGAGAGCTTTAGGACATAGCTTGGTGTGAATCCCATCTCTGCTTAATTTTCCTTCTGCATTTTACAGAAATCCTGGACACCTAACTGGCACTGGAGATTGTTGTAAGGATCATTTGACRTGAGTTAGACATTTTGAAGCTCAGTGTCGCTGTGCAGAAGCACTTTTGTGAATTCAGTTCCCGAGTCTCGTGAGTGCTTTTGAAAATGCTTTGTTTTTTCTAAGCCTCATTTTCAGAGGTGATTCAGAAGCCTCTACTGAACAGGAACTTACACTTTGTGATTTACAGATGATCAGCACTACTGGAAGATAATTCTCAGGTTTTACTCCAATGTAATTATTCTTAGTATTACTATGTAATACTCTATCTTGATACTGAATCTACAGGTATTCTTTATTTGAGTCTTCCCATTTCATGTAGTATACCAATGCATTTAAGAAAAATCCAAGTAARGCAGTAGAAGAACCTTTTCTTGAATAAATGAAACATAACTGAAATTTGTCAGAAAAATAAATACTAGGAATATTCCCTAAAGAAACAAGAGTTTCAGGACATCAGGTTTCTTTCCATTCTTCTGGACATGCATGAACTTGAGTAATGTTTAATGTGTAGCTTTCCTTCTTGACTGAAAATCTGAGTAGTATTTTCAAACTTTATTCCTACTGTTATCCAAACTTCACCATACTAGCAGTAAGATAAAACTTTCYAGATGAATCATGTAGCCCATAATTGGTTGATCTAAAGCTATTAACTAGAGTATATTTTCCTGGTTTTCTTAGCACAGCTGAAAACTCCAGCTGAGATAGATGCAAATATGTAAAAGATGTTTACAATTACTTTTATCTCTGAAAAATAACAGAAGTAAAAACTGAAAAATGTAGCAAAATGAGCAGCTTATTGCAGTTACCAGATGCGAAGAAGTTACATTTAAGCTTTTTAAAATCTATTTTTCCTGTAAATCTTTCTCCCKTTATGAACACTAAAATCCACTGTTTTTCCTTCTAGAGATCTTTCTAAGTTTGCAGTTCAGAGTGCAGTTCCACCTGCCTCTTCAGCTTCTTTAATGGTGCCCAGAACTTTTACACAGGAGATGATCTTTCATTTGTAGGATTGTTCAACAGACCAATATGTGGCCATTACTTTAGCCTGCATTTATTTATTTTGGGCAACGTATAAAAGACACGCAACAGAGAGAAGAAAACCATCTGAATTACCTTACATGGAGAAGAAAGTCTGGAAAGACGTATCTTCGAGCTTCTTTATACAGCATATTTAAACTCAGTAATCACTTAAAGCATAAACAGAATCAGATAACATAGAAGGTTATATAATGAGTACTGAAGCATCCATCAATCTTTATGCCAATAGCCCTACACTTTGTTAGAACTTCTTGAAGTCCAAGAGTGATTCAGAATTACCCTTGGAAGTCTGCTGCTGAAGCATCCTTCTAAGCAAAAATATAAGAGGTAGTTGCAGCACATCAGTAGGGTAATATCCCAGCTCAGCAGTTTCATCTTGTCCGTCTGAGAACTTCAGAAGCAGAAAATTTGACAAATACAGTCCAACTCATTAACACAAGTCCCTGATGCAACATCAGTTGAACAAGCAGCAAATTTTACCAGTTCTAGCTCCTCAGCATCTTCAGCCTGATAAATCAATACATATCACAAAAGTAATTCTATCTGGGCAGTACTTAACATCTGATAGCACCTCCTTAGCTTAATTCACAAGACAGCAGTCTGTGAGCCTGGTAACAGGCAGCCTCCAGCAATGCTTCCTGCCTCCTCACATATGCACATTACACGTTCAAAACGTGTCAGATAGTCTAGACTTGTTTCTTTGACTTGGTCTGTATGTGGCAAGTATCCAAACTAAAGGTTTGCACATAGGAAAAGACAGCTGTTTGAGATGTCTCTTTAAAGGGAACTCAGCTCTGGATTTTCCACACCTTTCCTCAATTTTCATGATCTCAAGTGTTACCCAGTTTGGGAAACATTCAGGACATACTGCAAAACTGTTTTTATTCCTATATTTAAAAATACCTCCAAAACTGTATGGGAAGAAAACTGTCTGGAACAACCTAAGGTGATCACTRCAGGGTTTGCATTATGTTGCATTTGACTGCTATGTTTTCTGAGTATGAATTTTGCTATATGTTAATGAGTGTCAGGTTCATTCATACTTAATGTATTGCCTTGAATGTTGTGACTGCTCAGGCAGAACACGGTCTACAACAGGAATTTGCGAAGTATGGCCGTGAAGTATTTGTAAGGAGCCTACAAAAGGACTTGAATTTTGGGTCTATTCAAAAGACTAGCTCATCACCAAAATGATAGTGGCTAGAAGCTCTCTTCTGGCTGTCCTGAGACTTGCGYGAGGGCCTGTATTCCAGGGACTAGAGCTGTCAGTCAGGGAGATGGAGCAGAATCTGTTTCAAAAGCGTGCTGGTGCTGGGAATATGGTAACTGTCTACTTCTGAGAGTGCAGAGACGAGATCTGTCTGACATACAGTTTTGGAGCACTGTGTGGTTCTTAGCTTGTTGCTGAATTGGCCTTCTCTGAGTAAAAATTGGGGGAGTTCTGCTAGCACTATAGGTAATTCTGAAATTCCCTCTTCTTGGCGCAAGCRTGGAGGTGATAGGGGAGCAGAAATCCCTTTCTTGCTAATGAAGCTGCAGAGGTGTGCAAATTAGTCCATCCAAAAATTGTTCCTTCTAGAATTAAAATAGGAAGATTGAGGGTAAGGGGGGGGGGCAGGTGATGGAGAGTTTTCAGATTTTCTTTTCGTCTTCTGTGAGTCCAGAAGCTTGGCTCTGAGTCTGCAATTAGAGGAACTGTGATAAATGATCAAATATAAATGMACATATTTGAATGATGCCAGTCGTATTGTGGACCTATTTAGTAATCTAGAAGTCTTGGAGCACTGCAAAAATTTACTAATTAGCTTCAGCTTTTCAGTGTGTGGAGAATGCATTATTCTTAATGGGTTTCATAGCACTTTCACAACTGCATTGCATCTGATCTTTTTTTCTTCTTTTTGGAAGCTTGATTGCTTTAACTGTTTTCTCCAGTGTTTGGAGATCTTGATTTTTACAGTGCTCATCAATAGCTGCTACTCTAGTTAGAAACATGCAATACAAACACAAAACTGCCTGTCTTGCTGAGCTGAGGTGGCAAAGGAGTTTATGAACTACTTGCGTAGCAGCCCCCTGAGACAAAGAAAGTAGCRTTGACCAGACGCTGAAATCTCACAGCTTCTCCGGAGGTAGCAACACTAAAATTGGAAGCATTAAGCACAACAGTGCTAAAATGTAGAAGTAGAAGCACACTATCCTACCCCATTTCCTGTGCATAATGATAATGATATTCCAATTCAAGAGTGAAATTAAAAGCAAATACAGCAAAATTTTTCTGTAATGAAAAATAAGTCTGTGGCAAGGCTGAGTCAGGACTGCAGTTTTGAAATGATGGAGAGGAAGTTTTCAAGAGAAGCCTCTGCCCCTTTACCTGGGGCAGGAAGGGTCCATATGGAACAGACTGAATGGGTTAGGTGGACAACTCTTACCTAACAGGTCAAAAGGAGAGGAAGGACCACCTATTCTGCATCGTGACTACATACTGGGTGTGTTAGACCAATGGTAGCATGTGTTAAAGTAAGTTTTTTAAGTAAGTGAAGGATTTTTTCCACAGTTTTGAGGAATTTGGGGTGAATCAATTTGAATAACAAACTAATTTTGTTCTTTACACTTTTTATGGGTAAAGCATTTTACTCTGACAAGTACATTTTGGTGCCCTCCAATAGCAGAGGAAACCTTGGTCAGATTCATCAAAAGGGATAACAGATAGTTTTCAGGTGTTGTATTCTAATGAATTGGCTCTTATTCATTATTTATCTACCTCAGAAGTTTAATGAATAGCTTGGAAGCTAATTTTTGAATTTAKGTTTTTGTGAAGAAACTGCAGATCACTGAATACCATAGAAAAGTTTCTGAGTATTCACTTACATTTAAAAATAAGCATACTTGGACAGTGTATGTCCTCATTAATTTATTTATTTACTTTTAATGACTTCCTGTCACCATTTAAACACTTCTCATGAAGATGGGCTCAGTGTGAATTCAGGACAGTCATAAATTAAAGAGTATCTGTATAAAAACTTAAAAATATGTAGCTGTAGTATCATACAACACCTCAATACGTGTGGGATGAATCAGGATTCTGAAAAAGCTTATTGGTAACATGGTTAAATGGTTGCTGGTATGACTGACTCCTCTGAATACACTGAAAACACTGCTACTGACACTGGGTCCACACTTCCTCAGGTGGATCTCCAGATTTTCCCAGTTGCAAGTCAAGTCCTACTTTTTGAAACTCTAGGCATGAAGATTTGAATAGCTGGAGCTGTTCCCATTGAGAGTTTATGGCTCAGTGACTAAGCAGCTCTTTTAAATTAGAACACTGTTGTTTTTTAAAAACAGACACAGAACAAAGCAAAAAGCGGAAGAGGAGAGGAAGAAAAGATTTTAGTGCAGTAGAAGGCCTATGTCTGTCGTACCTCAAGCTTGCTGTTTCCCAGGCCTCACTTCCTCAGAAGCTCRAGCAGGTTGCTGCATCGTGTCAAGCTGGCTGACAAGTACCTGATCTCTGAACCAAGGGATATTATTTAGCTATTTATCATCCTTTTGATCTCTTGCTTCCCTGCACCGGCAAAAGAAGTAATGCAAGTAATGCAAGCTTCTTCACAGCTAGTACTGCAAGTGTTAAATGATTTCAGATACATTTCCAGTAAGGTGCTTGTTTTGAACCACCATGCTGTTTACTATGTGTTTCTGATGGTCCAGCAAAGAAACTAAAACCAAAAATGCATACTGTGAGCATTCTGATTAACTGTATATGTACCTATATGCACCATATATCAAGATGAACACAAGAAACATGTGAAGGACTGTTTTTGCCTTGGCTACTTCTAACTCTCCTCTTGAGAATTCCGTAGGTGTTCTCAGGGAACAGAAGCAGTGTCATGTAATCAATGATAAAAAAAAAATCAAGGCAGCTCAGTTTTCCAACAGTCAAATAGTTCTAATTTCTGCTACTGCCAAAAAATATTTAGAGAAAAAAAGAACAAATTGAAAGATACTGTATGTGTCTAACTATCTTGGTATCATGTTCTACAAATTCTTGAGTCTGAATCAACATTTTAAAAAAAGGAGAGTGTTTAAAAAAATTACCAGACCTTATATTTTAATTTAGACTTATGTTCTCCTCAGAAGAAAGCTTCAATATTTTATCTGACTAATCTGTTTTCTAATCTAGAACTATATTAACATAGGAAATCATATTCCTAGCATTTAGGACATCCTAGTTAAGCATATATCTTGCAAGGCATGTGATTAGTTTCATTCTTTTATGTTAACTATATGTGTTCCTGAGCCTTATTTCTCCAAAAATTTAATCTTCAAATAGTATAAATTTGTTTAACTCCACTGATGCTGAGTTTTTGGCTTTCTGGGTGTTTTGCTTGCCCTTAAAGCTTGAGGTATACATTCTACTAGTGGCATAGCCAAATGGGATACATAGATGCTTTTCTAMTTGACGTGAAAAAATACTGAACAAACCCATGGTTGTGCTATGTCAGTGTCTGCAGTCTCCAGGGTACATAACTTTGCTTATAAAGGGTTTTTAAGAGCATATACAAACACAATATTTAAACAAATATTTCATTTTCAACTATTAAAAATAATTGTGCCTTTTTTTTTTAACTTTTTGTGAGCAGCTACAGAACCATTTCCCCACTCCCCCAAATCCCTTTCCTTTTTGGAGCAAGCATTTGCAGCGTTGGGCTCTTCGTAAAAAGCTCTCATCCACAAACCAGAGTTGTGCACAAAAACTTACTGTGGCAATCAGCAGATTCATCGGGGGAAAAAATAGAGCCGAGCTATTTATTTATCTTTAATTATAAGTGGTTTAACAAGGAGAATAGACTTACAGTTCCTACTGAACTTAAAAAGACTGTGATTTGTGCCAGCTAAAAATTAATTAGTAAGGAATTTTTAATTCCAACTTCTCAGGCCAAGAGTCTCTTCCTTGATAAATATGTCCCCATGGAATGGAGTTACGAGATCAGATTAGAAAGAATGTAAACTTTACATCGCATGAAGCTTGCACTTAGAGCATCAATGCAAAGAGTGTGCCTAAAATTAATTTTTATGTTGCAGTATAACCTCAAAGCTGATCAGACTAGGGGCTTATCAAGCCTAATAAAMGAACACAAGATCACTACAACTACAAGATTTTGAGGTGGAAAAGCATTAGTAGCATTTCAGTGCTAAGTATATAATTGTTCTCCTAGATTTGTTTCTGAACTTGAAATGCTCTGACAGCTAATACCACCCATTTTAGGAGATCACTAAATTCTTCCCCCCTCTCTTGTCTGCTTGAAACAGATGGGCATGAAGCACTTGTGATAAAATCCGTATTAATTGTTTTCTACTATTTAAATGTCATTCACCCAGTTTTGCTATATTTTTACATTTCTGAGCTGAATATGTAACGTGGGGGACACTTAAAATTTCACAGTGAGAAACAAGAGGGAATGTAGTAGATGATAGATAAAAAATATTCAAGCTACTTTCATGTTAGAAATACAAATTTTTTGGTTCTCAAAATCCAAATTCACGAATATTTCAAACGTTTTCTCTTCAGAAGAAGTTTACAATACTAGAGAAAAAAAAAGAGAATTTAAAACTGGTATTTGTGTTATGACCTAGTCTTTACATTCATACAATCCAGAATTCTTAAACAGAATAGAATAGTTTTTTAGTTTATTTTGGGAGGTTTTGGAATTGTTTTTTCATGTTCATCTTGATTGAATAAAATCCATGAAAATTACTAAGGAACTTTAAGGTCAACTACTTTTTGTTCCTCTGAAAATTGTTCACTGATCTTGCTGTTTCTTAGGAACATTTAACATTACCATAAATTCTTTATAAAACAGTAAGTCTCAGTGGACAAGGAGGCACAGCAGTAGTTTTCATTGGTATACATACCAGGAAAATATCAGTGTATCGTAAGGATTATAGATAATTTGAAGAAATAAAATTATATCAGGGCAAAGTTAGCACAGTAAATGTTAAACTATTTGCTCAAGGTATTTAAATCGGAGGCAAATTATTGCCTTCATGCTAAGATAAGAAAAAGCATAATGCTACCAGTGAAAATGTGTGTTGATTACCGTGAGTGAGTAATGGCAGGCCCACTGARATGAAACATGGTAGAAGCTGCAGAAAGAAACTGGAGAAGATCTTGTGGACCTTTCATTGATGTGCCTACAGGGCTAACATATTCATGATGCATGTGCAAAAAGTGTATTTCATTTTATATAAGCAAATGAATTGATTTCCATGTTATCTTATACCTCTAGAGATTTTACTGTCATAGATTTTAGGGAGGAGTGTTTTTTCTTTAGTATTTCTGCCTGAATTGCTGCTCTGTGGTATTTTCAAATGGTAGTTAAATTTCTACAATAGTAACAAGGATTGCAGAGGCTGTCCAAGAAAGAATCCTGTGCATTATGGAAGATAGTAAGGATAGAAAAAAGTGTAACATAAATTTGTTACAAGTGACAAGCCCAAATGGAAGAATCTTCTAAGAATCAAGGGAGTATGACAGCTTCTATTTTTCCTTTAAGCTTCAAAATACCTGTGTRGGCTACCCTGGAATCTCCCAGTCACAAGACTCAAACCTTGACTAAATAGCAAAGAGCTTCCTATTTTGACTTATGAAACTTGTGAGGCCATTGTTTTTCTAAATGAGAGGTAGTATATCTAAAAGCATTTGTGAGGATATTCTGCATAGCTTGTTCTTGCTTTTAAATATCATCTTTATGTTAAAGAAAAACAGTGAATCTTTCTAGAAGAAAAAGAGGAGAAAAGGCCCAGTCTATCTTAGTTGATATTTTGCGTGTGGAAAGATTCAGAAATAGAGAGTGGGAATCTTTCATTGCCAGGCTTAGTCTGAAATTTACTGTTCCTCTGCCTGGGTTCTTTGAATGCGAGTAATGAAGCCTAAAGGAAATAACGTGATATTTTTATATTTAATTTGTGTAATTCAAGATGTAGACAGGATCCTTTGGCAAATGAGTTGAAGGTAGTTATTTGGCTAACAACCTTGTCCAATTTATTTAAAATTAATGTTAATTGCAAACAAACAAATGAAATACTAAAAAATCCACTCTTGGAATCATTTTTAATTAGACTAGATGCCTTATTTTTTATTTTCTCTCTTTTTGACAACCAAGTCTGTCAACATGTGTTTCTTCCCTTGGGCCTTATCTTCAATTTGTAATTGATAAAGGTTTTGAAAGTTATTCTCTAAAATATTCTTTATTTTGTTATTTGTTGATTTGTTACCCTGTCTTATTGGTTTGGGAGACCAAAGGTGCCTTTTTATTCAGAAGTATTGCTGTAGCCAGCTGCTGCTTGTTGTTATTCATCCTGTCTAGGGGAGTATATAGGTAGCCATGGAACAAGAAGCACATTCAGCCAAAATAGCATATGAAGATATCTTACCTGTGGTCTAACTCCTTGTCTTGGAAGAACTGCTTCTTTTAACAAATTAAATAAAAATCAGGGTACAAAATGGATCTTTTAATTTAAGGTCAATTTAAACGTTTTATTTGAAAAAAAAAAAAATCTTTTCCCAGCTTATTTTGCAACACAGCCCAAAAGACCATTACTCCTAAGAGCTGTCTTCATGTTCTATAAGGCACATAAAAATCCAAATTAATAAGAACACAAACTTTTTTTTGTTGTTGTTATAACTGTTAGTTCTGTAAGTTCAGTAGTTTTGTCTTCTTCCCTCATTCATGTCCAGATACAGAAAAAAACAGATGCTTTCCTTTTTACTATACCTTTTTTCCATCAATGGACTGAAATTTATATATTCACTATGTGATATTCCTCTTCCAAGGATTTTTTCAGCATAATACCTGAAGCTTCATACTCATCCTTTCAGCATGTTTAAAGTATGTTACATTCTGGACTTACCATTGTAAGAGAAAAGGCAGCTGCTGAACTTTRTATGTGTAATAAGTGTGAATGACTTTATCCTAGACCATCAGTGAGTCTTTTAGATTGTTAGGACATGCAGAATTTGATGTTCAGATCCTCTCCTCTGTCTCTCAAAATGTTTCTTAACAACCTGAGAGTTTTGTAGCAAGATCTGATTGCATATAGTAGATATCATCAGCTGTATGTGAAAGTGAAGCAAAAAAAMCCCAATGATCATTCAAATAATGAAGACAACTTGACTCGCTCTGGCATCACAGTGCAGAAAATAAATATGATCATCGCCACRCCAAATGAAAGGGTTGATGTTCCTCATACTTGATGCTTTTGCTCCAGGAATAGTATTGTATTGTGGAATGTTAAGTCCTCAAAGAGTTAAAGGAGATGAGCGAATACATGCTTTCAGTAGTGCTGGCCATGCTCGTTGACCTTTGCACACAGTAGATAGCTTTTCCTTTTTATTTCAAATAAAAGTATTTTATTAGACGCAATGTTTAAATAAATCAAATGAAGCTTCAAATTATGTAAAAGTTGGATAAGTATTTTAAATTAAATTGCAGCTTTCACTTCTGCCTTTCTAACATAATTCAGTTTTAATGCTTATCTAAGCCCTGATGTCTCTGCTGTGTACTTGGGTTGCTTGAAGAAAATGATGGTTAGTGTAATCTTCTGGTATGAAGGCAATTTTTATAGTTCTAAGATAGCTAGAATAGAAGGTTCTGCACCCTGTGGAAGAAAGAGCAAAACCAGAAGCTATGCAGGCCTGGCTCCTTACCGTTGCAGTTGGGTACCCTAGAGTGCTTCCCAGGCACTGTTGGGCTGGAGGTACTGTGTGAGCTGTGAGTTAATGATGAAGTGCAGTACTGTTTAGCAACATGACTCTGAAGAGCGAAATGTGGCAGTGGTATAATAGATCTACATTCTACTTCACTGCAGGTACTGTCAGTTTGGATATGCCATTCACAGTCATCAGATATGCAGGTATTTCTTTTTAATCATCTTTCTTTCCAGATACTTAGAAAAAGTTAAAATTTATCACATTATTTGTTTAGCTCAGTTGGTTAGAGTGTGGTGYTCATAATGCCAAGGTCGCAGGTTCAATCGCCGTATGGACCACTTGTTTGAGGGTTGGACTAGATGATCTCCAGAGGTCACTTCCAACCTTACCAATTCTATGATTCTATGATTTGGCCATTTAAATTGCAAAAATGCAACTATGCAAATATATGTTTTAGCCTTATACAGCATATTTTAGCATTATACAGTTTCTAAAAGGTAATATTTTAATTACATGTTCATGTACAAGCTTGCAGCTTCCATTTTGGTATGGTTAGGAACAAAGAACGTCATTTGATAGTTTTTTTGCTTGGTTAGTGCTGATTTCCTTGGCGATTTTGAGTGAAAATGAGCTTTCCAAGTGCACTTGGACTCTCTAATACTTTAAGATCTTGCCACTGAGCCAAATATCTTAGAATAGTTYTTCCAGGTAGAATATTTTAAAGGGGTTACTGACAGAATCCACTGGGGGACTGGTGGATTTGTATGAAGGAATATGAACAATGATCATGTAGATAATTGTAGTAATATCTTTTCTTAGTGAGTAGCTCAATWTTTCTCCTTGCTCTGAACTTGCTTGCAACCTACTATTCTAAAGAAAAACATTTTTTGCCGTAAAAGTATGAATTAACAATCTAATATAAAGGACRGACTATTTGAATTATATAACAAACACTGCATTTTACGGAACAGCTATTCAGTAAAAATCCAATTAAGAATAAGATTCAGAAACAAGATTTAATTAAAAAACAACCACCCACATTTTGGAGTGGGAGTGATCCAAGACGTTTGGAAATGATGTCTCACTTGCTGATCTTCACCGAAAGAGCTTCCATATTCTTGAGATGAGAAATGTATCTTTGGATCAGACTTTTCTCTTCCATGTTTCCCTTCAGCTTTCCAGAGAGCATGGGCAGGCTGAATTGSTCCTCTAATTCAATTAGCTTACCTTTGTGGGAGGAAGAGATTGTCAGCAACTGTAAGGATTGTGAGAAAGGTGTTCATCTTACTAAAGGAAAATATTCAATATTTTTTTTAATTAACTGCAGGAAAACAGCTGCAAAAGAAAACAGATTAAGAAGGACAGATACCTCTGGGCCTTTTGGCTTAATTCATTCACAAAGGTATCAAGTTCTTAAGAACAGGCCTGTGCTATTGCTGTTTATCCTTTACATCAGGTGATGCTGTTGATGGACATAGTGCTGTCTAGATAAGTGTAAACTTCAGTTTCTTTCAGAAGTAGAGAATTCAGTAATGAATGAATCCGAATGGCAGGAGAGGGAAGTGGGAATAGTGGCTTAACAAACAATRATGTTAAGTGCTCATAGTTCAGCTCAACATTTACACTGTGATTTCACAGCAGGAAGAACGAGATTTCACTGAATCTGTGCATGCTTACTAGTTAACAAATGCTCCTCTGTCTTTCAACACACTTGTATCTGTAAGTTTAAATTCTTGACAAACTGTGTGATGATATTTCTACTTTGCTTAGAGATAAAGACTATGGGAAAAGCTCCACTGAAACAGCACCCGGTGTTCAAATAGTCACAGTACCCCCACCACAGTCTTCTTATTTCTCCTCTACTATTTTATATTTTTTTTGTCTAGAGTGGGATAAAATTCTGCTAAAGTAACAATTAATTTAATCACTGCCGATGTTCAGATTCAGTAATTAGTTCAGATACCATACATGTAGTCTACATTTTTTTGCCAGAGTTTAGTGGGGTGCCTAACTTACAGAAAGTTCCTTTCAGATGCATATGCAGGTTGTATGGGCTTCAGTTGAAAGCCACATCTTGTCCTACTGCAAAATTTAATTAGCCAAACAATTAGGGTTTTGTAAGTCGTTAAAAGATATGCCACAGCGTATGGTTACAAAGAATAAGTGTATATAATTTAAATTTTTCTTTTAAGATTTGTCTATAAAATGAGTGTATCTGAATTGTACCAGATGACTCATCCAAAGAGCCAATGGATGTCTCACTACTTGCATGAGTGAAATTTGCTGTTCTGAATGTCTATTGCTTTCCTGCAACCTGTGACACCTTACTCTCTCTTTTTTCCTGAAAAACCATCAGAACTACATCCAGGGGAATGGCTCCATTGGAGGCAAATGTGCCTTAGCCCTGCCAACTTGTTGCACAGGAGGAGGAGTTGTAGTTGGAAGGATTTGAGGGAATGTCATGAGGGAACACCTAAGACAGGAGATGCCACAAGCACCAAAATWTCTTACCAGTTCTTCTGCCATATTATCCAGACTTTGTCCTTTTTGTTCAGCTCTGCAGCAATGTGGCCTCCACAGCTGCTAGACTGGAGCCAGTAAAACTTTCTAGGAAGGCTTAAAATTCCCCTTCAACATGTACACATTGTGGCCAGAGGGAACTGTAGACCACTGAGTCCACAGCAGATATGGCTTAATGATGTACTTCCTGGGTTGGGAATGTGTTGTACTTTGGCATACTTTTCAAGTGAGGTATTTCAGTAGTTGTATTAGTGTTAGTAGGTAGGTAGAAGACCATTATTCTCCACCTCTCAAATTCAAAACGTGCTTGCATATTAATGGGTCATAAACGCTAAGACAAAATGGTTTGCTGTATTATCTAATGAACTATGATTTTCTTCCGTAGTGTGTGCTCTATGTACCTTGTACTTGTCCCATACAACAGCATGCTTACTGTGGTGTTTGGTGGCTGTGTGCATTGTAGCTTTTCTGCGACTTTGTCACTATGTCAGTGCACTGAAAAAGTATCCACATAATTTTATACTTTGTCTGCTCCAGAATCATGCAAAAAGATTTGTGTTCCTTCAGGGTTCACAAGTTTTTTTTTTTTTTTTTTTAACTTGCTCTGTGGAAATATTTTCAATTATCATATATGAAATGATAATTTCTTTTATTTTAAAAATATTTAAATGTTTTTTCTCTCTACATGAAATCAAAAAAAAAAAAACCCAACATGAAGTATTTGGCAGTATTTTTCCCTTTTTGTGCTGTATTGCTTCTGATAGGATGATTTCTGGCACATTATTCGAGGTAACACCTGCGGCAATTTCTAGAGCGCTTTTTAATCTAACCAAACATTTCTGCTCAACTTCCTCAGCATACCCATCTTTGCTGCTAATGGCATCTCACCAGTTTAAACAAGCTAAGTGAGCAAAKTTAATGAACCATTTTGGTATGGGTTGGAAGCTAGAAATTAAAGACTAAAGAACGAGGAAGGCCTTGTCTGGGCCCAGGAAATGTGTCAGAGAGGCCAGAATGATACTTTAGAATCCTATCCAGAGCAAGGGAAATGAAACAAAACAGAAAAATGGGCCTTAGCAGAACAGATTCAGAGAGATGGAACTTTACTGAAGTTATGACGGTTTTCCTGCATTATGTAAAGCTTGAGGAACTGTCACCATATGCTTTGTCTGATGGTGCTTTCAGTTTTTTCAGGCACTTTTTGCAGAAGAATGAAGCTGCTGGTCTCTCTGCTGTGTAGGTGCTACCGAAACTCTCAGATTATTGCCTCTACAAACATGCTGAAGGCTTATTGTCCTGCTTTAGCTGATTCTTATTGCTTGTGACTTAAAAAAGAGAGATGTTGCTAAAGAACATATTATTTTTTTCTTTTCAGATATTATAGACATTTGTGTTTACTCTTCTGTTATTTTCCCCTATAATTTCTTTTGAAAAGTGAAGCTCTGCTGTACATTGTCCTATTGTAGCCTTTAATGTTTCACTCTCCTCTTTTTCCTCTCCTGAGAAARTAAATTGAAATTTTGTTTAGTTTAAGTAATGGAGAAAAAGGTGAACTAAATGACAATTATGTATACTTAGGGTAGGTGTATAAAAATCTCAACAGCCTTTAACAAGTTAAAGAAGAGAAAAGCTATACTTCTTGCCAATTTAAAGTATCTGGAATTCTAAAAACAGTCCTGAAAATGCTCACATGAACAATCTGTTACGGGGCGAGTAGTCCGCCTGCTCCCAGTGCTGGTGAAAGGTGGTGGTCTAGCAGCTTTGAGGAATTAAGTCCTCTTTTTATTAGCTGGGCAAGTTTCACAATACACGCAGCCTGGTCAGGCTGCTTACCCTGATCTGAAGAGGGAGAGGGTTTCTCTAAGGGTAACAGGCAGTTTAGTTCTCACAGCTCACGTAATTCTTGCTTGTATTTGGAGTTTGACAATTAGTAAAAAGCGAGGGAGTGAGAAGAACCACCTCACTGCCCACTGCCAGAGGTGTGCTGGGGTCCAGGGAGCCTGTGCCAGAAAGACTGTGAATCTGTTAGCATGCATTACAGCACAGTAAAGGGGTACTCCCTTTAGCCTCCCATAAGTCTCAGAATAAGGCACTAAGCAAATGTGCCTACCTCCCTCTTCCGTGTTCACCCATTCCTCCATCCAGGTCCATTATCTAGGAACAGTTTCTGTTGGACTGAAATGACTTCTGACTCATCACTGGTGAAAAACTTTGTAGCCTTCTATGCCAGTATCCCAGGGCTTCGAGGCCTTCTGTAACTCAATACTTAATATTCAGGAACAAGCACTGGCTTACTGAAGGGCAAGTCCGTAAGTTAAGCTTGGACCTCCTTGAATTTATATTCTCTCTGGAAGTAAAAGCAGAAATGTTTTTGATGTTACTCTACCTTTCTTAATGTACTCTACAATCTCTGCTTCTCCCTCAGATGTATGCAGCCAGCAGATAATCAGAAATACTGGGGTTTTTTTTGGTTTTTTTTTTCCTATGCAGATAATTGGAACTCAGGACCTTCAGATCAACTGTCCAAGACTTTAACCTCATRGTAAAAGGACAACTATTAGCACAGCAGGATGTAATCCAATTTATGGACAATCTTCTGGGGCAAGTAAAACATACAGTAAGTTTCACAACTCTGTGGGAGAGCAGTGAAATATTGGTGACTGGAATGCAGAGCACTGATTAATCCAGGGTTTCCCTGTATGAGTTTCATCAGGTACCAGCAGCAGCGTTGAAAACAGCAGGAACAGGTCAGTGCATATGCTGTGGTCGGCAGAAGGTGGCATATCAGCTGCTTGGACACAATCGCTACCATTTTGAAAAAGCTGGTACTGTTCTCAGTAGAAATACCATGGTTTGGTCTAATCAGTAAAGCCGTGCTTCCAGGCAGAGCAGTCAAAGCATGCAGCTRTAGCACCTTCTGTGTGGCAGGCAGCAAGGCAGTATGCAAGGTGGCCAGTGATACAAGGTGGCTATATTCTTCAGCACACTTTTGTGGCAGCAGTTACTTTATTTTAAAATCAGATCATAAGCAAGTACTTGATCACTTCTTAGACTATGAACTACAAAAAAGTGAAGTCAGGTGAGATCTGGAGCTTTTCTGACACCTTGCTAGTTTCCTTTTGTCCTATGCCAAAGTGTGGTTCATTGAAAGGGGGAGGTTGTCTGAAATGCTGCCTTCTATGTGCCGCATGGCTGCGAAACGCAGGGGTCCTGAGACACTTCRTATGCCCAGCATCTCCTGAGGCAGGCGAGCTGAAACCATCCTCGGGGCAAAGGCAGCCCGGCTAGCGCCGAGGCTCCTGGCCCCCCAGCAGCAAGGCTGCACATGGGAGCTCCAAGCGCACCGCTGACCTTGGCAGGCCCCGCAGCGCGGGGGCCCCGGGTGCCGGCGCGGGCAGAG
>NW_028186149.1:1712619-1753124 GCF_003343005.1 Rhea americana
TGTGGTCACAGGCAGGCAAGCTCACATCCCATCTGGATCACGCTCACTCTCTCCCTTCTGCTTTTCTACCATAGAGTTGCACTGGAAACAGAAGATAGAGGGAGTGTAGGAGCTCGCCATCTCCAAGCGATCTACATTGGGAAAAACATGGAGTCCGCTCCGGCAGCCCCCGATCCAGCAGCCAGTGAGCCGGGCAGCAGCGTCTCCGAGGCGGCCGCCGGCGCCAGGGACACCCCGGTGAACCTGGAGCCTGCCCGGAAAAGCGATGCGCCGGCCCCCGTCCGCAGGCAGAGCTACTCCAGCAGCAGCAGCAGAGGTAGGGAGACTTGGCGAAGGGGGRGGGGGCCGGGGGAGTGGGTTCGGGGGGTGGGTGGGAATAGGAAGAGGGGGGTAAGAGAGAAGGGGGAAATGCAGCGATTTAATCCCCTGGTGTATTCCTTTGCTTTTTAAAGCCGTGCGCACAAACAAGCCACGCTTCTACCCCCTGCAAAACCTTGCAAACTTTTATACCTTCTTTTAATTGCTGCAGGAGGAGGGACAAATGCAATGAAAATATTGAGCGGTGTTTGGTGGTTCCCAGTATCTCTCGTTTATTGCCTGYGGTGTCCGGATGGGTACTGTGCCCCTGAAATTACATAATTTCATAAATATATAAAGCAACAGCAAGAGTATTGAGATTCAAGGGAACAAACTTTTAAAGCTGCAGTGTCCTTCTTCTCCTCCCTTTCCCCCCTTTCGTCTGTCTCGTTTTGACAGTTTCTCAACTGGTGTGCGGTGGCTTGTTGTGAGTGGGGGAGCTGTGATTAAACAGGAGATTTGCGGTTTGTGGATGACTTACTCGCTCTTTTGCATGCTATTCTTCCTTACTTAATTTAAGTGCATTAAAAAAAAACATTTCGTCGCGGAGCTGATGATCTTGTAGCTGCTGTTGTTTCTTGAAGGYGCCCAACTTTGCGAAGGGTCTCTGTGCTCTCCTGGATTCCCCTTCGCTCCCGCCCCCCGGAATTAAACATCGCAGACCGCCGACCCCTCTGCTGCCGCTAAGCGCTCCCGTGACTCGCGCGGCGAGTTTCCTCGCGCGGGTCAGCCCTGAGCGCCGCAGGGCAAGTTAAGCGGAGCGCGAGCGGGCTGCGGCGCGCAGCGGCGGCCGCGCCGGGCTGCGCGCCGCGGCCGCGGGGCAGGCGCGGCAGGGCCGGCGGGCGCTGCGAGCCGCGCGGGCGGGCGGAAGCTGCCGCTTTAATTAGTTGTAAATAATGTATGAAGCGTTGCTCCTGCAAGAGGGGGAGCGCGCCGGGAGGCTTCGCTCGGCAAAACCACTTGGCGATGGGTAAAAAATAATTAAATAAAGCTATACGAGAACACACGGAGCTGTTTAAAGAAGTGACAGGCAGAGAAAAGTCCGTGCCAGGTGGGAGCAGCAGCCTCTCGGCGGCCGCCGCCGGGGCTGCCGCGGCGATGCCTGGCCGCCGCCGGGGCGGGAGAACGTCTTTCCTCGGACGGACGGACGGACGGACGGACGGATTTTTGGTTGTAGGTCGGAATATGGCTGATCATGTGTTGGCTTGTGTTTTACAGTATTTTTCCCCTTTTGGCCACACCCCCCCCCCTTCCCAGGCAGCTTCCCACTCAGGGAATCCGCGTACAGTAAAAGCCATCGAGATGACACACGCCGAAACATCTAATTAGAGGCGATTTGGGAAGAGGGAGCGCGCAGTTAGGCGGGTGCTGAGGCGGGGAGCAGCGGGCTCGGCCGGAGGAGGCCGGGTGGCCACGGGCTTGTGTGCGGAGAGCTTTTGGCTGCACAGAGAATATATTTAGAGCTAGGGAGAGTGGATTTGGAATGCAAGCCGGTTATGTAACAAGGTTAATCAGAAACACTGGAGAAATTTCCTTAATTTGCTGGGGAGTTTTCTGGCCGCTTTCGGAGCGGCCGTAGCTGGCCGGCGTTACCCGAGGCGCCCCGGTGCCGCGGCCGGTGCCCGGCGGGGCCGGGGGAGCCGGCGGAGCAGGCAGCCGCGCCGGCCGCCTCCGGGGCAACTTCGGATGCGATCAATTATGTAACGCTCGGCTGTCGTTGCGGTGTGAATCCCCAAAACGGGGCGAGGGGGGCAGCCCAAGCAGAGCTGGTGGTTGGGGTGTGTTCTGCGTGATCCCCAATTGTTTAGGCTTTGGTACTGCTGACCTGCTGACCCATATGTCCCTCCTCCCCCGGCGCTAGATCCGGGGGGGTGAGCACTCGCACACGCACTCGCACACGCACACGCACACGCACACTCCCGGAGACTCGCCCTCCCTGCGCGCAAGCGAGCACCGGGTTACGTAACAGTCTGAATGAAAAAGCGAAGGTCAGTGATGGAGGCATCCGTGTGCAACACAACAGCGAACGCCCTCGGACATGGTGTGTCTGCAGTCTTTAAAGTGAAATAGAGCTCATTAATAGAGCAATAACTTGTGTGTGGCTTTTTGAGGGACTGGGAAGAGAGAGAGGAGAAAGAAAGGGAGAGTGGCAGTGATTTGAAAAAGGGAAATGTTTGGGTTTTTCAGATGATGTAATGGAGTTGGCAGAAAATACAAGCCTACTCCTAGAGCGCAAACAGTAAGAGAATTGGAGCTGGCGTTCTGTGCTAATGTTGCATAAATTAGAGTATTGGAAATAAATTGATCTACACACTAGATGATTATGCCTTTCTAATATTTAAAATCTGAAGATACATAACTGTGCAGGAAATACATCGCAATATTAATATTTTAACCTCCTTGAAAGTGGGACTTTGATGGAGATCTTACGTGCAACTGAACCCCTGTAACTTGTAGCTTTTTTTTTTTCTTGAGTTATTGAAATTGAATTTGAGTTCTTGCTTTTTCAAATGATACTGGATTTCTTATGGCAGCAGCATGACCTTAATGTGTGACTAGTACGGATATGAATACAGGTGAATTTATTTTTAGAACAGGTACCTTGTAAGCTCATATGTTCAAGTATGTATTGAGCTCAAGAATGGAGCTCTTGGGGTTTTGATTCTGCAATATGTTCTAACCTGGCATATCTGGATTCTCGTGCCATCTGTATGGAGGAGTCATATAGGTATATAGATACTTAGATATACGTATCCATACAGACACATATCTGTAAAAAATCCTTATTGCTTGACTCAGTAAACTTCTTAAAACACCTGAAGTGTTACTAGCTTTGTATCTTTTACTTTCATAGCTACAACTGCTGTAAAACTGCTTTGGTAGATATTTCAGAATTTATAACAAGCAGTTTAACTAGGAGGTGAAAAAAACAAAATTGGAAAAAAGGGCTGCCGATGAAGGAAAAGTGTGGGGAAAGTTTGCCATGGATTAAATTCTTAAAGGAAGCTTTTGTTAGTCTAACAGTAGCATTTCAAAATACCGTATTCCTTGATACACATATATGTTTGGATGCTTAAATATTGTGATTTTTATTTGCTGAAGTTATGCTATTTGTGTCACTGTGTATAATAACACTTAGCTTAAAACACAACTTAGGAGTTACCAAAAGCACTTTTCAAACTGAGAATTGTTACCTGATCTTTTTAGTATAGGGGAGCGTGCACGTATGCCTGCATGGTTTGGAAAATTATCTGCAGTCYTGTATGGAAACTGATCATTAGAAAAATGATACTACACACAGGAAAAGCAGGAAACAGGTAGAAAAGCCYGCTTTTTCCAAATAAGGATATTATTACTGCCAACACTGATTGTTAAGGTTTCCCCAAGAGCTATCAATATCTGGCAGGTTAAATCTCAATCCCTGCAAGTTCCATAACAAGACTTGTGCTTCAGTGACTGCTTCTGGCCCCAGACTGAGACCTCTAAGTGCCGCTCATTTCCCTTTGCAGGTTTTGACATCCATGGAGTTTTCTACGTGCTACAGTGTAAGACTGCACGTTTTACTACTCCCCCTTAAAAATAATCAAAATTGAATAAACTAGCTTTTAATAGAGAACTGTTGTCTTATGAAAAGTGAAATATATAAAAGCTTTTTCATCTGATAAAAAATACTCTCTGCTTGGGAGAACTGAACCCTTGGTCTCAGTGGCATATCAGTCAAGAGAGAATGTCTCACCAAAAATATTTTAAAGGCAGCATTCACATTGTTGGAGGATGCTGTGTTTAAATATTTCTATAATGTCTGGCATTTAATAATAGAAAGCTGCAGCTGTTTAAGTACTCATTTTCTTGCTATTGAATTGACAGTATTTGCTGTTTTCCAGAACCGTTTTGGGGAATTTAGTATCTTGTCATTCAACCTAATCCTTTTTCTGCTGATAGACTTTGGGGTAGAGGTTCCTTTTTGTGTCTTGTTTTAATTTGTGTGATACCCCATAAGTAGGAATGCGACATCATTGGTAGTGACATCAGTAGATTTGTTCTGTTCTTTTTATTTTAATCCTCTATTGCTAAATTTTTTCTGTTCCTGGATTTAGTCTATTCGTTAAAGCATAGTTGTGCTACAAAATTTCGGTGTGTTGTTCTCAGGATGAGTCTCTGAATTTTGCAAATTTGCATATTTTCTGTAGATTTTTTGGATTTCCTTTGTTATCATCGAGGGCTATTCTGCACGCACCACTGATTTAGTCCTATTTTGGTAAATGATATGTGCTATGAATCCTTTAAGGGGCAACACTGTTTAAAATGCTTGTAGCTTCGGAGCAATAATAGCAGCACTATGTTCTCTTAGGAACAGTGCAGTTCTCTTATTCCAATAAACCGCAACGTAGTCTCTTACTTTATTTGCTTGAGAAACATCTCAGGAGCTCATAAACCAGTATGTAAATACTGTTATCATTCAACCAAATGCTGTAATTTTACTAAATAAAGAACATGTTTTGTAATGGAGATGAACAGGCTGTGTGACAATTTCAGTTTTGGGTATTGAACTGCTTTTAAATGGAAAGGGCAATTTCAGCTTTGGGAGGTTGTCTGATTTTTCTAGTATTTGTTTTCTAAGCTACGGAGATGTGCACTGGGGAAAATCTAGAGGGACTCAATTGATCTCAGTGGAGATCAATTAATCTGAGAGCTATCCCAGGGGRAAAAAAAAAGTAGCTGTAAATTACTATCTAAATTAACCTTAAAATTAATTCTTCAACAGCTGATCCATTCTTTCCTGAAATATTTTTGAAAAGAGAGCTTTCAGTGTCATACATTTGTAGGTAGCAGGCCTAAAAATTTGGAGTATACCTCAGTGTAAGACTCGATGCTCTATAGGTTAAGGATTGTTTACAGTCTATGTGTTTTCTTGCTTCTGAATAAGAAAAGCAAAAGGAGGCAGCAGTGGCTGGTCACACAGGAGGATAAGGAAGGACACTGGACCCAGATAGTTTACAGGGAGCTGTCAGAATGAAATAATATACTTAGTGTAGGGCCCTCCACTTCTGTGTTGCAAAGCAGTTGTGTCACCTCCACAGCTGTCTGTCTATCCAGACCCTTCAGTATATAGGCATCAGAGCCATCAAGGACTTCCTGTGGATTCAGCTCTTTCACTCTGTGTTCTGTTCTTTGGGAAAGGATGTTGGGAAGGAATCAATGACACTGCTTCTTCTCTAGTAGGACTGTTTTTTTTTTTTTTTTTTTTTTTTTTTGTTGGCCGTGGTACATGTGGACTCCAGCTTCCTGGAAAGGTTCTGTAGTTTGCTGAATTTCTGTAGTTTTGGTTGAAGTGAAAGTTCATAGAGGTAAGATTTGAGAAACTTGCAGACATGTGGAAGTACTGCTACCACACATCATATGCAGATTTCTGCCATCTTGTTTTCTCTTCTGCTCATTCTTTTTTCTAGTATCATATGTTTCAGCAGTTGTAGGTTTGATATTAACTTCTGGAAATGTGTTTTACAGAGTTGTTATTTTTAAGTTAAAAAAATCCACAACTGTCAGAAAATGCATGCTTCTTCATCTGCACAGATTCTTACAGATAAATAGAGGAAGTCCCTCCAGAGCACTGATTCCAAATCTCTTACAGTTCCTAGATCCATGTTACATATTTCATGTCATTAGCTGATCAAACTTCATCTCAAAACTTGTGAGCTCTCTTTGGCCCCACTGTTCTGGCAGAAAGCTTTTTTACRACTTTACTGTTCTGATGATTAGAAAGCTCCATCTCACTTCTATGTAAATGCATTCATGATCCGTTCTTTCACTTCTTTAAATGTTAGCTATAAAATCTCCTCGGACAGAATATGAAGAACAGGCTGGTACTGTATTTTGTGATAGCTGAACTAACATACTGAGCTCTGTTCTCTGACTCATGGTTTAGCACCTCAACATATCTGTCGTAGATATTATGTGCTGATAAATATGCAAGAATAGCTTGTCTGTATCTCAGGAAGAGTTAATTGTATAATCTCTTCAATGTGAAAATTGCAAATTATTTTTCATACTCTTATCTGAAGTCTCATCTAGGCATGTTTCGTTCTCAGCAACAACTGAAGTTTTCAGAGACTAAAGGTATTAGGGTGTGTACTATTATGAAGAAATTGTGGGGCTTATTTTACAGTGGTTTAATCCTGTGGTTTAGCCTCATTGCACCATTCAATTGGAAGGATCCCCAGGTGTTTTAAGCACTATCAGGAACCATTTTGCTTATTACTGAAATCCAGCCACTTCTAGTGTGGAATCTGACAGCTGTTTAATGGTGCTCAGCCATGCTAAACAGATCAGAACAGAAAGTGAAGAATACCATACCTGATTGAAACACTCAGAGGGATTTTAGGTACATATAATATAATTATCTGAATTGGAATTGGGTCAACAGCTCTATTCCAGAAGAAAATTACTGTAGATTTTTTTTTCTGTGGCTGTGTATGGTCAAGAAATTGATTTGAAATATCTTCCACAAAAAGATACCCTCAGCAGTGAGATAATCACAGGGCCTACCATTTAGCCCATTATTGTCACCAGTTCTGGTAATATCCAYGTTTTCTTCAGGTATTTCTGCGTATATTTATTGTTTGGTCCCATGCTGGCATGTGAATYCCTACAAAGCTGAGGGAAGAACTAGGTCTTGCTTTGTAAAACAGATTGCTGTACGATTGCTTTTTAAAAATAGTGTTGCACTGCCTTAGGTAAAGCACACCTTTATTAATGGAGGTTCAAAACTATCTTAGAGGCTGAGAGACAGAGAACAACATGCAGAGAACTGTTGACATTAAGCCAATAGACAATTTTGAGTGGGGAGGCACCCTCTTTTCTTTTGAAGGTCATTGGGTAGTATGGGGAAGATCTATGGTTCCTTCAATTTTACTTCCCATATAGTCTAGCAAAACAAACTATAAGCAGAAGATTGGTGAGGAATGGTGAGGATGTAAAGGAACAGAGTTAAAATTCACGATCAACTGAGTACATAAATGTTCCAGTAATCATGACCAACTGCTGAGTCTTTCATCGTAATTTAATCTAATAATTTCCATGCACTTCTAAAGGAACACACTATGAAGCTGGCAACTTCTGAGAAATTGCTTGTGCAGTTACAAACAGCATTTGAGCTGGCATTAGAGCAGCATGATTGATAGTGAGATGGAGAACAAAGTTAGTGGCTGAAGCAGAGCTGAGAGAAATTGCTAGCAGAATGTGAGAAAGCAGAGCTGGATTATGATAACCTCCCTTGTAGAATTAAATTAAACCTTTTTAAAGGTTTTATTGATTTTAGTTTGTAGTTGTACTATGCATTTACTTTATATGGGTACATGAGATTAATGAGGCAGGTATAGTGATCAAGGAGTGAAAAACTGTGTTGCTGCTGTTCTTTCTAAATGTTTCGTTTTGTGCCGACAGTGGGATATTTACAGCGTTAATTGACAATATGTTTGTGCACTTTAGTTTAGTTGAAAGTCTTAATGTAGAGCAGCGACGGAAATGAAGTGGGATACCAGACTCCTAAAAGGGTTTTGAACAGAGCCCCCACACACCTTTTTTTATTACTCGGGTGAGAATTCTTTGATAGCATGCTTGTCAAAAGAGACAGTTTGTGTGAAGAATGGTGAAGATAGGGCCGAGAAGGATACAGCTAGCTTTGAAAATATGGCTGCAAGAATACAAAATGAAAAATCAAAAACCAGAGATAGACCGTTTGGTATAAGAGCCATCATGTATGCATCCAAAAGCGTTGCCAACTCCTTGCATATGAGAGAGGAATTTTTCTCCATAGTTACGTAGAAGTATATGCCATACATTTCGGAAGTACACAGACAGGCAGAACTGTAGGCACTGTGGGGAAGACTTAAATTATGTATTAGCAGAGCTTGGCTTGACTGTTTTGGCACTGATGCAAGGTCTGTGAGATATAGTCAAGGATAAAACCAAGGCCAAGGCTTGTGAAATACAGATTATAGGTTTTATTTTCTCCCTGTAATAGAAATGTGAGAATATTTTTAAGTAATATTTCCCCTCATAGATTGACTCCAAAGGTAGAGGTGGGAAAAATGCCTTTTTATGAACTTATGAACTGATAAATGACTTTGCCAAATTCTATGACAAATGTAAATCAGAGATAGAGAGCTATGCTGCCTTGCCAAGTACTACTGTAAGTAAGGGTAGAAAGGTAAAGCTTTAACTATTCCTTTGAAAGAAGTCTCAAAATTTGATAAGACAAGCTAAATTACAGCTTTTGGTAATACTTTACTTGAAGTCAAAAACTATCARTGTAAAATATCTCCTAAATCCTGTGTATATTAAAAAATAAAATAAAATAAAACCATTCTCAAAGGAAATTGGGGCATATCAAAAACCTCTTCTCTCTCTGCATCAAACTTTATTTGTGTGATATTCAGGAGAAGTTTGTTAGTCAGTTAGTCATTTGTATTGCGATTACAGAAGTTGTGAAGGATCCTTTTCCGCCTCAGTTATTATCAAGAACTCTTTAAAACATCTAATGCAATATACTTTGAATTATTAGCATATGATGTTGAATCATAGCATTTCTGACACAGTACACATAAAAGTAAGTCTGTTAGCAAAAACTGAGGAGCAGCTCTTTACCAGGGCTGGTGCTTGGAAGAATAGTGTATGTAAAGAAACATAGTGATACTGCAGTTTCAATCTCCAAGCATTTTAAACTGTGTCAGTGACCAGTCATAAGATACTCCATCTTTATACTATGAGAGTGTTTCAGAAACAACAAGTAAGTCATTTTTAAAGATTTTATTATGTTTCAACTCTCTTGATATTTGTAGTGGTATACTATTTTCTGTTAAAGTCAGGTGTACTTATAAAAACTGCATTAATCCTATTTCCATGAACATGGATCTGCAAAAGATCAGATTAAGGTCAGTCATACATTAGCAACATGAAAGCTACTCTTGGCTATTCGAAGTGTTCTGCACTTCTGGTAGTAGACTTGATCCTGGGACAGTTTCTATAATTATATATTGTGTATATATAATTATATATACACAATTGTGTGTATATAACTATATAATTATTTATTATGTGCTTARTTTTAAGTATCAGGAATACTTCTGTTGATGTCAGTGTCACTATTTACATGCCTAGAACTAGGTATGTGTGTACTAAGGATCAAGGTAAGACTACTAGTAATCAAAAATTGCGCTGCAAAGTTATTTGAGAAAAATATGGAGCTTTAATACCAATTAATGTGACTTTGGAAAAGAAATGAATTGCCTTTTGCTTTCCAGGATCATAACTCATCATAAATGATCAGAGGGCTGGAGCATCTACCCTACAAGGAACGGCTGCGAGAGCTGGGCCTGTTCAGCCCGGGGAAGAGAAGACTGAGGGGGGATCTGATCAATGTGTACAAGTACCTGAAGGGAGGCTGTCAGGGGGACGGGGACAAACTCTTTTCAGTTGCCCCATGTGACAGGACAAGAGGCCATGGGCAGAAACTGAAGCACTGGAAGTTCTGCCTGAAGGTGAGGGGGAATTTCTTCCCTGTGAGAGTGATGGAGCACTGGAACCAGTTGCCCAGAGAGGTTGTGGAGTCTCCTTCTCTGGAGATCTTCAAGGCCTGCCTGGATGCAACCCTGTCTACCATGCTCTAGGTGACTCTGTTGAGCAGGGAGGTTGGACTGCATGATCTCCAGAGGTCCCTTCCAACTTACTGATTCTGTGATTCTAGCTGTGGATCAATTGCTGGAGGAGAATGCATGTCCTCTGTTATGAACAGTTGTCAGGAGATGAGTGAGATTTTTCTTGTGAGGCAGGGTACAGAACCTGGTTGCACTTACTGATCATTATATTTGGAATATGTTTGCTAAGATTACTAAAAAATTTTGTCTATTTCTTTTGTAATTGGTGAAACTCTTTTTGTTCTTCCTATAACAAACAAATAGTTGTTTCTGCTTTCTCAAGGAGAGAAGAAAAGGGAGGAACAGAAGAATGAATTACAGGAACTAAGCTGAGGTTCAGCTGCAGARAATCTAGAACCTGACTATTGAGGCAACCTGCGTTACTGTTATCTGTATCTCTGGACCTCAGCTAATTGTCCGCTTGTTTCCTCTAGTTAGGCTCCATTCAGCAGAGTTTGCCCGTGATGATGGAATTCTCTCCCCTTTTTGTTCAACGTGTAGTGCACACTTTCAGCTTTTTTTAAAGATGCCTGGCACCTGTTTATGAGCAGTTGCAGTTGTTCATGTTGTTGACTTTAACACCCTATTGAGAACCATACCTGTGTCAATGGCTTCCCAGAGATATTGTAGTGTGAATAGTAGTGTAATGTCCAAGGGTATATGAGAGAACAAGGCTAGATCAAGCTTTTTAAAAGGGGGAGGGGAGGAAGAAAAAAAGAAAATCCTTCCAAAATTCTAGGTAGTCAGAAACTTTCCATAGCGTTCTTGCTTGCTTCTCTTAGAARTGGGACAAGCAGTTCTGTCAAACCAAAATATTTGGTTTCTGTTCTCCAAAGAACAGCCTGTTGTAAGATGTTCACCTCAAAGGTGATGGGGACAGAGAGACTCTGGAGGAAGCCAGGGTCAGCAKTCGGCAGCCAGGGTGATTGGTAGTCACCACCTTCCATATAGCAGGCTGAATTTTGCCCTGGCAGTGGGCTTTTCTGTTCCAGCCGTGGGCCCAGACAGCTGAAAGAGGTTTCACAGTTCACCTTCCTGTTGTTTTCTGCCCAGTTTAGAGACTGTAGAAATGGCTTGTCACAACTCCTTGGAATTTCTTAGGCATAGCGTTTCTCATCTTTTCCACAGCAGAGGTTCAAATCAGTGTATCTTTAGGGATTTGGGAGTAAATGATCCCAAGTGATTAGGTGGGGGCTTGTGTCAATATATTGAAAATACTTTTTTGTGTTGCTTTTCTCTAMCGTGCTCTGCACATGGCAGAATGCACATTGGAAGCAAACTCAGCTCTGAAAAGACAGCAGCAGAAATGTAATAACCAACCCAGAAAGGAAGTAAATGAAGCCAAAGGGGAGCAAGGTAATTTTGGGTAATGAATGGTAAGAGAAAGACAAGCTGCTTAAGTAAGAAGTGTAAGGAAAGAGCACGAAGGAAAGGACTGATTTGGAGAATGATCTGAAAAAAACTTCGAAAAGGGCTGGATTAGTAAGGAAGCTACAGCACCTTTTGATGAGAGTGGGAGAGGATTTTATTGCCTTATTGCCTCTGGAGAATTCGTATTTTAATATTCTGTGATCTTGCCTTTACTGTGCAGTGTGACAAAATGTATTTCAGTGCATGATGGGGTCTCAAAGAGTTGCCTCTCACAGGTTTCCTGCAGCACCCCATTGTTTTCAATGAGCTCTGACTAAATGCTTTCACCATGGATGTTGTGCTAATATGTTATATGAATTATTTGTCTTATCTCAGTGCTGTGAAATTAGAAACCCTTTCCTACAGTGTGTTAAGGAGATTAAAATGAAAGCCTGTTTTTATGGTCCAGAAACACTGCATATATAAAGAAAATATTTTGTTGTGATCTACCAGTGGGGTACTGTAAAGAAGCTTTATAAAGCAAATGCATTTTGTAAACTAAATGGTGGGATAAGTTCCAAGCTTCCCTTGAAAAGATTTATATTGTTTTCCCTGGTGTCTTAAATCAAGGAGAATAGTTTGGGAATGGTAGATTCACCTCAGATGATGTTGTTGTCATCTCTGAAATTAACTTCCTTTGCAGCTGTGCAGTTCCCTCTTCTAAACCTTTTCACTAGGTTTACCTTCTGGTAGAAAGTCTTGGGACTGGTTTCGGCTGTTCTGAATGCAGGAAKAATCATATTAGAGGCTACTATCACCTATTTTTTGTTTGTTTGTTTGTAAGAAAGAAATTGTTTTAAAAATCAGTCAAATGGTGACTTTGCAGAGGTTCATATTCATGTTACTCCCATCACTTGAATTCCTGTCTTGTCTATCAGTCTGTTCCWAAGCCTCCCCCACCTGGTGGGTAGAATATAGTGTAGATACAGAGTGTTTTATTTCTAGTGACTTACTTCAATCTTATTGTCATAGTATTCCAAGACACTTTATATGGTAACTACTCTTCTACCTGTGTGGTATTTTTCTCATTACTGGTCTAAAGCTGTAATGAAATTTCCACCATACGTGTATTTAAGGTAAAAAGCATACCTTACTACATTTGAGCAATATCTTAATTAAGAGACCATGTATTATTGTAATATTATGTATTTGAGAGGGAAAGAGTAATGGTAATAGGTCAGAGACAGCATTGTATTTTTTTCTGGGTTCCCTTCTCATATCTGTAACTTTCTTACTCCTTTCTCTTATTTCGCTACATGGAAATAATAAACAAGGTTGTGTATTGCTGCATCAGTAACATTGTCCCTTGGGGCTTCTTTACATCCTGGTCAGAGTTAAGAAGTCATGGAAATAGCGTTGGACTACATTGTATGCAGGTTTCAGCTGAAACATACTGAGCTTCAAATCACAGGCACTGAGAAAGGCAGGAGATATGTGACAGTTGACCCTTCATTTCTCTATCCATGGAGTAAGTTAGCAGCACCAGGCCAATGAAGTGCAATAGAATGTGCTTTAATATTTGATGACTTTTTAGACATTTACTTCCTGCGGCATATAAGAAGAGATAGGCAGAAGTCTGGCATTTTTCCATCTGTCAGTGTTAGAGAAGGAGGAGGAGGTAGCAGCTGTGCCTAATCTGTTTTCCTTCTTGTACTCCATCATCTGCTCTAGGTATCCTTTCGTGAGACTAGCTCTATACAACCGAGGGTCCCTGGGATAGCTGAGTATTTTGTTGGGTCAGGAAATGAAAAATTCATAGTCTATCACTGATGCTGCAATCAAAACTACTGGTGTGGATGCAGCTATGCCAGCAAAAGGGGACTTCTATCTTGTTTATCTTATGCTCAGGAGGACAGTGTAGCTATGCCAGCATTAAATATCTTTTTCTTAAAAATTGTCCTTTGTCAAGCTATCCATGCTGGAGGTGGAGTGAGGTTTGGGGAGGAGGTAATTCTCTTGTCATAGCTGTATCAGCAGAGGCTCCGCTATATAGGGCTTAACTGTCTTTAGGGGAATACAGGAATCTCTCTCTGGTCAGCCCTTATCAAGTGGCAGTTATATCATGGCTGGTCTGTGGAGTTATGTTGTTTATGTGAAAGACTTCTGATTCTCCTGCAGAGTGTACACTACGGTTTTGGGGTGTGCTAAGAAAATACTTTCCAGCATATTGTGTAACTAATGGTAATTAAAACCTTGAAAGAAATGGATGAATAACTAGTTTTTTGGCCAAAAAAGTAGAAGGTTAGTATTCCTTCTTTTGGTATAAATTCTTACCTGCTATTATTATGAGCATTTTCGAACATCTCTTGACAAGACGATTGCAGACAAATTAATTTTGTTTCAAGTGTTCTGATTATTGCAACCACATTTAAGTGTTGGTGCAAGCAGTTGAAGTTTTGGTGTGATAGTGACATTTCTATGTGGTATTTTTCCAGAAAAATAAACATTTCTGCATCACTGGTTTCCAGTATAATATTTTTTTCTGTAAACATTTAGCTTTTGATTTGCATTCTTTTTCAATTTTTTCCAGCTTGTTTTATTTTAAGCATGGAAGCCTGTAACTGCAGCATGCTACTGAGGAAAAAAATGGGCACAAAACAAGCACAAGTAGGGTATACTTAGGGTGACTTAAAATTAATTTGTTGTAAATTTTAGTACTTTTAAGTAACATAATTTGAAACATATTTTAGATTTAAAACAAGTGATAAGGCTTTTCTGCACAACTTCCACCAGCATTTATATGGGCCAAGGAGTCTACTTTCTTGTTCTTCAATGTTAAAATTTTAGCTGTAATTTGTCTGCTAATGTGCAGTTAATAGTAATGTGGCAATCATTTGGTTCTGAAGAACCAGATAGACTTTTAGAATTGTGGAGAGATTTAAAATACTATGGAAAAACACATTATTCAAGGAACTGTCATAATAAGTAGCCTCTTAACATTTTTCTTAAGGATAAACAATTTGGAGAAAAACATATTCCTTTCAGTGATACAGGTGTGGTTATAAATTTGTTTTGTGTTGGTKCTGAAATTTCTTCATAATATTCCACATGATAAGGTGCCCATTCCTTAGAATTTGTTTAAAACATCAAATGGTGAACCTGTGGAAGGATGCAGTGCTGGCATAGTGATGTGCTTTCTTGAATATCATATTCATTTGTTTGGATACGAGTGCCCACAAAGTTAATTTGTTCAAGAGGGACAGGGGTTTGAAAAATTCATAGTGTAGATTTTTACATTGCAAGGAGCAGTGAGTTGAGTTCTTAGTGTCAGGTAAAAGCTCTTACTGTGGCGGCTGTTTTATCAAAGGGAAAAAATTTTGCAGGAGAACATGAGCCAACACAAACTCATTCCTTGGTAGCAGTGTTTCATGTGGTTTAGCTTACCCCATCAAATCTGTACTTACAAAGAAATTGTAAGGGATGGTGTAGCTTTAAAACTGCTCCATTTCTCTCTAACTACTTTTTACTTTGGGTACAGGGAAAGACATCTTTTTTCCTTCCCCCAAGTTCAGCCATGGTGTGAGGTAACTGCAGTCACTCTGTGTACGATAGCTAGGAGCTGGTACAGGGAGAGTGAGCAGCTCGTGGCTCAGCAGTGGCAGAGGTGGAAGGGCCTTGGGAGGGCTCTGGGTGAACACCACCAACCATCACTGAACAGTCTGCACTTCAGATGCAGGAGCTCACTTAGCCTGTGTTGGGATCTACCATCAAGGACGGTGCAATGTGYGCTGGAGTTTCAGCTCCAGGTGTGAAGAGCTGGATGACAAAATACTATATAACTGTTACGGATAAGGATAAAGGGCAAGTTTTATCCAAAGGCAGTTTCAAAAACTGTAGATATCTAAAATATTGTTAGTGAACATTTCAGTTTTTTATTTACAGTATCCTGCTAATACATGTTATTATTAATATTAGTAAGGAAGGCTGCTAATTAAGGTCTGAAACTGTACTGAAGTAAGCTTTCCAGCCCATTGGTTACACTCACAGAAACAAACTAATACATGTTTTTTGCTTCATGTGCTCAGTGAYCATTGGAGAAATCTGTTTGATAGACTTCAGAGTAAAGGAATRTGCCAATAACCAGTTAAAGTGTTCTGACAAAAGATGTAATTAATAAAAATGGAGAAACTGGCTAACATAGAGATATGGCAAATATGTTGTTATTAATATGTTTTGAATAGCATAATCTGGATGTAAAAATGTGKCTGCATTTAGTGAGAAAACAAAAATTCTGACAAAATATCTTTTGAATTTGTATTTTCTTAGCTCCTCAATATAGATATGTTGTCCTTTGAAGCACGTCTAAAAGACATTTACTGCTTCCCAAGAGACTGAAGAAGCTTCTGCTGGTCTTTTTATTTTCAACTTGCTAATGCTAAGTCTTATCAGATATAACGTGTTAAATCTGCAATGAAATAGCATTGATTTCTTTCATTACTTTTTGGATGATGGAAGGAAGCTGAAGTCATTTTAACCTTCGTATTTATCCACCCAGGTAGGCATGGAAGTCTAACACAAGAATTATTTCTAAAAATATTCTAAAAATGTTTGAGCTGGTAGCTTGTTCAACCTTAAACTTCTGAGYTAAGACGGTTCCTATAGAGCTTTCCTTCCAACATGAAGACAATAGGCGTGCCTGGATATTAAAATTTAAGTGAAATATTTATATTCCTAGATCAAAGTTGCGTCTTATGAAAGAATGAAGATCTTAATTGGTAGTGACACTGTATTTGCTTTTAGTGAGCACTTGCAAAATTCACCTCCCCTTATGGGTTTGTATGATTTTGAAACATTGACTCCTTTGCTTATAAGCTTTTTATAATTAGGATCAGTATCATTTTCTAAGTTCAAGATCAAGTGCAGTTTAGGAAGATGGAGGTACCAAATTAGAATTATGGTGTAATTAACCAGACAGTAAAACACGCTSAATGTGAAGGTTTCATTGAAAGAACAAACAAAGACATTTTATAAAGCAATTCTAAAACAGCAAAGGAAGATTTTAGGTAACAACAAATACAGGGGATGTGGTGTCMCATTAGCAGAGATCATCAGGTTCGTTTTATTTAATTGACAGAATTATAACAAATGATGGACTGCTGGGATCAACATGTTGTAATGACCAATTAATGGAAACGAGGAGATGATTTTGTTTCAGAAAATTGATGTGGTGAACAACCAGAGCAGATGCAGGTATGCTCATAAATTGCTAAATTGATGTACTGCAGTACTGCTTCTGAAAGATAAACAGCTGGGAAAGAGTTTGAGGAAGTGTTGATTTTGGTCTTAGCAAAATAAGTACTGATAATCACACTAATAAAAACTATTCCAGTAGGTTATTATTTTACTGGCTTATATGTTTTGTACATTGAAAGTACAATGAAATTGAAGTCTCCTTCCACTGAGGATTAATACACAGTGTGTTTTCTGTTGGAGCAATTTTGTTTTACTGTTTTACTTTTTCTCCTCTGTGCTGCTTGTGTTCCAGCATTCCCAGTCTCTTGCCYGTAGGTATTTCTCACTTACTTATTCCTTATATATCTTAATCCTCATTTATGGCAGAGAATGTTTTTCAGCGTGAGTAAACTTCCTGATAGCTTAACAAAATTTAGCTTTGCTCATTGCTGTCCTAACAATTTTCCTTCTGGCTAGACAAAATTAAGCTCCAATCTTGTTGAAGACATTTTTGTGCACAGATCTGACATGTAACTTCAGCTGATTGCTGAAAACAAGCTATGATTATGGGTTGGCAGTATTCACTACCAATTCTGAATATTAAAGAGGCAGGATCTAGTATTCACTGGTAAAAGAGCCCCTGCTCCAGCTAGTACTGTAATAAAGGGAGCTGCTAGCCCAGCCATGCTTTAAGAGGTATGGAGGTTGTTATTTTTGCTGTGTGGCTGATTAGTGATGCGCTTTTTTTTTTTTTCCCTCTAAGACTCAACATGAGRGTGAGCAATGTTTTTCATGAAAGAATGTGAAACCTAATGGAGTGAGTTAGTTTAGATGAGAGCAGGCTTTCGACCACTGCATAGGTAGTCTGTGTTGTATGGCCTAGGCTCAATGGAAGTGGCAGTAAGCATAGAAAGGTTTAAATGGCTCTCTGAACATTGCTACATAACCTTTCATTTTTTACTCAATTTATCTGGCATTTGTAAAAAATAAAAGTAGTGCCAGATTTTATTTGTTTGCTTTTGACTCTTTGATGTTGATTTTGTGATCGGTATTGTGGTATTAAATAGTCACGCAACACAAATAACTTAAACAAGCGGAATCAAATTCATGGGCTCCTGAAAAGCAAAAAGAACAATTTTCTTCATATTAGCTGCTCAAAGAATAACTTCATTGCTATTGCCATTGATGTGCTACGCAATCAAAAACTGTAGTAATGTAAGGTATTTAAAATTTTGAGGGGGGTATATCCTGACTATTACCTATTCACTTGTTTGTTTTAAATAATACAAGTAATTGCAGTGATTTAAAAAAAAATAAATAAAAAGAAAAAAAAAGAATGTAGACTCCGTTTCTAATCCAGACTTGCTACTGCATTAAGTCCTGAGGAACTTGAGCACTTTATGGCAGGTAATGCTGTCCATGTCTAACCTAAGTTTGCTCACAAAGTCTACCTCTTCAGCTATTCTGGTCCTCAGTTTTTCTGTAGTGGTCATGAAGCTCCAGACATTTTCCTTGCYAAGCAGCAAGTTAGGTCTACATTATCTATTTTCATCAGGTTTCTCTTTCTTAGTTGTCTGAAAAGCATTAGAAGGGAAGGGGCAGGTCTCCAAGGTTGATAAGCCTTACTGTGTTTCACTTTCCACAGTGATAACTACTATAGGGTGTTCTAGTACTACTTGCCTTCAGGTATGCAATATTGATACGTCTTACTCATCCAAATTACAGAATATGAGGTAGTCATCTCACGTAGGATTCATCTAACAACATGTAGATGTATACATAGTAGATATGTAAGTTAGTTGTTCTTCAAAATGTCCCTTATTGCCTAAAATGAAGAAGTGAACATTTTCAGGGGATAGTAATGGGGGATAAATCTCCTGAAGGGAGATGTCCAAATTAAGTCAGAAGTCAGGGGAGTCACCCTGAGTATGTCCTTTAAACTGTAAAAGTTCTAGGCAATAAGTTCAGTGTTTTAAATACAACAGATTAGGTATCTACACTGTAGGTGTTTAGAGTTAAAGATGAGAAGAGAATTCATCTTATCAGCGTGGTACGCAAATAAGACTTAAAGGTGGGTGAGCTTATTTGGGATGTGCTTGCCCACATTTCACAAATTTTAGGAGAAAGTTAAATTGAGATCAAATGATCTTTTTCTGTTTTTCCCTTTCTGCTAGAATTTAAAATATTAATTATTGTGAGGTCAAGTATTGGATCTTTGTGTATTTAAATGTCATA
This sequence comes from Rhea americana, assembly GCF_003343005.1. Taxonomy (NCBI): domain Eukaryota; kingdom Metazoa; phylum Chordata; class Aves; order Rheiformes; family Rheidae; genus Rhea; species Rhea americana. The sequence continues at coordinate 1,731,489 of NW_028186149.1, forward strand.
ATTTTCAAACTGCTGAGCATGGCTGTCAACCCAGTGAAGCTGAACATGATTTACTGTTAGTGATGCAGTCCTGTATACTTGTTAATGCAGGAAGAGTCCTTCCTTTCTTATGACTGTTGCATTCCTTACAGACTTAATGCAGCAATTGGTAAAGTCACTCTCATAATTCAGTATGAGCAAAAAAGTATAGTCATCAAATCTGTATGTTGAAAATAGCGATTCACTAGAGTTAGAATCTGGTTCAGATCTAATGCAGTTATTGTTATAAACTGAGACTTCAGATTCCTTTAATTCAAGCGCTGTGTTCTTCATCTTCAAATAATTTATGTCTGCCACTGATTGTGAAATACTTCAGACTGAATGAAGTGGAAAGACACTTCCAGTTCTATGTATGCAGTATCATTTAAATTTTTATGGGTGACTCTAGGGCTTAAAATGTGCTTTCATGTGCACTTACGAAGCTGCTGTTGGAATCTGCATGTGTATATCTGAGAATAGAATTTGGCCTTTTATACATCTGTACTGTAATAAAAATAACAGGAATCCTCATTAAATGTTTAAATAATCCTATATTTTAACAGCTGAAAATCTTTATTTAATTACAGTAATTGGAAATTTTGATTTAATTACACAGAAACCCCAAATATCTTTGCTTTAGCTTCTCATTTGTGATTCTCCAAAGAATCAATGATTTTAGTGCAGAAACATTCATGGATCAATAGACTTTGAAGATTAGTAGGTCATGACCAGGTACAAAATGCATGTTGTAAAACCGAGGCTGTTATATTTACTTGAATCCTTCTTCAAAAAATGAAAGAAGGGGTAGCTTTGAACAACAGACCTCTTTGAATGGATTAATTCTTTGTATATTTCAAAGAGTTGAGAATATACTGAAAAAACTACAATTGTGGAATTAATTTTCAGTGACTTGAGAATTCAGCTAGCTGACACACAATTTTTCTTAGATAAGCGTGGATAGTAAGGATGAAAGAAAGAAGAGTGAACGCCTGAAGATGAGAGCTGTATATTCAGTTACAAGTTTTTGCATTTCTTGCTTTCCCACTTTCTCTCTAGCAAATGCAGACACAGAAATAGTTGCCATATTATTTTGCTTTTTCAAGCATATTTTCCTGATTACAAGGTTGTGTTTTCTTTTTAAAACTGGAGACTAACCTAACTACTCTTACAATCTCAAATGAAGAGGAATAGGGCTAATTTGTCTCTATCTTGCTGAGCTGAATTTTTCTTTAACTGTCCAGCACTGAGCTACAGCCCCTTAAATGATCTTTCCAGACTTCTTAGAGAGGCTTAGAAGTTAACTAGGTCCAAGTAGCTTTTGAGGGTCTCTTCAGTAGTTGTCTTCTGGTCTTATGTTGTTTCACCTGCTTATACATGAAAGTGATGAGGTTTGCAAAGGGTTGAAGGTATGAAGTTTGAAGTTTCTAGGCAGAATAGTTAACAGTACAAACACAGACAGAATTCCAAATTGCATTTGTTTCTTGTCAATAAAACAATCATAGAATCTTAGAATYCATTCCTACTCCTTTCCTTTCCCCTTACCCTCACAGTTGTCATCTTCATATGAAGAATTCTTATTTCTTCTGAAGAATTCCAGTTTTACCCATGCTTCCCCTCCCACCACTGTTTTTTAATCCATATATCTGTTTTGGTCATGTTTTACAGAAGGACAGAAATTTCAAAGATAATAACATTCCTCAAATTTGGTAAGAACAAGCATACGAAGAAGCTTAATTATATACAAATAAAGGGGAGTACCTATTACTAGACACTAGAGAAACCATATAGAGGAGTGAATTTAAAAATGATTCCTCTGCAGAAAAAAGCAAGTGGAGTTTGTAATTACTAATAAGGTACAGATCCCTGTGAAACCAGGCTTTGCTGGTTTGATGCTCATGAAACCTGTTTTAAATAGTGCCAGGCTCCTTGCTATGCATCAGGCTGCGTTCATGATGGAGTCTCAATTACTTTAGTTGGTAAATCTAGTTCTTCGTCCACTGGCTTAGTGCTGTAAAATAGATCTAATTCTTTCACTTTCACTACTGCAGCTAGAAAGTCTATGGATCTGCACCAGCCACCTGAGTCCTGTATATCCACTCCAATTAGTAAATTACCTGACCAGGCCTGACCCACAGTACTGTAGGGAGCTGAAAGAAAAGCTTCCCTAAGGCAATATTATCTGCCTTCTCCTCTTCTGGGATATTGCTTCTTTTATTTTTATACTATGATATAACATGGAAACCTGTATTTGGATCAGGATATCTATTTAAATTGATATTTTTGAGGCTGGCTGTATGGATTTAGTCTGCTATGAAAATGTTTTTGTTTTATTGCTTTGTTATCAAAGACATTTTGTGGGCTTTCCCTACTGCCTGTCTTTAGGGAAAAGAGATTTGTCTCTGTAGTTGCAAGATATGMGTTGAAATTTCAGGGCCATTGACAGTTTAATTCAGGAATCATTTAATTAGGGATCCGGAGAACTGCATTCAGTGTATCCTTAAGTGTTGACTGTCCTGAGAGATGCTCTGGCAGATGGTTAGTTCAAAGTGAGTTTACCTTGGGCTCAGTTTCTTTAGACTGACAGCTTTTTTTACTCAATTAAATGAGACAACTGTCAAAAGAACAGACTCTGAGTTGATGCAAATAACTATGCGGCACAGAAAAAGCTTAAATGTGTTCCTTGAGTCAGCTGAAACTGTCAGGTGCTTTCAGTAACTAGTTCAGCCAGCCAGAAAGGCACACTGGCAAGTAGAAGAAAAGGTTGGGAGATGCCTAAAAATAAAACAGCTTGCAGGTTTTTGTTATTGTTCTTCATTGATTTTAGTTTTTGGCACATACCAATATGAGATGTTGGGAAATGTTCCTTTCTCTCACTCCTGTATTCATTTAAGTAAGGAATTCTCATTGTGTTTTAATTATCTTCTGAAGTTTATTTGTTGTTGATGTGCCCAAAGTCCTTAGGCTATGAAAGCATGAAAATAATGAGCTATTATGATGGTGCTGTCAGGCAGTCCCCAAACTAGCTGTCCTTTGCTCTGAGTTTTCAGCTGTTTGTAAACAAATTAATATATTTTTATTTCCTGGCAATTTAAAAATCAATTTGTGATACTGAGAGCTAAAATTTGTCATCTCTTCTCTTCCCTCTTTTAACACCCAATATGAACTAAATTAGCCTTTCCCTGGTGCTGATCTCACTGAACAGGTAAGTCCCTGTGTTTCTATTCTTTACTTGTTCAGCCTCTGCAACTTCCATAGCCACATGAATTACCAGATTTCATGGACTTTGTAGAGTAATCAGCTTCTGCTGATGTTAGATTTGCACTTGGATGGTGTCTCCTCGGCACAAGGCTTCATCGGCAGTAAGTTTGTTATGGAATTGAAACCAGTGAAAGAGTGGACGATATCTTTTCATAGGCAAAGCAGAAGCCACATCTCTGATGCTAACCTGAAAATGAGTTGCTGGCATCTTGAGAACCTGTTAGTATGAAGAAAGGCCAAGGACATTTCTGTGGAATAAAAAAAGCAAGCACTGAAGGAAAAAAGCCCAAAACTGGGGTGGCTGTGGAGAAACTGTGATAYGGGGGTATCTGCTGCTAGATTTCGCAATGCAGAGTGCTTGAATGAAAACCTGTTAAAATTTTAAAACGTGTATTTTGAGATACCCAAACTTAGTTGGTAGTACTTTGTAATGACTTATGTGGGCAACAGTATATTAACTCAACTAGACTACTTAGAATTTTAATTGAGAAGAAGGCAAAAGTAGTTTATTGTTTTGCCTTCCTCTTCCCTAGATGTTTCCCTTTTCTACAGGAGGAGTGAGATGGGGTTCAAGAAGACCAGTGTCCTGCTCATTGTGAAAAAGGAGGGTAACTGCTATTACCAAATCACACAGTTTTTATAATACTTTTTTCATGCCCTCAAATATGGACTTACACAAGCCTCTGAACTTTCCATAGTTTAAGATGATCTCAAACTGTTAAAAAACTGTTGTGATTTAATTTCTTATGAAGTGGGCAAAGTACCTTGCAGGTACTTACCTTTGTCTCTAAGAACATCTGATGCAAAGACAGAGGCTTCTGTTAGCATGTTGTTATAATCATGTCCCAAGAAGTATTTCATATTAGCACACTTTGGTAGGAGGCCTTTGTGAGCTGGCTGATAGAAGTGTTTGTTTTGTTTCCTTTCATTCGTTAAGTGTACAAAGGCATGAGGATTTCAAGTCCTGACTATGAAACTTCTGTGTTATTACTTATGTGTGAGCCAGGAAATCAGAAACTGAATGTTCCACTTTGGGCACATCCTACTTGTCAGCTTTGTTGCCAGCTTCCTGATTAACTGCTTTGAATCCTCCTCTCCTATGATTACGTATTACCCTGTTTCTCTTACTATCTTCACAGTGTATGTCTCAGAGAAGTGTACAATACCAAGCCTACATAAAATAAATTTAATCTCAGTCTAGCACTAAGAAGGTGTATATGTAGAATTTCCACCTCCCTTATTAAGATGGGTATTTTCAGGACCTGTATTACTTGCTTGGGGCTTAAACTTGATTCTGAAAGGTACGTTGTGGTCTGAAATCAAAAAGCTTTCTTTCCCTGAACAAAGCCCAATCCAATGAGTTCTGTAGGWCTTTTTGCATTTAAAAAACACACACATTTCACTTGATAAATTTTCATGAATTTATTTGAAAGTCTTTTTAAACTGGGAGCATTAAGCTCTAATTTCAGTGTGAATGAAAATGCTGACTATAATGAAAGTTAAAGAGAATTGATGAGAACATCAAAGGCCTTGTTATGTCTATTAGGAAACAAGATACAGAACTGTCTACAAGCCTAGAGGGAAAAGGAATGATGAAGCCCAGAGTAATTGGGAAGCTGGGTGGGGCTTGGGGCGTAATCCCCACTCAGGAAACGGGGAGCGTACCAGGAGCCTCTGCTATGATACCATCTCTGAGGTGGGCAGGGCTTCTGATGACAAGCTGGTATATAAAGGCTTACAGCTAACTACTGACTCATATTTTTTCTTTGCTTGTTGAAATACTGTCTTTTTAGACCACTCATTAATGGCAAAATTGTGGAGTTAACATTACAACTAGGTGATAAGTATTTAAAGCCAGTGCGTTTATCTGAAATAGCTACTTAAAATAGTGTGGAAAGGAATGCTTCTGATAATAGAATTATATAATTCTTCTAGCAGATATTTGCCAGTAAAGGTTCACGTTTATCTCAAAGTAAATGTAACTTGTAGGTTGAAGAAACTGAAGAGTACTTGGTCAAAGCTAATTCTGAACTCCTTTCTCTATTATCACAAGAATCACATTTTCTTCTGTAGATGTATATTTTTGAAGGAGGGAAATGGTGAAAATGAAAACAAACAGAGCATTACGTTATTCACTGTCTGTTATGAGCTTGTGAATTTTCTTAGTATGCTTGCTGCAATATTGTGGAGCCAGGTCTGCGTCAGGCAGATTTTGAACCTGTAGAATTGGTTTGGCCAAAGCTGCACAATTTAACTGCTGAAAAGCATTTTAGCCTGCTGCTTATAACTCTAAGGAGGAGATCTAAAGATCTAGAGCACTATAGGGCATAGATGCTTAGCCTCTCATCAGTCTGTCTGTTTTATGTGTTTATTTTGTTTTATTTATAGAAGTTATTAATTTAGGTAATAGTTGAGGCTCTCAGATTTCTTTTTCTAGAATTTCCTTAAAAAGGAAAATAAAAGAATACATTTGCTGTGCAGTGCACAAGCTATGGATCTACTGGTATGGAAGGGATGGGGCTGGGCCATCCATGCACTATGTAGGTGATCYGGGCATGCTCACTTGGATACATGTGAGATCTTGGGATATCCAGAATTGCACTCAGAGCTACTTTCTTGGCTAGGTAGCAGGATCTCTAGAAATCCWTAGTAAGTTTTTTTGTAAATCCTGCTTTTCGGCTGCAACAAGATTTGCAGTGGAAGAAAGAGAACATGTCATTTTTGTAGCCCAAATAGCACATGCCTGTTTATAAGTGTGTGTTTAATTTTATAAAACTGTTGATKTTTCTTCACCCCACCTTGTTTTTCTTTTCCTTTTCTTCCAATTCTCTTCTATAGCAGGCTACAGTACATTGCTTATGAAGGCAGAGTTGTTTTGATAACTTTAAAAGATGTTCTAAGGTGCTTGTCTCTAAATATATTAAAATACTTGTGGATGCAGCCTCAGTATATGCTGCCACAAGCAGTGAAATATTTAGCATGTAATGTTTAAGCATATTTACTTTAAATGCTTATCCTTTGGAACAGATATTAATGTAAAAAAAGCCTTGACACATTCTATTCCTAACCAGTAAATTGGAGGATAAATTACAGTCATGAGGTTATACAGTGGAAGTCAGTGATAGAATCATCTCTCTTTCTCTAATGTCCCCATTCATTTAACTTTAAAAACAACTTTCAATTTAGCAAAATGAAAACTCTTCTAATAATGACAAAACTCACTTTTTTAATCATGAGTAAGTGCATGCATTTATCAGTGAAGACTGAAGATACTTCGTAGACAAAAGTCAGAGTGATCTCAGGGTTCTGGCATGGTCAATAAATGGCCTAGCTATGCCTGTAGGATAGGATAGGGATGTGCGGGCGATAAAAGTAGCCGTGAATGTAAAGTAAGCTCCAGAGCTGTGTAAAAAGGGGAAAACTGCAAGCATTTTAAATTTATCAGAACAGTGTATAAAAAGGCCCTAAAAGGAGATGGTAATCAGGCTCAGGGAGTTTTATTCAGAAATATTTAAATTCTGAGATATTCATGTATTTGTTGCTCCTTTTCGTGTTTATGTTTGGACTTTAGGTGTTTGAGCTATGTCATCATTACCTGACACTGTTCCAGTCGTTGCTAATTAACCAGTTTCAGTTAAAGGTAACTCAGTGGCTTGTCCATTGAAAAATGGTAAAAGGAGGAAAATAAATTCACAGATTAATGTTAACTGATAGTCATTTGGGAAGCACTAATTGCAAGTGCTAAACCAGTTTCATAACAGTGCTAATAATACACTCCATTCTCATTATAAGGCTCCCTGTTATGATTTGATCACTATACGAGCGCATGCACTTTGGCTCCTCGCTGCCTTAAACGCTGRAACTGGCTGTATTGCCAGTGCCTGCTGTCTGAATGCATGTGGAGGAGAACGGAGCCAGCTTCGTAATTGAACAACCGCGCTTTTGTCAGCGTTCGTTGTTCTCAGTGTTGCCATTCCAGCGGCTATTACCACCAGGTTTCCGTAACAAGCACATTGGGGCCTTGATATATGAGTGACCTATCTAATTATTTCTGTGGAAGAAGAAAACCAAAAGGGGCCCTATGTCTTTAAATTCCTATTATTTCGCATGGTCTTTCTGGCAATGGACCTCTGTCCTAAACCTGCAGAGTTAATTTTACCCAGAATGACAACTGTATACTCAGGGTTTAGTTACATAACAGCAGTTGCTGCGTTTCACGTTGCACTAATCCAAACACAGTGATAAAGCAGGCCATGAAAAAGCTGTCTGTTTTTGGTATGTTACATGGGCAATAGGATAAAGTGCTTTTTAATTTTTCTTTCTACATTGCTGAAATTATTCTCTAGTGACTTGTGTGTTCTGCTAACTGGTGGCTTATTTCATATTTTAACCAGTATGTTGACAAATAATGTTGTTTGTTACACAACTTCCTAAGTTATGAAGATGGGTGGGAAGGTTGTTATGTTTGTAAGCAAGACASACAACACTGTATGCGTTTAAGCAATGGTACTGTGGCTGGAACGTTTTAAGATTCYACTTTGGTTGAAAGTGGTGCTTCGGCCTTTGCGTCCTGTTCGAAAGCTACCCCTGCCACAGCCTTCGGCAGCTCTTTCTGGCCACACTCAGAGGAGAGTCCTCGTGCCAGAGTGAAGCAATTACCTCTGCATGCTCACAAATCCACAGTGGTCGTATCAGCTATCATGTATCCTATCATTAGCATGTTATGGCTCAGTTTTTGAGCCCTGCTGAGAGCATGTCCAAGTGCACTGTGCAGTGCAGTTCCCATTCTGAGTGCAGGCATTCAGTTCCACATGGGAATGTTTGCAGAGCCTTGTTAAATTTCTCCAATTTCTCGTATGTTTAATCAAAATATGAACTTTCCCTGGAGGTGAGGAAAGGCAATGAGGAAGAAGGAAGAGGATATTCAGAATTTGGACTCTTGAAAGAACTGAGAGACAGCTTGTCTCATTTTGTGTATTCCCCTGAAACTTCCTCGACGTCATTGGTGAGTCAATGAGCATCTTCCTCATCCTTGTCATTTTTTGGAGACTTCTGCAGCAATGATGGTTTTGGTTTGTTTTGTACTAGCATCATGCTCAGTACTCAGTAAATAAAAATAAAGACCATCTATGCCATATGAAGAGCCTGAAGGTTGAGAGCTTGTACCTTAGATGATCCCTGGAGGGGGTTGTGTATTTTCTTTGGCAATGTGCCCACGATCTGCAGTGCAGCCTGGCAAAGATCMATTAAGATCTCTCCTACTCCATTGTACTGCTAGGCTAACTGGGTAAGGGAAGCTGCAGCATGCAAGAGACCTGAGCACAGCAKTGTGAGAGGCCCAACACAGAACTGCAGGAGTTGTACCAGAAGTGGTAACTGTCACGGCACTATGCTGGAATCATGAGGGGATTGATATCAGGTGTTGAGGAGAGTCTGTACAAATCTAAAAGAAAGAGCTTAAAATCAAGTTGTTGAAAGAACAGAGGTTTCCATCAACCTTAGAGAACGATGCCTGTGGAAGAAGCTGACATGCTAAGTAATCAGGCTCTTCGAATCCATTTGTAGGGCATCCGGAAGCATTGTTGAGTGCTACCAATAAAGGCGGTGAAGTCCATTCAGAAAAAATTGCAGCACAGGACTTAAAAGCTCAGTCAGAACAGTATCTCACTATCTGTAAATACAATTTACGTATGTTTTTCTTAGCCATATAATTTATTCAGGTTTTCTGAACTGTAGTCTTCCTACTAATTTGTATGCACAGAACTGTTAGGATGATTAGTTAAATAGCTGTACTCTGGCCTTGGCAAGAGTACACTGAAATAATTTGCACGGACACATTACCTTTGATCTCACATGCATCTCTCCTTAAATTTAGAGCTTTTACTTCTTGGTCAAGAACTCRAAAAATATATGTATCGTTTTCTTAAGCCAGATCAGTGAAGATGGATGTGTGTAGTATAAGAAATTAGTACTTTAATAAGTCTCCAAGAGCAAAGCAGTTTGTTTCTTGGTGCCTCAAGGAAAGCTTACAGGAGCTAATAAGAAACTGCAGTTAGATATTTGAACATTCAGAGATGAGGCTCTTTTTTTGCTGCAGGATAAGTTGCAAACCCCAGCATAATGGCTTAGATTTTTGTTTCATATTTTYCTTTTGAACAGATAGAGCTCCACTTGTGAATGTTTCCTCATGTTTGCTTATTATCTGTGAGCTAATGGGCTTATTTTCTCTTTTGAATGAACAAATGTACTGTTCCTCCCAATTAGTATCAGGAGATATACAACACTTGATTTTTTCGTCCTATTCAGCTCTCCTSTGTTTTATAATTTGTGTTCCATTTCTTGGACACTGTTATGTGAACAGCCATTTTGGGTACTGCTTTCAGAACAGGAAGACTCAAGAGTGTGTGACAGTGAAAAATGATGACAATGGAAAATGTGGTTGTTTTCTGTTATGAACATAATAGACAAATCTTTTTGATTTGGTTATGGTAAATATCTTTGTGATTCCTAGCCTCACCTCTTTATAGTTAATCCCAAGTTTTGAAAAAGCAAAAATGCAYGTGCTGAAATGAGTCATTTCCTTTTAAAAAATGAAATCACAGAGAGCATAGTCTTGGTTTGGGAGTCAAAACTTGAATTAGAGCATTAAAGCATTATTTAACTACAGAATCAATTCATTATGTGATTCTGCTTTCAGTAAAAGGGATGAGGGATGAGGGCAAGGATCTGGCCTTCATTTTTCTTTGAGCATTAAATGAAACTGTCCTCCTCGTGAAGGTAGTACTGTTCTGAGATGCATTTTGTTTTTTTCCATCAGTTCCGGTCTGTGGCTTTGTCTCTTGAGCAGCACTGACATAGGTAAGTACTTCATGGAGATTCGCAAAGTGGAAGTGGTCAGTGCCTTTGATAGCTCATATTTAGCCTTTTGAAACTTTGTCATCCCCCCTAAACTTTCTTTTGTTGTTGTCATTAGTAGGAATAACCTGTGCACCAGAAGCTCTGGTTGTAGTATAGAGTGTCACCAAGTCGCTGCCGTGTTTTTTTCCTTATATCCTCAGCAAGCAAAGCTTTTTTTTTTTTTTTTTTTTTTTTTTTTTGGTGTTTTTTTTTTTCTTTTTCTTTATAAGAGACTACTCTTTTTGTTTTTACCCTATCCTTGTGGAAGGACAAAACGTGAATCTGCTTGTCTTTCAGCTGCAATAACATACATAAGGGATTGTAGTAGAACAAGCTCTGTCACTGCTGTCCTGAAGTTTTCCTTGAATTTTGTGGGTGTTTGAATGCAAATACACTCTTCTCCCTCCACACACCTCCTTTTTGCTATTTGAAGGTTAGTTTTCTTTAGGGTATCACTTCTTTTTTCTGCCAATCTGATAAAACTAACTTAATTAAAAATATTACCATTAGATCATACAGTTCTCTTTATTAGTTTAGTCCATGGGGCTCCTTTTCCATTGGGAAATTATTTACTTCAGAGCTTGGGAGGGTAGCCTTGCCTGGCTTTGTTTAATGGAGCTGCTTTAAAGCTTTCCATCAGATTAATGTTTTTCCAGGTCTTTTCTTGCAGGTACACTGTTACTTGGAGATAACTCTGATTGCTCAGATCTGCAGTGTTTGCTGCAGAGCAGTGCTCTAATTGGAGGGGTTTATGGCAAAGGAGACATAACCGTTTACTTTGGATGATGATTGTTTACCTCGTTGCTCTTCTTTTTCTCTCCTTCCCTTTGCCCCCTTTTTTTTCCTCCCACGTGAAAAAGTCACCATTGGTTTTGCTGTAGGGCCTATAGGAGATCCTTATTTCCTGCTTCAAGGATTTTTTAGCTTTACTTGAGAGGAGAAGGGGGACCTGCTAGAGAAATTATGTTACTATCCTCTACTTTCTCACTAGCAGTTTTAAGTAAGAGCACTGACAGCTTGTTTAGCTGGAGGTCTGACCTGCAGATTTTTATTTTTTGCTTTCTATTTGTTGTATTGTATTGTGGAAGAGGTGCTGTGTTGGAAGCAACCTTAATGTCATGTGTCATATAATCTAATGCTATGGGATAGGGGCGTAGTGCAGCATGTAACTTCCGTGCTCTTGAACAGGTTGTGTGACTTTGCCTCCATGCCTCTGTTGCACTTTCCATTCTGTATCTGTCATTGCATTTGAGTGTGCTCTTCCTGTGCGTTTCTGTAAAGTTGAGCATGATCCTCAAGAGCTGTTTGGACTTCAGTACTACTCTGATGCAAGTCATAGGTCGCAGTGAAACTGTTATTGCATATTTGCTCAATATACTGCATCAGCAAGCCTTAACTCTTTCAACACAGACATGTATTTCTCTTTGCTCTCTAAGAGTACATCTGAACTAGAATTCAAGTTGTTGCTTTTAATTACATCCTTTTAAAAACCTGACACAGACTAGTTAAATTTCACTTTAGCACATCAGCCTAGAGAAGTGAACTGGCAGTCAGATAGCGAGGGCTCAAATACAGTTTCCTTGCCTACCTGGGTCACTTTGGTCCTGTGGCAACTGGACACAGTAGTTCCATGCTGTGCAGCTTCAGAAACATAGCTAAGGCAGGGAGCACAARGAACCAGCTGCAGGACTAGCAGAGTCACTAGATGCAGCCATGTTTGAGACTGATTTCTAACCTGTTCAGTAATGTTCCCTTGTTTGAGGTATTGGAGAGGGGACTGATGTTTCCAAATGTCTGTTTTCTGAAGTATGTGACCTGATTACCCACATGCCTGTATTAGTCTGTACAAGAATAAACGTTGCTCATGCACATAACATTTTAAAGCTGATCTCTTAACGTTGAATCCACCCTTGAGGCCAAATCTTCTACTTGACTCATACAAGCAGTCCCACTGAACTGAGAAATGTGAGTCCCCTAATCTTGCATTTTCTTTTTTTTTCTTTCTTTTTTCTTTTTCTTTCTCTCTTTTTTTTTTTCCCTTGAGAAATGACTGCTGTGGCTCAGGCCATGTTTAATGCTAACCTGCAGACAACATTATTTTTCAAAATGCTCCCTCCCTCATAATTAAAATTCATGAGCAGTTCCCTAGAGAGCCACCTGAGGTAACCGAGCCTTTTCAGTAGGCCATTAATATACAGGAACACTGAATACAGGCTTTTGGCTGCATTTGCTCTTCCTCACTCTTCCCTGGCTGGCCGCCTGTTTGTGTTGTGAAACAACAAAACTGAAATCTGGACAATTTATATTTCAGTAGTGATGGGATATTCTCTCTTTCCTTGTCACTTCACATTAAGGACCTGCCACTAATAAAACTAATTAATAACTCTTGGCTCAATGCAGAATACTTGGACTCCCTAATGCTGGCACTGTGCCACGGTAGCTTTTGAAAGAAGTGCTTCATCTTAGTCAGGGACAGGATGAATATTTCTCCACAGCTCTAATTGGACAGAGTGCCTCACCATTTCAAAGATAGCAGATTAGCAGGCTGTAGATACTCTAGGTAGGATCGCCTTTCCGCAGCCTCTGTAGAGAGGGTAAGCCAGGAGGAACTCTGGTGTGTTGTCTTGTTTCAGCATTATGCCAGGAAAAGGAGGAGGGAGAACACTGCGTCAAAGAGCTCGTCCACATCACAAAAGCTTCACCAGTGTCACGGTAACACAGAGGGCCCCTAGGAAAGATACATCTAACAGAGCAAAAAGTTGGAGGTATAGGTAGCAGAGTTCCTCATTTGAGAGGACAATGAATATTGTCAAAGGGATGCCTTTGACTGCTCTAAAGTCATCTTATTAAATGGTATCAACTGCTCTGACCAAATGACAGTCTTGCTGAAAAGTTGCATCTCAATGGGAGGTTTTGTTGTCGTCGTGATGTCACTTGTGGGAGTATTTTGGGTTTTTCTTCTCACTACTGACATAACTGTGCCAGCAAAAATGTTGTAGTATGAACTTGGTCATGTTATATAAAAATATTATTCTGCCTTCCACTCTCTCCACTCTTTCTCCCTGTACAAACACTACTTGTTTGCACAGTGCAGCTTCAAGACCCTTCCCACTGATGGATTTCTGTTCTAGACAAGGAAAAAGCAGGTCTCAGTGGCTCTAGTGATCTGGGATGTCATGGCATATGTGTTTATTCATAAACAGATCATTATAAACAAGAATGTTCTCTTTGACAGCTCTGAAGTGCTCTCTGCATGGATTAGTTGCTGCTTCGGCAACTGCAGATCTTTCTGGGCACCTTTCATACAAGCTTCTTTCTGAAAGATCAATACTCCAAGGAATACAGTTGAATATGGAGTTGGCCAGAGAATTTCTGTCAAAGTTTGATGAAAAATATTAATGCATATGCATGCAAAGAAAAAGAAATCCCACCCGCCAAGCCCTTTTGGAGTTTCTGATGTAGCAATAAAGTATCTAACCYCTTACATCCATTTTCCTTGCCTTTGCTTCTGAATGCGCCCCTGTATCATAGAGGACTATTTTGTTCAGGCAAAGTTATGTTTCAGTGTTTCAGGAAGGTGCAGGCTTCTAAGCACATCAAAGTGACTGAATAGATCCATAGTTGGAAATATCAAGTGTTGACTTCAATACCCCATGATATATCAACCAAATGAGGATCTTTTCTCCATCACATGCACTAGTTTACCATCAGTGTAAGGAACTACTGATTTATTACTATTAATTTGGTATGGTTTTGGGTGGTTGTGGATACTTTACTGACAAAGGTGAATTCCTTGGCAGAACTTGTGGGGCAAGGTAAATAAAGCTAGAGGAGATGGCAAACACCGAATTGGAGGTAGAGAAGGATAGCAGCAGCCATCTAAGTGAACCAAAAGCCTGAGTGACTTGTAAGCGTCTAAGGCTTTCATAGCCTTGTTTGTGTGTGTGGTGGGAGGAGCTAATGGCTAATACTCAAGGACACACTTAACAGATACTTGTCCAAGTTCCTGTTGTCTCTTATTGCTTACAGAGCCTTGGCATTCACAGTGCTGGAGCCTCAGGTGCTAGAAAAGGAAGGAGTCCTTCAGTTTAACTGCAACAGTGGCTCTGATACAGGGTGGCCCTATTCTCAACTACATATATGTGGAGTCATTGCTTTTTCAAGTTCTCTGTCCTGTTTATTGAGGAGATGGCTAGAGATGTGAAATGAGCCCAGCCCTTTTATGGTGATGTAAACTTGGAATAGTGCCACTGACTCCCCTGTAGTTGCTTTGGAATTACACCAGTATAACTGTTGAGAAGAGTTTGCCTCCTTGTTTTATTGCCAAGTAAACTTGTAACTGTCAATATTAAATTACTGAAAAACAACTCCTTGCTCCGCAGGTCCCATAGAAGTATTACATTCCATGTTGTACTGTCAGAAGAAAGTATGAGTCCCTAAATCCCAGCTATATGCTTTTTCTAGGCCTGTTCTTCCAACAGTCCTCCTTGACATTATGCTTTAATCCTTTTCTGCAGAACAGCCAGTTGGCAGCCTCACAGTCTCAGAAAATATAGTTGTTGTCTTTTCCCCCAGCATTWAAAAGGGGGAAGGTTGGCTGGAATTATAACTGGTAACTTCAGTTCCTTCATTACTGAAAAAGCTTTCAACTACTGCCATCTCCTTCAATTTGTGTCTGTATGTCAAGAATAAGAACACAGCTGAGCAAAAGTGTCTTTCGGTCCAGCACTGGGTTGTTTTCAGTTACTTATTTGTGAAGTTAGGGATGAYTGCGTGAGTGCATGAGGATCTGCAAGATCTAACCCTCCATTTTTCCTGGAATTTGTGCTTCTCTCTCCCCCACCCGTCCCCTTYTCTTCTTCCTCAGTCTGTCTCTTCATGATTGTCATTAATATCAGGGTTTCATTTTTCTCTTGAACTTGCTGCCTTCACAGAAATAGTTAAGCTGGGTCTGTCTTTCCCATCAGTGATTCTTTCTGTTCACGTTCCTGTTTTCTAGAAAAAAAAATAGTAGCTTGCTTTTTAGCTTAGAAAACCCCTTTTAAAAAAGATGTAATCAACAGTAATGCTATTGGAGGAAAGCTGGTGCTGTGTTATTAAATTACCAGTATGTTTGAAATCTCTATGTAGCAGAGGAAGGCAGATGAACACTGGCAGTGAACTGCTAGATAGGATAGCTGTCTTGGGGGTGGATGGATGGTTAAGGAAGAGAGCATCAAAGGAACTATGGGTGACAAAATAATGCAGCCAAGGAAGTTTGGTAATGTAGATTACAGGGATGAGAAATCAAACTTTGGTAAGGCACAGGTCCTGCTAATAGCTAGGCTATTGTCACATCTGAATTCTGCAAGGAGGTATTGCTTGTAATGAGAGGGGTTAATTTTAARGTATTGAACTATCATGTTCTTTGTTCTGCTGTTGATGTACTTTATTTCAAGATTATAATGTTTTAAAATATATATTATTAGAACCAAGCCATTTAATTCCCATTCCAAAAGAGTAAGGAGCGAAAGCTGGAGAGAGTACATCATCTAAGTGCTTGTGTTTTAAAGAACGGGAGATTGGAGCCAGAGTACTCCTGAGCAAGTAAAATCGCCTGTCTGGTTTGTAAGACAGTAACATGGACCTCAGGACAAAGGATAGCTTCAGGTATCTTTGGAGGAAGAAGCAAAGGAAAGCATGCGCGTGAACTTGTAATACTCTTTTACGTCTTCCATACACTCTGTGCCTTCTGTACAGATTTTAACACATTGACTCTAGAGTGATCAAATTTGCATGGCCCGCAGAGGGCTGTGCTTACTGGTGGTGTGTTCTTTGGGCCTGGAAATGGATGACCTAGTTTGTCCAGCTCTCTGCCAACATTTATTCTTAGCCTAGACATTCTTCTTCTGCTTAGCTAATGAAAATGCTGTGTTCATCCTGCTATCAACGTATTATTTTAAAGGGGGTGACATAGGCTGATTGTCTAGCAAGCCATTTGCGGAATTGCTAGGTTTCAGAAACTGCTGCTTTTCTGTTTGCACCTTGTTTTCACTGTGTTCAGCAACGGACATTGAGCATAACATATTATTGCCTCTGATTCTTGTTAACTTGTATTTTTCCTGTACTTTCTTGTGTGTTTGAGATGCTTTGTCCCCATAATGGTCTCTATTTCATATATACTGTTTGTCTCTGTTTCAAAAAAAWTTTTTTTAATGTGAAAAGTATTGGAAGGTTTTGTGACTTTRCCCCTTCTTCCTCTGACACCACAATTTGATACATTTGTTTTCTTTTGAATTAGAATTTTTACTTATAGTCAAAATCTAGGATGTGGAAGTCTCTTTGTTTGGATTTTTTGCCCTCTTTCCAGTATCTATATAAGTTCTTTTTAAAGAAGGTATGACATCTTTGCAGCTTCAGATGTGTCTTGATATACTCAGTTTTATTCCGTAAGGTAAGGAAGTCCAAGGATCCTAGAAGGATCAAAGAGAATATTCGAAAATACCTTGTCGGTTTTATTATTATTGTAGTTTTGTTTTGGAAATGAAAAAACAGTAATTTAGACTATAGTCTCCTCTAAACATGCCGGTTTAGAGGCTTAATTGTTCAAGCAAGTGATTTATTTGACTGTTTCAGGTTTTCTTTAGAACATTGTTCAATACTGAGCTTATTTGCAATTTAAAGTTACGTTGAATTATAGTGTTTGGAGAATGAAAATCATTCTGTATCCAACTCATTTTTGGCTGTTCACTTTCTGGTGAAGTAGCAGGGTGGACTTCAATTCCTGCACATCTGTTATCTGCAAGAATGCCTCTCAGCTTTCGGTTCATTGTAAGGTTCATTCATCAAACATAAAATATTTCTTGCTTCTGTTACTTTTGATGTTGATTAAAATATACAGTACTATCTGAGTCACCTAAACAAGTTGAGCATGAAAAAAACAGCATTATAAATCAAGATGGTATGTTTTTACAAAGTGCCAACCTTGGGGATAGTCTCTCAGGTGTTGGGTTCATGCCATATACTATGTAGATAAATTACATAGTACATATTGGTAATTTTGAATACTTTACTAGTTGGATATAAGTGGAAGTATAAGTTGGAAGTCATGATATGTGATACTTTTGATATTGCATAAATTGAGAAGATCACTTAAAAGAGTTTTTATTCTGTTTTTGTCAAAAAGTCCTTGCATTTCCTCTGACTTCCCCATTGACAGCTATTAGCACTGGAAATTTCTCCTACTTCTTTATAAGCTGGACAACCTGGCAGTCTTTCAGTGACTTCCACATAATATTCCGCATGGATATACAACACRAAAAGTGTTATTTACCTCATGAGGCTTGATAATTGCAGTATTGATCTGCCATTGGGTTTGTCAGAAGCTAGCTGTGAAAATATTAGTATAGTCCAGCTTTTTACATTTTCTTATGCAGGTTGATTAAATAAGGATTTTTGACTAAGTGTTATTCCCAGAAGTGCCTCATATAAATGTAGCACTGGAATAATCTGTTGATACACCATCTTGGTGCTGATGAGGGTTTTATATAGTGCATATGTGCAAACAGCAGAACAAGTACCAGCACGTTCATATTAATGAGGAACAAGATCTGGATAAGAATGGTAGGTATATGGCTCTGTTTTAAAGCATTGCATTATGCCATTGCTAATGTCTRCCTCTTAAAAAAGGACCTTTACTTCTTAGATAAAAATTATAATTTGGGGCATATATTTAATGTGATAGCATACAAAACTTGGCATGTAGTTTGTATGCTTATTACCAGCTTCTCAGTATTTGGATCAGTTGGTTTACTCCAGAGACTGCAGTTGGAGTTGCCTCTGGAGAGGCAGAATGGCATCATTTGGGTTGTTCTGTTGCAAGAAAGACAATTTAAGTTCAGTTCAGTTTCTTAGCCAAAAAGATATTGTTAGTTGTATGAACAATTGCCATTATAATCTAACCTTTGCAATAGAGGAATTTTAGAAGAGAAGATATGCCAAAGCAAAATGGTGGTTATCATAGAAAACACAAAATTAATAYTACAATGATAGCAAGTGTATGAAGTTGTTAGTGTGTGCATGTATTGGTTCTTGGAACATTAACAGCAATATAAAAATACATAGTGGTGCAATAACACATCTATAAACAATATAAAACCTGCATTTAAAACCTGTCTAGTGATTTAATCTTAAACCACTCCTYAAGGGCTCATAATAAACCTCCTAATAATAAGAATGAAATCTAAAAATAGTGGCAAACCTCACGTTGCTCCCTTGATTAGAAACTGGTAGTCCAAGTGTGTTATCTGGCTTGGAAAGTCCTGCACCCACTGATCACCAGAGACTGAGAAAGAATGCTAGAAAAGGACAAATATCTTAAGTCCCATTTCTTACGCTTTGTAAGTACTTGTAACTGGTTGCTCCTGGATGCAGGATACCAGGTCAGGTAGGCATCTACCCGAACTGTGGTGAGTGGTTCTTAGGAGGTGCACTACATATCTCAGTGTGTTTTCTTAAGTCCTTCTAGGAGGCAAATGTTTTCTGCTTAAGGATCTAGTAAATGCCTTCCCCTTCCTTCAAAAAAGAAATACAAAAAGAAAAGAAAAAGAAAAGAAAAAAGAACTTGCAAAATGGCTTCTTAGCATTCTGTTAAATGGAATTTGTTTTCAGAAATCCTCTTGCTTCAGATAGTATGTTTACAACTGGTCATTTGTTTTCCTGATACTTTATGAAAGAGCAGAAGAATCTGCTGCTGCAGGTTGGGAGTAACAAAATATCTCCCTGTTATACTGGTTGCCATAGTTTTTGCCATCCTGTGATACACCTATTGTTCAGAGCCTGCAGATACTCAGTAAAAGGATATCTTTCCTAAGATAAGCCCTAAATGCTCAATATTCGGCTTCGCCGTCAGAAACTTGGACTAACTTAGGTTATTACTCCTATCTTTCCTTCTTTTTTTTCTGAGAAAAAAACATTGAAATGTCTGCAGTATGTATCATTCTTACAAGATGCTACGCAGGCTAAATGGTTTCTGGTGCAAAGCTTAAAATCCTGCTTTGCAGCTTGCTGCAGTACACTAATGTATTTGTGCTTCTTTCAGACAGGTTTATATGTAAATAYCTTAACGTAGTGGTGTAATCATATTGATGTGATCCAGAAAACAATGATGTCTTTAAGAATGTCACATATCCACAAATGTTTTTGGTCAGTGACTGTGTTACATCACTGAGTGATTTTTTTCAGCTTTCGTATTTATGCTATAATTTGAAGTTGAGCCGCAATTTGTTTTCCAGTTCTGACACTTTCAGTCTGAGGATTTATACTGATCAAAAAAACTTTTTCCCAGCTTTCTAATCAGTTTGGAGTAGTGTCTAGCTTCGTTTGTGTGGTCTTTTCTAAAATATTTTCTTTTATACAGTTTTCAGTCTGAAACTGCAATCAATTTGCAAGGATAATTTTAAGTTTAATTTTTTAAACATCTGGTGCTGTTCAGTACCTGAAAGATTGTTTCATTTTCTCTTTTGCAGGCAACTTTTAAAATATTTTTTCTTGTGACAAGGCTTTGGGCTTTCTRATTTGTTTGCTATATTTTTGGAAATCTGATATAGTTAATACAACATGGAAATTTGTTGTACTATCTTAAAACTACCTATGTAAGCAGAATCATTTAAGAGTAGGACTGAAATCCGTTCTGTAGCGCTCCTTGCCCTTTCTTTTTCCTTCGGCAAACCCTCTCTCTGTTATGTGAAGCAATAGATAAGGTTGTAGCTAGGTTCTTGTCTTTGCCTTATACATCAGGAGATCCGTTCGTGGTCTGTGGCGTCCTTGCCATTCTGCTGTGGGAGCATAACCCAGTCTGCTGTTAGTGCATGCTGCTCCTGTGTCCCATGGCAGAGGCATTTGGGCATCACAGCCATTTTCCATGCAGATTTTTTTGTCTGGATACAGACTGCAGTGACCTCTTTTCAACTTAACGGTTTCCCACGGGCAGGGGAAAGAACACTAAAGGAACAGCTTAAATGGGGTAAAAAGCACTTCTGCCACTACTTGCTGAGCAGACAGTGTTTTGCATGTTTATATTATAACTGAGAAAAAGGAAGGAAAAGAGACAGTGGTGAAAAGTGAGGAGAGGCACGCTGAGGAAGGAGACGGAGGCATCTTACTTGCCATTTAGGCTTTATTCTCTGTGGTGAAAGTTGTTCTAAAAGTTCACTATTTTTTATGTTTTTTTTTTCCTTTCAAACACACCCTAAAATTAGGTATACTTTAGAAGGCATATTTAGAGAAGGGGATGCTAATGACTGCAAGGTGCCATGGCATTAGGGCAGYGGTCTGTGTGGATATCTGAAGTCTCATGTGAGGTAAAGAATGAGAAAAGTTCTGTCTTAGGACAGCTAGGAGCAAATGCTGTGGGTTGCACAGTAAAAGCAGTGTGTCTGTCTGCGTTTGGCTCGCCGAGACTTTTGTTCTACATAGGTAGAGACTCYCTTAGTGCAATCCTCGAACCAGTTCTGCAGTGTTTACGTGAATGATAACACTTGGCTGGAGCAGAGCTTCTCCCACCTGCTTACTTGGTTTCTCTAGTATCATTTTTAGCCTCTCACCAATCCTTCCAAACCCATCTGTCTCCCAGGGTGCATGTTTTACAGTATGTGCTGCCTCCTCTCCTACATCAACCTGCAACTCAAAAGATAGGTGATCCTTTTTAAATATCATTTTAGACACCTTCTTTTTCTGCAGTAAACTTATGTATGTAAAAGAATACAGTGGGAAGATGATACTGCATTGTGTTCTTGGCCTGATGATGGAACCTCTTTGTATGGTAACTGAAAGAAGCGGGAGGAGATTCTCTCTCATTTGACACGAGTCGCTCAGTATTTTGAGGCTAACATCTGTGTGCACTGTGGGTGCTGTGATTTCTTAATTGCATAGTGTAGGGAAGCTGAATTTGTTTGATGCTTTAACCAGCTTCAGGGAATCTAGAGCAGCAGTGTGCTTAGAGACAGGCTGGAGCAATAGTGTTTCCACTCCCCCAGGACCAACACACAGGAAGAAGCGGCCCCCTGTGCCTGTCAGGTGTGGTACTGGGCACAGTCTCATAAATGCTGGTGAGTTCCTGGTAGCTTTTTATTCAGTGGCTCCTTTTAGTATATGGAGACTTCATGCTCTGTCCCTTTAGAAATAGTTCCTTCCTTTCCCTAAAGATAAAAGGAAGAACAGTTCAAGCTGGTATAACTTTAGCCACTGGAAAATATTTAGCTTTAAAAATCCTCCAGTGAACATTTGGCCTGAGTTCTTCAGTATCTTAAGGTTCATTAAAAGGGAGCATATACCATTTCTAGAAGATACTTTCTGAGTGTACGGAATAACTCTGTATGCCCAGCAGCTTTAAACATTTCCTTTTATATTTGTCTCGTGTTTAATATATGACCATGAGTTTGAAAACCCAGTATCTTTGAGATTTTGGAGAATTTTAAACACAAG
>NW_028186149.1:1753209-1799886 GCF_003343005.1 Rhea americana
CAATTGAAAACAATCTTCCTGAACTCTAAACTTTATATAACATCTAAAACCACATTTGTCTTTCCCTGCAGTGTGAGAATGTATATGCCTAGATAAGTGTATGCTGGCACATTTTTTTTTTTTGCCTTCAAAATGGCTTGTGTGCCATGAGTAGACTGCTGAGTTACTATGCTAGGATTGCTTATTTAATACATCCAAATTTAATTATTTTGCATGTGTTGGTTTGGGGAAAAATGCAGTTAAAAATTAAAACTAGCAATTTATTTCTCTGAAGGAGAATTACTCATTGCATGAAACATTTCTCTAGCAAATGAACATTTTCTGCTATAYTGTACACTTTCCTTTTCAGTGGAAGCATTAAGGACATTGAATGGGAAGTACATTTATTAGTAGTATCTTGGCATTAGAAAGTGTAATTCTGGTCTAGCAGAAAAGTTTGATTTTTAAAATGTGGAAGTATAGATTTATGTGCATCATGGCATGACTTGAGTTGTATTGAGTTGTATCACTCAATCAAATACATTATACAGCATTTTTTTCTAAGCGAGTACTGAAGTGAATGATTTATTAACACAATCATTATGTCCTTCAAAAAAAAAAAAAAAAAAGTAAATAAATTATACTATCTAGTATTCCTGAACACCACCTAAGTTTTTCAGGTGATAGAGCTTCTTGAGCTGAAAATATCCTCTGTAATAAGCTTTTACATGCTTGTTAAAGCAGACCAGCTTCTCTCACAGGTCACCTAATTTGCTAATTACTCAGAATTCATGTCAGGTATTTGCAGCGAAATTAGCATGCAGGAAGAGCATTTCTGAAAGTGTTTTCTACTGAGGAAAATAAGAATTTAAAGTAACATTTAGAAACATAAAAACATTTTTGTTCCCATGGACTTGGTGGCTATAGGGAACATGGAAAAAGGTTGAATAATAATAATGAAATAAAGTGGAAGTAATATGCTTGGAAAGGCCCAAAGAAAACATCTTATTTGGCATTTTGGAAGATCTCTCCTTGCAAAGGCAAAAGGGAAGCAATAGGTTACATCTTTCCATTTGGTGGAAGCAGGAAGATGGAGGATGGTACAAGCAATACCCAGATTGGTGGGAAAAGAAGAATTTTAACACAGGTGGAAGAAGAAGGGGAATAAAAGTATCACGAATGGTGAGACATGGAGAGTCTATTTTTCAGATGACTTTTGCCATCTATTTGAGAGCCTGCGAAGAGAGAGAGACATTCACAGGATTGATTTTGCCATCTAGATGACAGCTGTCATCTCTTGCTATCCTTTGTGCTGGTTTGTTTGGTGTCTCAGATTGATCAGCTCCTACCAAATTTTAAAGTACATCCTCAACATTTGCAGCATATTTATTCGTATGTAATAATTTCTAGTGCTGAAGGAGAAGGTTCTGAATTTTGTTTCTTTCCAGATGAAAGACATGTCTAGCCATTTTTAGCAAACAATGCAGACATTATCATCTTCCCACCTCCCCCCATCAAAGCCTCAGCAAGGTAAAGCTATACTAGCTAAACGTTAAGCCAAGAAAGGCTGAGGTGATGTGATAGGAAGAGATATGTGCTTTGAAAAGCTAATCAAATTATAACTTCTTACCCCCCCCCCCCCGGAAATATTTATCTTTCTCTGTCACAGTGGTAGCATGTAATTTGAGTTTCATAGGACTTYGTATGTCTCCTGAGTACCTGCATGGAAGAGTCATATCTCTATCAGGYGATAACTTTCTCTCTGAAATTTCTTTGTCCATAGGGACTCACATGTTCACCATTAGCAACTTCGCTTTGGAGGAAAAGGAAGGCATAGAGAAACAWTCCAGCTGGCCCTGTATTTAGGAGCTCAGCTACATACAGTGACAGTGATCCATCACTGGTGTTCTTCACATGATGCTGCCTCCCATCTTTTATAAGAATCATTTCAAGATGCCAGTAGATACTGTGTTAATCATCTCATGTATCTCAACAGCTCTTTAAGTGCAACCTACAGTTCTGTAGAACCTAGTTACTGGCACCTTCAGGATGAAGCTCATGTGAACAAAGGAGCAGCGTTGGGATGATCTTTGAAATTCCTTATGTTAAGATRTGAGCATGGACCAGAGCTTGTAGCACTTTCTAATAGTGGACAAGAGCTTTTGGAAGTGATTGAGTAYTTCTGACAAAACAAATTACTGTCTCCCTGCAAAATGGAATGAAAACTTGCTAGTTTGTTCCTTTGCTCTTGTTTCCTTTGGAACAGTATGTTAGGTCACCTGTGTGGCCTCTTGGAAATAAGGAGGATGGTGGCCAGCAACAGGAAAGAGATGGACTAAGCAGTGAAGTTGTTCATCACTGTGGTACTCACTAATGATTCTTCTGTGCAGTAGCAGTAATGAGCAGTTGAAAGAAGTACTATAAATACCCAAAATAAATTGCTTCCAAACTTCGTAATTGCCACAGCTTTGGCTTTCAATAGACCTGGTAATGAATTTTTGAGTTGTGTCCACATATTATGCCTATTACTGTATTTGACTTCCTTCCCATTTTGAGTGATCTCATCATGGAGTGGATTTGGTGTCTAAATTAAATATGTTTATCCAATATCAGAATCTGTAGTAATGATGACCTTGAAATAACTGCAATCACTGCATGCATAACATGCAATCAGACTGAAAGTGATCTTCTTCTATAAAGCCRTGGTTTTTATATGATTTTGCTGAATGGTTGGTGTATTGCTGATAGGTATGTCATTTCAGATGGGTAGCACCTCATAAACCCRGTGTATTGGTCCCAAGAGTGAAAGGATACAGCAGCCTCTAAGGGTCTTAAGGGTGCTTTTATACATGGAAAAAGAGATGCTTTCTCGTCTTGGAAATGTAGATGCCTCTGAGATGTTTTGAATGCCATAAAATGCCTTAGGTTTAGATGGACATGATAAAGCTAAATGTCTCTTACAGGCTTGTGCTTGTGCCTGAGATCAGAATTTAACATAGTTCTCACCTTCTGCTGACAAAATGAAAAGGAGAAGGAAGCAAGTGGTAGATGATTTTTTTTAGAAAAGAGAAGAGCAGAGAAATCTGGAGAGACTTTACCTCACTTACCTGAGCTATTCCTATATGTATAMTTTAACATGGCACCTTATATATAATTTAACATGTGAAATAAACATAGCATTTGGATTTCACAACTGGCATTCTTCTACTTGCATAAGTAGAATTTTTTCTATTTTTAATTTTAAAATTCCATTTCTTAAATGAAATGAACAGGTATCATGTCTTAATAAACATTGCTGAATCCTGAGAGTAAAGATTGCCTGACATCAGTGTCCTTCCTAGGATGGTGAGCTGAACCAATGCACAAGGTGTAAGTTGAATTAATGTCAACATCGTAACTGATAAATCACTTCCATCCTGCAAGAGAGCCTTATTTATAAATAGCTCTTTAATAGAATATCCAAAGTTTGTAATGATGCTTTGCAAACCYCTGGGAATACTGTATCTTGCCTCAAAGAGCTTATATTCTAAATTAAATAGATAACCAGGAAGAAAGGATCAAAGTGAAGAGGAGAAGTGGAAAGGAGAGAAGCGGTGGGTGGGGGGGGAAGGGAAGTGGACATGAATCTCAGGAGAGCAGGTCTTGTTTTTGTATTTTTGTATTGGCTTCTTATTTGTCAAAAGAATATTGTTCACTGTCTTTATAATTGAAATCAGATAATGTTTTGGAGCAAAGGTCACCACACAAACTCGCTGGTCTCAATGAGTTTTAGAAAAAGACGGGTGTTCTTTTGTGTGCAAAGAGAACAAAGGCTGGCTTACACATTAGGAGTAGCGTGAATATGCTGCTTGCGAGGAAGTTTTAAAATAGATGAACAAGTAGTGTCAATATGCTTTGCTCCATTGATTTTGATATGTTCCAGCTGAGGATTTAAGCCAGAGGGAGCAGTTAGGAGAAAGTAATAGATGTAGAGGGAAAGAGGAAATGGTTTTACCTATGTTAAGCCTTTGGCCTTGCAATCTGAATTGCAGCCTTTGCTCTTAACTAAGTGCCCTGGCAGATCACACACAACAGAATTGACTTACTGCGCTGGCACTTCTGGAAAAACAGAATAGGGTTTATTCGCGTTGTCTCTTCCCTGGCTTCTGACATGTAGGTGTTTGCAACAAAACTGCTAGTGACAGAGACTTTGCAAAAATAGAAGGAAACATTTATTTAAGGTTTCTTAGCATAGAGAGAAAATCATCCTAAAACAATGAGATGAGTTAAAGTTCAGTGYAATTACAGTTAAATGTGGTGCTTTTTGGCCATTCTGCAAAAAAATTACTTCTTATATTATTTACTCTTCAATGTCTGAAATAAAAGAAAGTAAATCTGAGAGTCACTCTGCATTAATCTGTGACTTTGCTACGGTATATAATATTTGTAATCTAGAACTATTCATTTGTAATCTAGAACTATTCTCTACCTGGTTCTTGATTTTACTTTTCTTTTGATGACAGGGCTTGTCTTGGCCTCAGTATTTCACTAATGGCTCTGATGTTATTATTTTTACTTGCCATGGTCTTCAATCTGCTCTTAGTGGTAATATCAGCAGAGGTACAGGAAAATGAATATGGCATCTCAAGGAAGAAAGAACTAAAAAATTGCAAAAATAAGTGTAGATGACCAAATACTAACAAGAACAATAAATTYGGATAGGACAAGACCTGGTCATGCTATTCTAATTGGACTTCCAAATAATAGAAAAATAATGGAATAGTGATGCTGTTGTACAGAGCTGAAAGTAGTAGTTAAATTTCATTTTGAAATTTTTTCCCTTCTCCTCCTCTTATTATTAAGGGGCATGGAAGGAACRGTACACACGCACACACAAACACACACAACACACCCCAAAATTAAGTAAAATTTTGAAACCATTGTAGTTTGCATATGCTTACTTAAAGGCCTTTACTTCTGTGAGTAATTCATCAATTTTCTCAGATATGACAAGGTACCTGAAAAAGCTGTCATTTATAATCCTATTTGTGAAAGCAGAGTTTTACAGTGTCAAGCCTGACATGCAAAACTATGCCTACATTTCTGGATTTACAGTCTTATCCTGTGTCTTGTATTTGAATTTAAGCACTTAACCTTCCTGTGGAGAGATGGTAAAGTAAAAAGTTTACTTGTTGCAACATGCACATGCAACTGAGAGAGTTAATTCCAGGTTTGAATTCATTGTCCTCTTGCAAATTTGATGTTATCCTGAAATCTTGGATTATGATACAACAAGGAAAATGGAAACCATTTTCACTGAAGATACAGAAGTACAATGAATTTATCTAACTCTTATGTTAAATGTACTTTGCAGCGTTCTCTAGGGCAATGCCACTGCAGCTGTTGGATGTCATAGCTATGGAAGGAGTACAGTAACCAGATTTCTGGTGCAATGTGGAGAACTGAAATGAGATTTTTCATCATCTTAACAGATACTGTTCTTTTCTTAAATGTAAATAAATCTGCAGGTGAGAAAGTAATGGATGCAGGGAAAATTCCATGTGGTACCTATGGGCAGTTTCTATGCCTACTTCAGATAAACAGTGTCATTTTACATTAGTTCATTTTTGAGGTAAAAATATAAAGAGTTTGTAATATTGCACACTGTTAATACTCTGCTATTCTGTTCTGAATAAACTGGTGAACCTTTAAGCAGCACATCTCARTTAAGAATTCCCCCTGCCCTGGCATTTATTTCCTAGGTGTCTAGCAGACAACCAATTTACAACCTGATTAAAACATTTCATTTGCGCCTCTGCCGGTGGCTTTGTGTGTCTCTTTTAGGTTGGGGAGAGTGAGGGCAATGTTGTTGCAAACTGAAATCTTGGCAATTAGCCTGAGTGTTGGTAGAAGATAACAAGGGGATGATGGAAACTGGGAGAAGGATGCTGCTTTTCAGATACRTACCTGTGGAGGATGACAAGACAAGCTGTTCCTGCACAGAGTGAGTGTGAGTTTCAGGCCTGAAAACATAGTCATGCTGGCTGGTTATGTGTCTGTTGGGAATGGAAAGCAAATCGAAACTTAGAGAGCTAGAGCCTTTTGGTTTGTGGCAAGTACTTCTGGAACAGTAATGTCATGGCCATTCGGCTGGCCTCATTAAATGGTCAGAATTTATTAACAAGACATACAGTCTTGTTCTGCAAAATTGATTGACGCTGAAGTTACTGAGAACTCTTTCACTTCCAATTCACATGCCATCAGTGGATGGTTGTGAAATGTTTTCTGTGTATAGAAAAGCCTGCCAGTCCAAGTATTTGTATATCAAATAAAACATCCCAGTATGACTCTTAAAATCCATCAAATTAGTAGAAACTTCTGAGTATAACCAGTGAGTATTTCCTTAAAAATAGTAAAAATCTCATACCTTAAAAATGTGTCTTGTAGGAAGGGAGGGATTTGTACTGCTGTGGTCAGCAGTAAAAAAGTCTGTATGCTTGTTTTTTTTCAGTGCAAGGAATTTCAGTATAAAAGTAATGATGATAATGCTTGATACTGAAGATGCTTGTCACTTGGAAAAATGAGGGAGACAGTTCTGAAGCCTGTCTTACAAACTGCCAGTTCTGTGAGGTTGGTATTGTGTCCAGGCTGTTGATAATGGCGCTCACAGGTAAAATATTATGTGACATTAAAAGCTACAGAATGTACAAATACATAGTGTTGCCATTGCCACTGTACAATGGTCAAGTTCGCAACTGTGCCAAAATAAAAGCACGCAATTCCTCATCTTTTCTTCATCATGAAGTGTTTCTGTTTTACTGCACAACCKTGCCTGCATTCTTGTTCTTTACTTGGAGTTAGTGTAACATCTTACCAATACTTTCCCATTAACCTTGCTTGGGTAAAGATAACAGTGGTGTAGCATAATATTTCTTATATTGATTCTCTCCTTTCCCACTCTGAATTGCTAAGCCAACACAAAGAGGAGTGAATAGCTATTTTTAAAATACCTGTTATGATTAAAAACTGTAGATAAGAGACACTGACAATTTTCTTCTTATTCTACACTCTTGGCTGTCAGCTGTTATTGCAGCAATTTAACCTCCAGCTGGGGAGGGTGGACAAGTAGCACCCTCTTGGATCTCTTTGCAGTGCAGACCATGAAAATAGCTTTGTGGATGGCTTTATGCAGTGCATTGTGCTAGCCAATTTTCCAAAAGCAAACTGACCTTTGCTGTATAACATATTTTATGTCAAGTAGCAGATCAAACCTGCAGCCACTTGTGCTGGAATTTCCTCTAAGTAAGTGCAGTGTTAGATTTTATGTTGTAATTGTGATACCAGCTATTACGCTAGTTGGTGTGTTTTCCCCTACCCCCTCCCTCTTTCTTCGATTCAGCCAAGGCTGCCTCTAAATGTCTCTGTATAAATACTCACTGTGGCTTGTAATGGCAGGGCAAGAAAGGAGAGCCTTGAGCATGTCTCGGCCTAAAAATAKTCTGCTTGTGGAGCTTACTCTGTGCAGGTGTAGCTGGAAGTAACATCTCCTCCGCCTCTGCTAGTGGCACCTCTCTGYGTGCTCAGGCTTTCATGCAGGCTGAAATAGCAGAGGCAGGTGGGATGTGGGCCTGAATCCCAGTCCTCCAGTGTCTCTGCACTGCCTTGAAACTGAACAAAAGAATGGCTAAAATGTATGCCGGCTTACAAGATTTGAAGTGATACATTTGTCTGCTGGGCCTTCTTCAAGCTATGAAGGGAAAAACAGAACAAGATTAGTTTTTCCATAATTTTTCCCCTGTAGCCCAGAGAAGACTACATGGCAGAGATGTCTTCTCTAATCTTCTCTCTACCGTGTATTCTTCTCTGTCCCTCCTCCTTTCCTTCTGTCTCACAGCTCCTCTCTCCACAAGCACGTACACACACACACAGACTTTTGACAGAAMACCAGTTTTATTCGCAAGCTCTCTTTTTAGCCCACATGGGTGTCTAGTCGGTGCCTCAGCCCCAGCTAATACACGAGAGTTTGAATAAATGTATAACAGCAGGTAGCAAGTGACTGTTGACAGGTTGACATATTGACTTAATATCTTGTGTAATGTGATATGAAGGATGTGCCTTTTGGTGTGTATTTTCATTTKAATTATTTTTTAGCATTTCTTAGGCAGACACTTGTAGGCAGTTTTGAGTAATTGTCTGAAATCATTAACATGTTTATTAAATAAGGAAGCAGAGTGCATTATCTAGCAAATCAATTATGTAAATGCACAAAAAGCATAAGAGATTAGTCTTTAACTGTTGCTGAACTGCATCCATTTTCCTAAATTATAGATGAAAGTGTTTTTTGTCCCTGTGTGTATGTGTGGAGTTAGGCTCCACTTTACTCTTTGGAGCTTAAAGTAACAGCAATTAGTTGGTTATATTGTGCAAGAAGAGGGTGTTCCTTAATATATAGTAATGAACACCAATGTGTATACATCCTTTCTATAGAGTGATAACAGATGGTCTGGAGTGAAGAACAGAAGTAATCTCAATTGAAGGGTCTGGATGACAAGATAAACTGACAGCGAAGCCCTAGCAATTTATTCTCTCATCTAGACACTGGGGAAAAATCTCCAGGAAAATCTGTTAATCTCTAGCATTTTTAGCAATATGTTTCTTTTCTGGTGACTTATGATAAAATGAGAATGTGCCTCTAAAATTCTACCAATCCTGAGTTAAAGAGGGGGGAGAACAGAGCTTATCACTTGCTGTGTATGTGGAAAATTCACCCAATTACAGTCATGTAAATGGTGTGCATAGGTGACTGTGTGGTAGTAGCAGCACAAACTACGGTGCTGCATTTTCACCTACTGCGTTTTCAGTCTTACTGAGCTGGAGAGCTGGGGCCTTATCCACTGCTCTGATACATGTTTCAGAATCAAGAGGAGGACTTACACCTCCTTAAGTAAATGGTGTGCAAAAATCATGGAAAAGACTGTGGAGTGAGTTTCATGGAAATATCGTTCTTACGTAACAAATACATACATGGTCTCTAGCCCCTAGTAGGAGCTGGGACCTTCCCAGAGGTTATCACTGTGCAGCAGAGTAGGAAACAACTCCAGTCTACACTATTGCTTTGCCCCACTATTAATTTGTTACCATGTCAGCTTTGGTGCATCTTCCACAGAGCTCGGAAGAAGTTGTACTGCTCTCAGATGCCCAACATAGGGGATGCTGAATTTCCCTGTAATGTTGATTTTGCAGATTATCATGAAAGCTCAAACTCTCCACAGCATAGTTGTCCTGAGGAGACTCTGCAATTTCATCCCTGCTGGAATGCCAACACAAATAATTCAGCTCTTTATTTGCATTGTTTTTATTTCTTACCCAGACTTGAGTTTGGTTTGTTGAAGTGATGTACATGGATACACTGACTTCTGTTGGCTTTACAGATCACATCCTATGAACAGAATCCAAGGTTGTCTCTGTTCCTTGGAGGCATGGGTCTTTTCTTCCTCTCTCCCCACTGGTACTCACTCTTGTCCCCCAGTCCTGACAGCTAGCCTGATGAAGAAACGCTTTGCATCTTTGCCTTTCTTTTGAAGGACTGTGCACTACAAAGAGGGGGTCATTACACCATGCAATGCAGAAGTTAACTTGTAATAAAATCACCAACTATGCTACATACATAGCTTATATAAGGAAGGCAGCACTGCTTTACTGTATTCCAACCATTTAAGTTGGAATACAGGCAAACAGTGTAGTCGTGTCTCAGTTGGTTACTTGCTGTYGTTTGGAGAATTTCTGGGGTGTGTATCACTGTGATGTAAAGGAAATAGAGTGGTTTAGCTAGAGACAATAAATTGTATTATTGTATCTGTAAGTAAGATTGTTTTAGTTTCTGATGAAATTCTCATTCATGAAAATCTTGTTTAAAACCAATTCCTTCCCTGGAATTCCCAATGTTAGAGTGTGTCGTGTTTATTAGTTGTCAAAATTAGATCAATCATACCAGAGCTAACAGATATGTCTGGTTGAGCTGCAAGATGAAGATGGAAGAGCTAGCAGATACCACCAAGGAGCTAAGAGATGCCAGGAGAGGTGACAAATATGGCTGGGTGTGCTAAAGGGGGATCAGAAGAATGCAGTCCCACTCATTGCCTCAGGGAAGAAATAGTAAACCTTGCAGACATTGAAAGACTATCTAAAAGGAGCGGGAATGGAGGAGCTTATTTTGTGCAGCGATGTCTGTTAACTCTCAYTTGCAGTGTCTGCCTCTCCCCCTTCGTGAGAGCTTGTCACCAGGGAGYGACTGCTGCAATAGCTAGGATTTGGAGTTTTATTCATGTTTAGATTAAAAGACAGAGCAACTGTGAAATATTCTTGTGTTTCTGCTGCTTTTTTCTGACCTTACTTGTGGTCACATTTTAGTGCTTGGAGAGTCTTGAAAATCTTTAGCCTGCAATGTTAAAGATCTTTATCCTGCAGTGCCCCAATTGGGAGCAGAYTGCTATACCTGGGCAGAGATTAGGAATAAATTGTAGGCTGAAATCTGGAAGTCCAGTTTCATGCTTTCTCAGAGACTTTGTGACCTCCTCTGTGAAATGAGGAAGAGTACTCTAAGGGGTAATGAAAGAAGAAATGCACTGCGGTTTGCAAAGTACCCAAGTTTAGGGTTTGCAATGTACCCACGATGCAGGGTTTGCGTGTCCCGTGACTATGATAGTAGGATCAGAGTAGTGTCTTAGATACAGAATGGAACTTGTATTGTTATTGTTATTAATGAGAAAACAACATCAACGTATTAAATATAGCCTTTTGAATATACTCAAATATGAACTATATTTCTTATGAAATACATCTTTTGTTTAATATGAATAGCTTTACCCAGATAGTGCAAGTAACTGTCAGTTACACTAAGGTTTATAGGTTCAAAATACCATTGGTTTATTTTCATTTCCTGTATCTTAAAAGTTCATTCAGCTTTAACAAAAAAAAATAAAAGCATCCTATTGCATTTAGTAAAGTATCCATCTGCTTATGTGTATTTGTTTTCCAAAAACTAGAATATAAACTAGATTTTTTAATGGTGTTTTTTAAAAGGAGAGCTCACAGAGAATTTTAATATAATGAAGAATGTACTTCCTATGATGGTACTCGGTATAGCACTTTTGAAAAAGTTCGTTCCGAAAGTCTGCACAACACCCCCTCCTCGATGCTATAAATACATCTTTGTGATGAAGCTCAGAATGTAACTAAAATATTTTGATATTGTGTTTATAAGTTTTTGATACATCTCTTGGCTTTAAAGATGAAAGCATTCACTCCTAGAATTTACACTCCTGTGATGTGATTAAAACCAGATAGGTGTACTGTAAATAGAATATGCTCTGTATGAAGATAGGTACGGTTTAATGTTTTTGAACAGGAGGTTTCTCACTGTGAAAAACAGCATTTCTTGATGAGTTACTTGTCACTGTTTTCAGCAGCACCTCCTTTCATCTATTATTCATTTTGGGAGATTTAATAGTATAGTTTGGGCATGTGCTGTGCTGGTACCGACACCAGTAAGCTATAACCCCTGTGAACATAAGAAATGCACAAAGCTGTCAAGTTTATAGCGGAAAACTGTAAAAAYGCATTTTTTTAAAAAAATAACTCCTCCATCCAAGAAATAGCCACAAAGTTATGTGCAGAAAACTCCTTTTATCCCCTGTTTGGTTGCCTGACCAAAAGAATGAACTTCTGCACAGCGTGCAGCTGGATGTGCTGCGATGTGAGCGCACACCTCGGGCCTCTGGTGAGCGGCATGGAAGATCTGCCCCTGTGCCTCCTAATGACTGCAGCGCGGCGCGCTGTCTGCAAAGACTGCAGCTAAGATTTTTCTGCAGCCCATTTAGACAAGCTGTGGCATTTGTCTAAGGTCTACAGTTTCTTCCCCACGGTTTACTGTGAGGTCTGTAGGGCTATMGTGTTTGGTGTGTATGTAATGACTGTGAAGTCCTATGTGACCATGGATTTGTTGCAGTGTCTGTGTGCATATAGATGGATATATTTATAGAAGAATCACTGTGAATGTGAGAAATAAGCCTTTGAAGTGTCAAGCCAAATATTCTGGAGGGAAAAAAAAGATTTCTTGTCTACATCAGAAGCCTGTATTTCATGCAGCCTTGTCTCATTTTACCCAAAATATCTCCCCACAGGTTAGGAAGCTGAAAATAATAATAATAGTGGGGAGTGCAAGGGGAAGGAGTGTATGAGAGAGAAGAGAGGGACATAACAAACATCCCTCTGAAATATTTTTGTTTCCTTTTACTAACAGCTTGTTTCTGGTAGCTTTTTCTCTCGTTTCATTTCCCGTTCTGTCACAGAGCTGCCAGGGAGACAGAGCTATGGTGCTTCCCTTTCGGTCAGACACCCGGAGGGTGTCCTGCTGGCAAGGAGTGAGTGATGCAGGACAGCTTTCAGTGTCCTGTGAGCAGGCTGGATCCTCCCAAAACTCTGTGATGTGATGCTAAGGCAGTGTGATGTGYGATCTGAGATGTGTGTGTGCCTCAGCTCCCAGGGTGGCTGCCACTGCAAAACTAGCCTAGCCCTGACACACAGCTTTTTCTTTGTTCATTRCTTCCCTTTGGAAAAGAAAAGGCGTATTCCCCAGCCACAGAAGAAACTGTCTATTAATATTTCGTTAAAYTGCTACAGTGGTGTTTTAAGAGCAGCCTGGGTGATTTTTGGATATGAGTTCAAGCCAAGAAATGGTATTGTAGGGAGGCTTTTTGCAAACCAAAATAAAATACAGATGTTTACGGAAATTAACTCTTCAGTTCATGCCAGTGTTTTTATGTATGAGTTCAATTACAAAAATAGGAAAGTCATTTGTATCAAGAACTCTTTCAGGCTGCAGTTCCAGATTGGTAGGCATCTTTGTAAAGGTTGCTGCTGGGACTTCTCAAAATCTTCGTTTGGTGCCTTCAGTGAGAAATCCTTGTTCGCTGTGAACAGCTGTTTGCCAAGTGATTCTCCACTTTCAGTGCTGAATTTTTACATCTTGAGTACAATATATCCTCATCCCAATACAGAGATCCAAGAGTTACTCTAACAAACTAATTCTCAGAATATAGAAGTACAGTGCCTGTACAACCTTCAAAAAGGTTTGCAAATAGTTTGTGGTGTTAGGATGAGAATTCTTGCTTGCTGGCGGGTAATTGCTGATATAGTTCTCATTATTTGCATGCTCATAGGTAATCTTCCTATTCCTCTTTCTGGTTAATGTAATTTGTATTGCTGAACCTAACGAAAACTGTAAAAGGTTTGGCTTAAGAGTGGGATGCAAGCTAGTCTCCTTTTAAAATGCCATATACCTTGTACTATTGTATTAAGGCTTTTGAATGCTAAGGTGATGCAAGGTTGTGTGCACTATTAAGAGGTCATTTCAGTCCTGAGGTACTAGATTCCTCCAAAGAGTGTAATTTAAACACGGTTTGTGAAATCTAGCCAAGCTATTTGTTGATCTCTGTATTTGAAATCCGTTATTTCATATCAAACAATAGTGTGATCTGTGTCATTGTTGTAGTTCTGTTCTTGGAAGGTATTGGTAAAATAGCACTGGCATTAATATTTTCCTTTGGTCTCCTGTAAACTTAAAAGCCTTACATTTAAAGTAGCAATGTGTCCTTCACTATCTACCTGTAGTATGTGTTCCGAGTCATTTTACAGAAGCCCAAATTAAGTGAGCTTGGAATTAAGAAAATGTTAGAACTTAGCTTCAAATAGCTGTAAGTATCAATAGTTGCAAGTGCTTCCTCTTTTTGTGGAGATACTCTGGTTGAAATGGGCTTGCACCTTGGCATTTGAATTGGACTTGCACTGCTGTAGGTAAATGTTAACATACAGCAAACACTGCAGGCAGAGGTGCTGGCTGCCAAAAGAAGGACATTTTTCAAATGCATTGCTGTAGCATTGACTAAGAAGCTGAGAATATGGTTTCTCTGAGAGATTTAAAATATTAAAGAAGCAAGTAGCAATAAATGAAAGTACATCCATTGGTTAACAGCATTTGGCTATATATCAAGACCATTTCTGGAAGTAAAACTTGTAACATAAATTACTGAATACTGAATTACTGCAATGTGTTAAGGATTCTTTTTAATTACAGGATGTTAAGGCTTCAAAAATAAAATTCTTCAAAGTTAATCATGGAGTAAAATAACTCCATATTTAGCTGAGCTCCAGCTTCATTAAAACTGTTCAAACGGCTGATAGAGCTCTAATAAGTTTTGTTCAAAGATGGGGAATCTTTGAAAATTTTCTGTAAATCTATCTCTATTATCTTTGATACTCTCTAATTGGATATTGCTATCTCCATTCATGTTGTCCAGTGGATTGTATCCATGATAAGGTTTTGCAAATGTATCCTGTTGTCCTGAAATTAGCAAATCCAAGAATCATAAGGCTGTTTTGACAGCAGAATTTAAGCCCTGTAGGCAATATTTTATCATAAAGCAAGTTTTATTTATTTATTTATTTTTATTTATATATTGTCTGTATAAATGTGAAACCACTTTTGGGAATGGAACACAGGAGAAAGAAATGGAATAAGAAATATTTTGACAGTATCAAATCATTAATGAGGGCACTGGTTCCTAAATTATTTACAGTACATACCATGTGCTCATCTGCTTTAGAATTGTTAATATTGAATGTGTTGTTTGTTATACACAAATATTTTCCTCTCTTTTTCTTTCTGATTTCCTTTTTGTGATATAATTACTGATGCTGTTTACTCTCCAGAGCTGTAAAGATTTTTTTTCCTGCAAAGTAAAATCGCTAATTTGCTAAAGAATATCATCTTATTGGAAGCTGTCAATACTGTATAGATGATGGAGAAGCACAGAAACTTAGTGTTTATTTTCCCAAAGTGTGGGAGAGCAGACGGAGTGATGGGCTGTGGGTCTCATGTCACCGGCAGGAGGAAGCTCCTTAGTTCTGCTTGGCTTTGTCTCTTCCGCTCTTGTGTCCACGCGTGTGCGGCGCTGGTGAACGGCCGTGCTCCCAGGCCCGGCCACGCTCCCCACACCCCAGCAGGCTCGCCAGGCCCCGCCGCACCCACCAGGCACCAACAGGCTGGCCGCCCCACCGCACCCACCAGGCTCACCAGCCCCGCCAGGCCCCAGCAGGCTCGCCAGGCCCCGCCGTACCCTCCACGCTTACCAGGCCCCGCCAGGCCCCACCGCACCCACCAGGCTCACCAGCCCCGCCAGGCCCCAGCAGGCTCGCCAGGCCCCGCCGTACCCTCCACGCTTACCAGGCCCCGCCAGGCCCCRCCGYACCCACCAGGTGCCTGCGCGCTCGCTAGGCCTGGCCAGGCCCGGGAGCTGTTACTTTCAGGACCATCATCTGTTCCTCCTCCTCGGGATGTCCCCTAAAGCGGCTCCAACAGCAGCTACAGAAGTAGGACTTTGCCCTCTGCTGGGAAACTGGGTCTGACAAATAAGTGGTGTGAACTGATGTGATGAACACTGTTTAAAAAATTGCACGAGTCTGGAGAAATATTTATCCAGCTTGTAGAATTTTTGTCTTTGTCATGTCRTTTTCTCACATGTTTTACCAACAGCATAGTTTTCTGTTCTCCTTCTCTTTTGGCATGTGAGGGGTTTTTCTCCTTTATGAGATCCATTCACTTTATATCAGCATTGCCATTAGAAATTGCCTGTGACTGCAGGAGTCAGGCTCAACTGAAGTACTTGCTCCAGTCTGTTATAGCATAAGAGAGTTGAACTACTGCATCGTACTCAGCCACTATACTTATGGATCTGATTGTGGTGTAAAAAAACACACAAAAGTGGCAATAGCCCATATTCTAGTTCTGGTTTGGAAGTAGGCAAAATATTTTTTTATATTTCATGTGTAATCTCAGCTGAAGATTTTTGAAAAATAAATAAAGCAGTAATTTTCTATTTTGGTGTTCTGAATTTTAGCTAAGAATAAATATTTTCCATTGCTATCCTGAAATCCTCCTCAAAGGAGCCCCTAGTCTTTAAATAATTGTATTTGTGTTTATGATCATTCTTTCTTCATATTTGTCTTGTTATCAATGACATAGACTCTTTCTTTATTATACAACACTTTATGGATAGGATGCTTTGCATGATGTTTAGCTGACCAAATATCATCAAACACGCTGCTATTCGATTTTCTGAAATAACATATATACCATCTGAAAAATATCATTAGAGCAGATAAASCTGATAATTTTATTTGAAAAAGCTTGAAGTTAACGCTCAACTTTTTGCTACACAAATRACAGAATATTCCTGTAAGCTTATTCCCTTTTATCCAAGATCCTCCATTTTACCTGAATATTACTATTTGATTGACCTTAATTTACTCTGAAACTGAGAGCCTGATAAACACAAAGCATTATCACAAGGACCTTGTGATTTGTCTATATAAACATAATGTGTTATTCTATTTTGGGGGAGTGATATTCATTCCTGCCCCTGCAGTGCAAAACAGCTTCACCAGACTCCCCAGAATGTTTCAGCCTTCTTTGACGTAGGCGTGTGTTAAGTTGCCGTTCGAGAGCCCTTCTGTGTTGAGGTGGGTCTTGTCTTTGGGGGGTAGTTAGCATGAGTATGAAAGGCTCTGTGCTCTGTGAATTCCTGTATCCATCTAGAATTGTTTGCTTTTTAAGATGTTTAAGACCTTGTGTTTCATACAGAAAAAAGTGAGACAGAAGTTGTGCAGAGGACCTTGTTGACAAAGATGTGTTGGCATCTGCCATTCAGACACCAAGCACCTTTATGAGTGTTAGTTAGTAGTCAGTAAGTACTTCGGGGGTTCTTGTTCCTGTATTCACATTAGCTACTCCATGAAACATAGATTTCATTCACTGTACCTGAACTGAATTGGTTCGTTTCTTATGAGTTATCATTTTATCATTTAAATTTATTTTAATTTATGAAGCTCAGTGATTAAAAAAGTACTTATTAAGTTGAATTTAAAATCCATATGAAAACTCTTGAGAGTTAATATAATGAATGCTCTGTAGTACATACATTCTGTGTACTATGGGGATAATTTGCATATGTTTATATTGAAAAAAACCCAGAAACATGTATGTAGTGTGTATTTTGAGGGGATTTATATGTGTGAATATATAAATCATATTTATTATTAAATCATATCATATTTATCATCTCTATCATATTTAGTAAATATTCATAATTACTGTTAAATGAAAGCTTTTTAAAAATTACTTGCTTTATAAGGCTGAAGGTGAAGGACATTTCTGTTTAATATAAATTTTCTGGTCCTTGTTTTTCCTATTGTTTTTATGTAGTGTCCCAGTTCAGTAGGGATTATTTTTCTTACTGACTGTGAGATCATGTATTGTGCCAAAATGTTTACAAATATACACATACTTGTGCACATATACAACCCTGTCTAAAGTGACATATTTGGTGAATTTGTCTCTGAAGATTTTTACAACTTAAAAAAATTTTTTTGAAGTGATTAGGTGCAGTGATCCTTCCCCAAGCTCCATCTAATTCTACATATTTGTAAGTATGGTTTTGTGTATGGCATACTGATTGAAGCTAGAAGATTTCAATGCTGTTCCCAGTCGTGTCACTGACTTCTGGTGCAATCATAGATAAGTCGTTGTGTCTCTGTACCTGAGTTTTTAGTGTTGTTGGGTTCGTGAAGATATTCTGATAGCACCGCACAAGTATGGACAGGTAGACATCGGTAGAAATTGGGCAGGACTGCAATGCTAGTATGTATGAAAGCAACACTATAAGAATATTACTCCTAGGCAATTTTAAGCTCTAAACTAAAGGGGAAAATATATAACCATATGGAATTAATTATATGTTACTTCTTTCACATTTAAAGCCTTGCCTATAACTCACTGTAAGCATTTTTCTATTACTATAATGGTTTTTGAATCTTGTAGATAGCACTGATAATATTCTTGTTACTGGGGTMGTGCAATGCATAATGTAGAGTATCTCTATAACCTTTTTCTTTCAATCAGACGAATCTCATCCCTTTTAATCCTTAGCATTCCTCTGTCTCGTCAGTGACATACACTCAAAGTTTCACTTATTTGATAATTTGAATGATGAAGATTTGATATTTTTCCGTTGTCATCTTCTGAAGTAAATTGCCTGGTAATAGTGATACTAAATCTACCAAGTTATGAGATTCGGCGATGGTTTTCTACACAGACCTATATTGCAAGCATTGCTGAGCACATATTTGAGACTGGAGAATCATAGTGCTTGTAAAGCTAACTTAGCAGTCAAGATTTATTGCTGTTCAAAGGCTACTTTCCTGTCTTTTTTCTTTTTTTTTTTTCCTGAACAGGTGTGTTATATACTGCTGTATATTTAATTAATCTCAGTGGTGACTTGATTTTCACTTTTTTTAGTGAATGTCAACACAGTTGTGCCAGACACAGATGTCTCCTTCTTGCTACATAATCTATCCAAGAACATAGGAAATAGAGGGAAGCAATTAACCAGGGGGTAAATACTGTCTGCATGTATTTACGGGGAGAAGAGTCAATTGGGATAAGTGGAAGAGAGGTGTTTGATAAACACTGAGAGACAGACAG
The DNA here is from genome assembly GCF_003343005.1 of Rhea americana. Lineage (NCBI taxonomy): Eukaryota > Metazoa > Chordata > Aves > Rheiformes > Rheidae > Rhea > Rhea americana. The sequence goes on from NW_028186149.1 coordinate 1,771,766, forward strand.
ACAGAGAGAAGGTACCTACCCTCCCCAACTACCTTTCACAAGATATTCAACAACTACTGCCTTGATTGCTCAAGCTGAGACTGTCCTAGCAACGGCTATGTTTAACATTGCCTTCTGGTGCAGATTGTGGATAGCAGTGCAAGAAGAGTAATTTTCACAATGTCCTTTTATATGAACAAGCTGGGAAAAGGGACTGCTCAGATACTGGTAGGAAAAAAAAGCACTTGATTGTATCAAGGAAGAGATTGTAAGTAAAGTGAAAATTAGTATGTGAGCAGGAAATGTTCAAAGAGAAGGTATTGGAGCTGTAAAGGAAAAGTAATTGGCAAAAATAGAAACCAAGAAGAGATGAAAGATAGGAAGAGAGAGCAAGGGACGATGAGGAAAAATATGAAGTGGAACCAAGATAAACTCTGGCTTTCAAAGTTAAAGATGACAGAAATTATAGTAGCTATTCATCGCTTTAGCTTGGCTGAATGCAGAGGAGTGTAAAAGTTAAAGTCCCGTTAAAGGGCAGGTCAGTGTGACTTCATCAGTCCGTGGTCCTACTGCAATACAAGGGCTTGAAGAGAGGAACGAGGGGAACTAAAGCTACATTGGAACAAAAAATACTCCTCCTTCTTTCTTTATGAGAAAGGTTATGGTGATTCAGCACGAAATACAAGCAGTGATGCCCACTGCTTCAAACTGGATTTGTTTTATTCATACATTTAAAACACTTGCTGTATTAAAGGTGGATAGCTTCAAAATTATATGAACATAGGCTCTCTGTGTGCAATGAAAATTACATAACTGAGTCAGATTTCTGCCCTATTTAGTGTCTCTTTTATCTAACAGTGTCCTGTACTGTCTCCTGGGAAGGAAAGTGTGAGAAAACCTGCAATGGCCAATTAGGGAATAATTTGGCTGTATGTGGTATTTTTTCCTTCTCAGCTGAAGAGTCATTTATGTCATGAAACATGTGGATTTATATCCCTACCACATTTATTTCATTCAGTGTTAACAGAGGATATTCTCATTAGCTATCTGAATCTCAAATCCCTTTAAAAAGCTGCAGCATTATTGACTGGCCTGTGTCTGGACTGTCTGTTCTTCAGCAGTCTTCTAATGTTCGTTCACATGGTGAGAACCCTCTTGGTTGGTCCCTGGCACAACCGTATTAAATGTGATAAAAATTATAAGCAGGTGAGATTTTTTTTTAAAAAAAAAAAGGAAAAAGTGTGGGGGAGTTATGTAAAAAGAGTTATTTCAAATGTTTAAAAAACAGGTACAGTTTCCTAAGGTTCAAAGTRTAAGAAGTATCTCTGAGGGATGCTGACCAGGTCTATTTTCTCATTTGAGATGGGAAAATACTGGGCCTCCGATATGATTCAACACATGTGGTACTCATTAGTTCTCTTCCTAAATATCTCTGATTTGAACACRAACAATTTCAGCATTTCAGCTCATAGAAAAAAAACTCAAAACATTCTTCATTAAAGGATCTGGTTTTAGATCAGGTGCTTTTATAACATCATAGGTAAAAGGAATTCTCATTTCCCAAATATGTTAGAGTCTACATCTGCATGTCTTTTTGTCACTGATTTTAACTACTAAAACTACTAAAAATTTTTCTCCTGCAATATCGCTTTGATATTTCCAGTCGATATATTCCAAGGAAATGAACTCTAAACTGCCTGGAGCCAAGGGTATCTCCATATTTGATTTTGATATTCTGTACCAGTTGAATTCTTTTCTTTAAGGACTGTCTTCAAATGTGCAAGTTCCTTGGTTTTCTTAAGCTTATTGTAATGCCTAAAGATACCGGTATCTTAGCCCCCAAACAGCACTGAAATTTGGGTGGTAGGTGTCATGGGACTACATGCAATTTTAAAATTTCTCATTTTTCCATTAACAAAAGTACTTTCTTCTGGCAGAATGTTTCAAACTGCTCTCTCTTTTTCTTGCACTGACCTGAAACTTAAGTTCAGATATTCCTCAAACATTTGCCTGATTATTAAAATTAGTGGAGAGGCATACAGCTCATGTCTAGGGAATAGGATTTCAAAAGGAAAATAGGAGAAATGTTAGTGAGACAAGTCACGGGCTTTTCTCTGATTTACAAATGGTGGAAAGGTTTTTCAGAAATACTCAGCAATGAGAATAGAAACAGATCAGTTGAGCTTTTATCCAGGTTTCAGGTTGTCTGCCTTATTAAGTAAAATGAAACCCTAAAGTACAGAGCTGTTCTCCAAATTCAAGAAACTCTCAGCATGGCTCAAGAGATGAGTAGTCAAGTTAGAGATAATGAAGCCTTGGTGAGAATAATTAACTGAAATTGAGCAAATAGATCTATCACCAAGAGAGGAAGATTTTGTTTTATATATGAGTGATGATGATATATATCCATAATAAAATACATTTTTTCCCAGCCTACCAGGAATAAGACATATTTTGTACTTTTATGTCCTATCTTGTTTTAAGTAGGAAGAATACACACACACACACACACACACACATATATATATATATTAGAAGAAGAAAAAAGAAAAATATTTAGAGAGGAGGAAAGAGGTTTTTCCCATGTGCAGAAGAAATTCAGAAATCATTTTCATCAGAATATTTACAAAAGGAGTGAATCATAGGGAAAAGAACAACTCTTGCTTTTCAGTTGACCTTCATAGTAGACACAATCTGGTCATGTTCTGACTGGTTTATGATGAAGGAGTTGCCTTTAATGGAGGAAAAAATAAAGGGCCTCTGCATCTGATAGGATGCTAAATATATTGAAAAACCTTCAGCTGGGTTGTAAAAGGAAACAGCTGAAGCAATTGGAAACAACAGATCATAGAGAGATGGCAAACAGGTCCCCCCATCATCCTACCTTTGCTGTGCGGTTGTGAGGGGGAGGAACATTGTTGCTAGGTGGAACAGGTGCTCCGGCGAGCAAGCAGAGCCTAGGCTGGCGGAGCCGGAGCCTCTGAGTCGTATAGACAAAAGTCGATTTTGAAATGAGAGGGGAATGCCTGGCAGGGAAGTGGGAGAAGGCTGTGGGGTCAGAGTACTTCTGGGAGGAACTTAGGGGCTGCAGAATATTGAAAAGGGTGTGGAAGTGGTTGGCAGTCGTTCTTTCATCTCCTTCCTTTCTTTCTTTCCTGACATCCAGTCTTCCTTCCTTGCTTCTCTCCCAGAACCTAGGAGCACCAGCAGCAGCCTCCTCCTAAAAGCCTGTTTTCACTTGCCTGTGTCTCTTGGGCAGCTGCAAAATGGCAGAGAACAGGCACTGCCTTACAGCAGCAGGGAAAGACAAAATGGAGCCTGGCTGGAAAACAGGAGCAAGGCTCCATAGGGAAAGCATTCTTCTGCCGTTTGTGGGAGCACGGGGGAAAGGACTTCTTGCTCACCATACTCCAACAGCTTCCCTTATACACAAGCAGCAGAGAAGCTGTTGTGGCTAGAAGAGCAGCTGGCAGCTGTGCTGGGTGGCTGTCTGATCTGACACTGCCTTGAGGCAGCTCTGGCCGTAAACACCTGCACGCAGAGTTGGGTCTCTCCGTGGGCTGGCAGTCTCTAACCRAAATGAAACTGATAAGAGGACAGTACACGGTCACACCTGGGAGCCGGCTGAGAACATCTCTCCTAGAATATAGCTGTGTTTTGTGTGAAGCCAGATGTCCTGTTCTTGTGTTACGGAAACTGCTGGTTAATTGTTTTAAGAGTTTCTTGTTTTCCACTTGACTATTAGAAGAGGTAACTGCATAATCTAAATCAGAAAGTGATATTCATTAACTTTTCTTCTTGTTGGACTGAAGAAAAGACCCAACCAAATGCAGACATGGAGTTGTATGACGGGTGGGAGTGGAGGGATGGATCTGCACTTGCATCTGACTGAAGAGCTAAGAAGGATTAATTTTTACAAATTTCCRAACAGAAAGACATACAAGCTGAGAGATGCAAGGAAAGGGTTGTGGTAAAATTCACCAGCTCTCCCAGTAGACAAAGAAGGGAAGCACTTAATTGTCCTACAGATGGAGACTTATTGGCATTATTATCTAACATCTGCACARCCAGAAATACGAAACCTGGAGAAAGGAGAGACTCCAGCCGCAACAAATAATTGAAGCGGTTTCTGCAAGGGAAAAGGAAGCTGTTCTGAGTTATCACCATCTAGAGCCTGGTTTTTATGGACTCAGTCAAGAAGATTAGGGATTTCCTTTGGTAAATGAGGCTCAGTCAACAGTTACTGTGATCTGGAATCTCTGAGGAACACAGAAGGCTGAGAACAAAATTGTGTGCTATTCTTGTTTTCTTTCTTTGCAAACTGCTTGACAGCTGAGTGGGAGAGACCAGTCGGGGATAGCTGAGGGAAAAGAAAATCGACACTTCATTCTAACCCTTCGTTCACTCCTTCTGGAGCTTGCCCAGCTACTACCAACATAGTTAATTTATTTACCTTAAAAGACATTTCTTTTCCAATGCTTTTCTGAGCTTAGTTGGTACAGTATCATCTGAATTCCTTTGCAGGGTGAAATTCCATTTCCCAAATCCTTCAGCCTTCATGAGATGACTTGCTAATTTATCCCATTTATGGTACAGTTAAAATTGTGTACTGATAAAGTTCCTAATTTCACCAAGAATTTTCATGCAGGATTTTTCCTTAAAGAAAGAGTATGGCTAGACATTAAAGTTTTAGAGGGTTGTTTTTGTTTTAATGAGTTAATACTTTCTGTAAGAAATGATAGATTCCCAGCATTTGTTGCAAGAAGCAGGTTTACTACCAAATGTTACCATAAACTGTCTTTTTTTTTTTTTTTTTCTAATGGCACTCTGAGGAATACATTAATTTTTGAAGCTGAAATACTTTGACATCACATGGGGTGATGAGTTACTATGGTTTCAAGGGCAAAGCTAGTGCTAGGAAAAGATTGCATCCTTGAATTACATCCTTAGAGTCCTGGGGTCCTCTATATTTCACGGCCAGAATGTGGGAGGTCGCCTTCCACATTGATGGCTTCACCCCAGGGCATTAGGAGAATCTGAAGAAAGATGCACAATTTGATTCCCATTCATGAATGGGTGTTTCCTTGCATTTGAGGAGAACTTGGTGCACGTCACTCTGATTGGAAAGGTAGAAAGCTTAAGCACAGTGCACAGTATGCACACAGGGGGAATTTTGAAGGCAGAGACAGTTCAGAGTGAGAGGATGTACAAAGAGGCAAAGATTACTTTTTTGATCTTTGAACAGTCTTCAGTGCAAGCCACTCACTGAACTTCTTGAAATAATTTTTTCAGGCTGCAAAAATATGCTGATTAGATAYGTATGGATAAGTATATATAACATCCTTAAAATATGTGCGTATATACTTTTTCTGAAGAAGCACCAATACAGCAGGGCTTTATTTTTTTTAGAATACAAAGCAGCATTTTTAATAACCAAGAACCAAAAACTAATAAAAAGGAATTTTAACTACCTTGCTTTACTCTATCGTCTAAGAATTTTTAACTTAAAATAGAGCCCTAATTACAGTTTTCCCTGGAGTCCTTTAGCCTGCAAGTAAGAAAGAGATAACCACTAAATGTTTAAAACAATACATTATTTTTCACATCACAGAAATGTGAATTCCTCTGAGTTACATGTAATGCGTATGCTTATAGAAGATATATAATAGGTTTACTGTGGGTTATGAAATGCATTTCTCTCAAAGTAAAGATGATTTTTTAAAATCTTAATGAGTACCATATTTGTTTGTAATGAACAAACCTTCTTTATGGACAACCTGTTTCTGGTAAAACATGTACAGTAACTGTGACTGGTGTTCTGTTAAAYTGGCCTTTGATTTTTCAGTTTCTCCTTTTGTCTAACCAAGGGTGGGTTGGAGTAGTTACTTACATTTAGAGCTGTGCTCAGTTTACTCCCACCGCACACACAGTTTCCCTCTTGGATGGAACAGCACATAAACTCATTCCTCACAAAATCTTTTGCAAGTTTTAAAAATGGGTCCCAGCCAGGTAAACTGCCAGGCTTGGGCCGGGAGTTCTCCAGCAGGTCTGGGGCATTTACAGAGCTTGTAAATCCCACAGGCGGTCCACTTACCCGCTTATATTGCCCAATTTTTTTGTCTCAGTCCTTCCTTTGCCTCTGATGTTTTTCAGTCTAACTGGTAAGATTTGACTTTACAGAGAATGCTACCTGTAATTTTTGGAAGTAATTATTTGATCCTTAATGAGTTTACTGATGTGCTGTGACTGGCAGGATGAAGGGGAACTGCTTACAAATAAGCAGTTTTCATTTACAAACTCAGTAGCCAAAATGTACAAGGGGAGGAAATGGTGACAAAAAGAATTCCCAAGGCTGAAATGCAAAGTCAAAGATTTCCAGCTCAGAACAGCTGTATGTACACTGAAGTTTTTCTCTTCATTTGTCATCTGTCTAACAAGCTTGTGGCAGATAAGTATATTTGCCTGTGAATTGCAGGGAAATGTTTTGGAAGGCTGTTGGGAATCCAGTTAATCAATTTGATTCATTGCAGTGCTTACTAGCCGTGATGGCTGAGCCTCCGAAGGYTTGCCATTTTCTTTGGGGGAAACTCCACTGGATTCCAAGCCAAAATCATTGTACTATCTTAACTTTTATTTCCCAAAGAAACTGTTAGACCTTTGCAATGGTTTCGGATGGAGTGAGACTAGCTTTTTTGTTTGTTTGTTTTATTTTTTCCTGATCAGTTCAGCTGTAGTGCACAGGGCAGGCATATACAAATTAAAGATGGAGGAATCTGAATTAAGGTTTGAGTCCTGCTTGAATCTTGTGAGATTATTTAGGTAGTCTTTTTTAATTTGCTTTTTTTTACCCACTGCTACTTACAGCTTGTAGAAATCTTTTGAAACTCTGTGACTTTATGCCTTCGAGATTTGCCTGCTTCCCTTCCCCCTTCAGGGTCCTGCGAGGCTTCGCTCTCGCGTGCGGTGCCAACAGCGGATTTTGCCCGAGTATTCTTTTTCTCATTAACATCAGTTGAAGTGAGACGTCAGAAAGCCGGGACCATTTGCAATGACAGGACAGTGCCAATGTTCTTCCGTTTATAACCCATAGGAATAAAACTACGCAAAGCATCATTTCATTATTCACATTATGATAGCTTGCATAAATTACAGATCGTAAACTAGGGAAATAATTTCCATGATGTCTTTTGTCAAATATCCAAAGTTTAAATTTTGAGAGGACACATGAGGAAGAACACAAATTGAAATAATATCACCAGTGGGTTTTAGATGTGTCAGTTTTTCTTTATTAACATTTTTATCAGTATTGAGTTAGCCTACTTATGCAAGCAAGGATGAACACCAGGCCATCCATTTTTTGCTATATTAGAGTGTGTGTGTACTGAAAATCATATTTGTGTTAGTTTTTGTTACTGTTTTTGTATCTCGCCATCTCATGATAGTGAGATACTGAATGTGTGAGTCGAAATCAGATCTCTTATGCAGCCATCATTTGGCAAGGGATTAGATGAAGTGCTTCAGCATAGCCTGTACTGAGGTACTATTAAATTGAGCAAAATGCTCGAGACATGTTTAAATATTTTGCAGCACTGGGATCCATGTGCATGTCATAAAAAGGATGTGCGTTTTTTTAAACTGAGCAAGTGTTCACTTGTAGAATGAATTTTAAAAATCTGTACTTGTTTATGGAGAAATAATTCAGCATCAGTCTGAGTTCTGGTTTTAAAGGTCATTTAATATTTTAGTTTATTTCACTGAGAGTATTTAGGTTTTATGTGAAGATCGCCTTAAAGAGCATACGCTAGCATACAGACTGTGATTACTGTGAGCATTGGCCTTGTTTTCATTAGGTAAAGAGGTGTCTTCATACCTCGTATAAGGAGGTAAAATGCAGTTGAATTCAGTGGAGGGAAAGCCATGTGTAGCTTTCATTCACTGTAACTGTGGCCTTTTTTATTGGCTAATACAAAAACTTGGCCCGTGTGAGCAAAAAGTAAACTTTTTTTCCTGATACAGACACAGCTCTGGCAGCCCCTGTCCGAGCTCCAGCCTGTCCAGGGCTGCTGCACTTTGCTGTTGGAATCTCTTGCTGGGATATGCCAGTAGCTAAGGGGTATAGCAGTAGCCTTTTTGATCTGGTACGTCCAAACTTTTATAATATAATGCTTAAGTACACAATGAATAACATTTTCTGAGTTAACTTCTTAAGTTTTGTCACCTTTTGAAGCTAGAGAAATGGTTGGATGTTTCTTAGGACAGGAAAATAGAAAGCAGGAAAAGAAAAAAAAAAATCCGTCAGTCTTTGAGCATCCCTTCAGATCAGGTGTTACAGTCATGCTTTGCTACTGCCTTTTGCTTTAGGGGAAGCTTTTGGAGGGGGAGGTGGGCTCCATCATTATAAAGATATTTAGGTAAATTAAAGATGTTAAAATTCAATATTCTTGTTAGAATTTATATTCAATGCAAACTGATGGAACCTATAGGCTTTWGGACTTTTTAGTAGAAAATACATCTATGCGAGTTTATTGATTTTCCTCATTCTTTGAGTAAGTGGTCTGCAGAGGATGAAAATCTGCCATCTGATTAGGGGTACAAGAGGCTGTTTTTTGCTTTACTGAACATGAGAAGGAAGTGTAGATTTTGTAATGGGAGGTAAGCAGCAAAGAGAAAGTCTGAGATTTATCAAAGGTAGGATTTGAAATATGTTTCTTTACTTTTGCTATGCAAAAATAAGCATTAAGATAAAACAGAATTCAGCTGAACCTGTTTAGTCCAAGAAAAAGAAAAGGAAATGGATTAGCATATTGTTTAATAGGAAAAAGAAAAGCAAGAATCACCTTTTCTATCAAATTTGTCTAACAGAGCTTGATGTTCTCATGAAACATGCCACACGTGTGTGGGCATTTTGGGTTGCGAGGCAAATTCAGCATGTTTAAATGAAAAAGATTTCATCTCTCCTTGCATGCAAATGATGCAGAGTTACAATGCTCATAGACTCTTTTCTTTGTATTCCAGCTTCCTGGGAAACAGGTTTTAGAGGTGCCTGGAGTCAAGGCTGTAGGAACAGGGTAGGAATTGGAAAGTACTGCTCCATGCCCTGTACGTTCTAGTATTGTAATTTTGCACAGTCAGCTAAGGTAATTTTTAGGAAATACATGAAGGGAATTTAGAGTGTCAACAAGTCTTTTTAAGTTAGAGGAAAATAAAGGACATTAGCAGTCACCTCACACACTCCTGTTTAGATTGAAGCAAAGTTCAGTATTAAAGATTAAAACAAAAACAAAACATAACCAAAGGCACTGTTACTGTAACTCTAAATGTCACGCACCCCTTACAGAAAGCATCTCTCAGATTAATTACGGAACCCCTGGATTTCAAGAAATCAGTTACGGAAGCAGGAGGAATGGCCCTCCAGGGAGAAATGTAAAGATGTTTCATGCCAGCAATAAGAAATTGTTAGGGAAACTAATTGCTATGAAAGATAAAAAAAAAAAAATACAGAGATGAAGTCAGCTTGAAATAAGGAGAAAAAACAAAAAGATGATATAAGTGCTGTCTAAAGAATTAGAGAAGAAGGGGAGAGGGCCTTTTATGGTTGTGTGTCTAAAACGGATTGCCAGTTTTAAAGATTTTTATCAGCAGTCATTTAGGGTCACCTCTGTAACTGCTTCAGAGCTTTGCTTCCTACAAATGCAGCCCTTCCAAGCTCACACCTCTTAAAAACTTCAACCAAACCATGTCATTTTTTTGCCCATGTTCATGTCACATGTTTTTTGTCATTTATTTAGATCCAAATGTTTCTTGTACTATCAAATGTTGACAAACTTGTTGTTTATTGTGTCATGTGCCAGCGTGGCCCCTCCTCTCCCCCCACTTTGCCTGTAATGTAGTGGTTAGTGCTATGTCTGATCTGCAAATGAGAGGATGAATGGATTGCATTTTGTATGGTGCCTGTTTTTCTTCCTGTCTAACTCGAGCAGCCCTCCTGACTTTTACTGTTTCAGATGCCACAGTATTTAGGGTCCACGGAATACGAAACAATTGCCAAATCATGGCAACGTAAGGTTCAGGTAAAAGCTCTTGTTTGCGAGCTCTATATTGATACAAATATAAGTTAAAAGTTTGCTAAATGTTGAACTTTACGRTGCACCTCTGTCCTTTTCATTTCAATTAAAATAATGTCTTGCATAATCATAACTTGTTTTACATTCTGGGTCTGATCTTACTRCATTCATTTAACATACAGAAAAAATATGAACTTCTTCATGACAGAATATCTTCTGCAGGGCTATACTGATTTAGGCCCAGATCACTAGCAGGATTCAAGTCTGTCGTATAGATGTCTGCCACGAGAGTTAATGGAGGAACTGGGGTAGTCTGCTGCTGTCTGGAGACCAATAATAGCAGAAGGATGAGACATAGTGAGTTTAACTTGTTGATAACAGAAGGGTTGATATTCAGGAATCTGGTAAATCAGTCGTCGTTCTCTTCTCACTGAATGCTTCTGCCTTGTTTCTTCAGCCTGTCTGCTTCTGTTTCTGACCACTTCTGCCCTCCAGCCTCATCCTGCTTCCAGAATCTCTCTCCTGCCCCCTGTGCTCTAATATGGGCCTTGCTTCCACTCCTCCAGGCTGCAAGGGTGCTTGCCATGAGAGGGCAAGGAGGATCATCTCGGTCTCAGTTTTCATGCCACTGCAAGAGTACAGTAATTTTAAGGGGGGGGGCGGGGGGGAAGTTCATTTTTCCTTTAGTTTTAGGATAGCACTTAAACAGGAGACTGGGCATTTCCAGTGCCGGAGGTGATGCTGGAACTGTTAAGGCACTTAAGTGTTAGCTTCTCTCCTGCCTTTCTTGAGCATATGAACTGCAATTTTGAAAGACATTCATTGTGTAGGTAAATTCCTGTGAAATTTCATCATACTAGCAGAATTTTATCTCTGACATGTAGTATAATCTTTAACTCTACCTCCTTTTTTGAAATGGCTAAAGCTTCCACACTGAGTTTTGCAGTCTAGATAAATAAAAGCAGTAAGTACATCCCTGACTGGGGCAGCTACTCAGTATGGAAAAGTTGCCCCAAATAGTTAGCATGGCGAAGTTCCCAGCGATTGAAACAGGATCACATATGCAATTTGAGCTATAAATGTAGCTACCTGCTTCATCTGTAATTCTCACCTAATTCTATCCCTGTTACCTTTGGCAGCATGTCAGACCATCTTCTGTTCTCACTGCTTGTATTGCCAGGGACTTTTTTCTGTCTACACATGCTTCCTCCTTTTATCCTTTAACGAAAAGTAGTTTCTAGAAGAACATCTCATGTGTGTATCAGCACATACAGAGAAGTATTAGAATGTGATAAGGCAGGAAGGAATGGAAAACAGTAGTTAGGACTTTCACTGGAGATCTTAGTGTTTATCGCACAGGACTGACAGATCTGGAGATAAAGAGTAAATGACACTGAGGGAAGCAGAGCAAGTTGAGAGCTGGGGGGGCCAGGGCTCTCTAATGGCCTAGGTGTTGCACATCAGCAGAAGAAGCAGTGCACAGCTTGAGGTAGGAATTTAATTTTCTTTTTTGAGGAGGACTGCTACAGGCTCTGTGAGGAGAGAAGTACAAAAGTTAGCATCTCAGGGTTTACTGGATTTACTATTGCCTGCTTCAGCCTTGCTGATATCTAGGGGTCAGGAGTGTGCGTCCACCTGGCTGGAAGGCTAGCGAATRGGTCTGAAGCCCTTGCCAAGCCATTATAAGAATTGTCACCAAATAAAGACATGACTTTGTTATCTGTAATCTGGTAATGGGCAGAAGCTTCAGCCTGAGATCCAAGCTCTTGTCTTCCCAGGGGCCTTGGTACAATAGTGGGACTCATTAAAAATCCTTTACCAGGAATTGAGGCTATCTGAATTTTACAGATTTGTTTTGCTCTTGTGCCAGAGTTTGTGCTAATATAGCAATAAATTTTTTATTTACTAAGAAGAGTTGAATGCATACTTATGCACTTGTCCTGTGTTCATATCTCATCTTGTTAGTTTAAGTCAATCCTTTTTATTTTGAAATTTAATCTGTGCAGCATAAGATACGAGRAAAAGAAGTATAACATTTGGAAAACTGTTGATGAAAGCATTTGTGGTTTTCAAGTGATTGGTGTGTGGCTGGTATGCTCAGTCAAAGGGGCGAAGGGGCAGCCTTTATTTCCAAATTCACACCTTACAGGATGTTCTTCCTTTATTCAAGATTTGAACCACTATCACTGCCTGTTTCTTTTAAGTAAATATAGTGTGTTGTCTCCAGGAACCATCAGAAAGTGTGACTATGTTCAAATAGATACATAAATAATGTACCTTAAACAAGTGCAGTCTGAAGTGCTCAATAATGGCAGGAACCTCTGGAGATTAAATGCACTGCAACTGAGGAAAGACAATCTCATTAACAGGTTTAAAGTTTATATTGTTCACTAAAGGGTCAAGAAGGATGGAAAGTTCAGAGGGACTCTGATCCTCCTTKCCCCGCCGCTGCACCAGGATGCAGCACTGCCTGCTTGGCGTGGTGCCTTGCAGGTATAGGGTATATATTTCTCTGACTCATCAGTCATTGTGTATGGCTCAAGGCAGTTTAGAGTTTGTGGGTCAATGGCATGATACAGTCTAGCAAATTCTGTTTCTGTTCCTGTTGCCTGCCCATTTGTGAACCCCCCCTCAGTCCACAGCAGAATACATTCCCTCAGAAAAGAGGGAAGGAAAGACAGCAAAAGAGTTTTGCACTTGCCCTTTAATTTTTGTGAAACACTGCAATGCAGCAGCATTTTACCCACAGCTGGACTTATAGCTCCCAAATCGGTTGCTACAGGATTTGGGATAAAAGGCCTGAAGAACTTTTTCAGTGAGCATTCTAGATCTTGATATGTGGAAAGGATTGGAAAATGGAGAAAAAAATGTATTTGAAATGGATGACAGGAAAAAAGCAAGGCCTCTCAAGCCTCTCTCTTGCAAAGAGAAGTAAGGCATGCAGTGATTTACAGATTTACGTATCCAGATAAAATCTTCGTCCTTTCAAAAGAGGAACTTTCTCTTTGTGCAGGGTTACTTTCAAGGCTTCCAGCTCCTGCTGAGCCTAATGTCAGGTATGTTTCCAGCGACTTCCTTTTTTATGCTTGAAAATGGGAGCATTCGTCGGTCTGTTCATTGTCATCTGGTAGTTATTCCCTTACAGTAATTCACCGAAATGAGTTGTGGCCCACTCCGAAGACTACAGGATTCATTAGAGTGAGCTTTGTAAGAATGTCCTTGGTGTTCTAAGGGGGGGGATCCCAAAGGCTGCCGGAGATAAAGATCACCCCCTGCACGGATAAAAACGAACAATGCTGCTCGCAGTGAACCTAAAAATACAGTACTTCGTTCTCTCACATGGACTTTAGTTAATGAAATAATAACTTGATCATACAATGTCACTATTATTTTAGTCTCAAGAAAATATGAAGTCTTGCAAATTTAGCCAAGACGCAATGTCTAGGGAAACGTGGTTTCAAGTTCAAACTGTATGCAGTGTTCTGGGGAAAGCAAGGGTTTATGTGTGCATGAAATTACTAGGCTGGAAGTAGGCTGAAAGATCCCTTTGCAATACTTAACTCTTCAACTTCTCAAATAACTTTGGGTGAGTTGCTTCATCTTTCCATTCCTCAGTTTTCTGGCAGTTTCAGGTTTTTTTGAAAGAGAAGTGGAAATAGCTCTTCTTTCCTGCTTCAGAGAGATTGATTTGCTATGCTAGTAGTTTATATCTGGAGTCGTCTGTGTCAGTGAGACATATAAAAACAAGTCAAAAACACTGCTGAGTTCATGACATCCTTCAAGCCAGTTACAGTTGCCTTTCAAGAGATTACCTATTATGTGAGCGTATGCGTAAATGCTTTGCTGAGTGGTAGTTTCACATTAATAATTATCTTGCCTTTATCTGTTATAATATAAATATATATGCGTAATATATGCACACAAATGCAGTAATGACATTTAGCAAATGGATGCTACATACTATAGTCTGATTTTTCAGGCACTGTAAACTGCACAGCTCTGCAGTTTAATGTGTACAAACAAACACAGTTCCCTGTTGTGCCCGTGTTTCCTAGTCCTGCTTGAGATCACAGATCTAGGTGAGAAAGAAGACTATGCCACTTTTGCAGCGGCAGACAGTGCAGCTAATTGTTCCTGCTAGGTAAGGATATGCCCCTTTTACTGTCTCTCTGATGATGGCTTTTTGTTTCTAGCTGCAAGCAAATCTAATTTGCAAATGAAAAATTTCATTATAGCAAAAGTTGCCTGCAAGGGAATTAAAGCAAGCACATTCAAAAGAATTCAGCAGAACATACAATTGCTTCTTAAACAATGGATTTACGATCCCAATTCACAATTAAAATAACAATTGCTTTTAAGTGGTACCTATTATTTTTAAAAGGTTAGATTTTCCAACATCAGAATTTTAAGGGAATAAGTCAGCTTGCGAGCAAAACATGCGGTAGGTAATTGGCAAAGCTCACTTAATATTTTTTGTTTGCTATCCAAGAGCTATTTACGACGCCACTGTAACAGTATGTTGTTGGTACAACAGAGTTGACAGTTTCCTGAGATGAAAAGGAAGAGAATGGAATTAATCACACAAACCTCCTCATCAAGTCTGGCATAACTGAAAGAGTGAGTTCTGCTAGGATTTGAACTATTTTAAATAACTTCATGTTTTATTAATRCATTTTTTTTCTCTGTTAACCTCTTCTGTACTTTCTATCTGGAGTCAGGTTGTGACTTCTTGCCCCTTGAAGGGACGCCCTAACGTACAGGTAGCCTTCGTACCTACTAGCCGGAGGGGTGCTGCAGCAGCCCTTGCACTGCAACACATCGGTACGCTGGGTAACAGGCATGTACCTCCAGAAGGTCTTCCCTGGGGCACAGAGTATGTGATCTGGCCCCTTTTAATATTAAGCTGCAGTATCTAGAAAGTTGGTACTTTCTGATTGCTAGTTTTTTGGGGGAGGATCCACCCAAAGGGCTAAGACTAACAGAAAAGCATAACTGCTTTGTGCTATGGTGTCTACTTCAATTGTAAGCCACAGAGAGAGGTTATATGCATAAGAGTCAGGCTATTAATGGACAAAGAAATATTTCTGTTCTTAAAAAGAAAGATATGTTTTAGAAAAATTTCTAATTTCATATAGGTACAACTACATAAAAATAAGCTTGTGGTTGTGAATATGAAGACCTTGGCAAGATAGTAGTTCAGAAGTGACAGGATCATTTTCATTACATTTTTTTCTAAAACTGCTTAGCAGCTAACTCCTCTGAAACTGTCTGGTTGCTTTGACATTATGCAGAAAGTACCTAGCAGACCTCATGAGAGCCCTGTGTCCCATGGGAGGGGAGAAAAGAAGGTATCAAATTCTTGGACACAAAATGATATACTGGAAGGGGCAAAAATAGTACCAAATCTAGTAAATGACCATGTTTGTCATGTTTTGTGTCTCTTGCTGGCTTGTTTTGTCACGTAAGGAAGGCTCTCCTATTTTTATTTTTAATTCAGCAAGATGTGCTTTGACTGGTGTATTCCACAGTTTGGCAATAATTTGATACGATCTCTTTTAGAGAGAAAGCAAAGAGTTTGTGGAAAGAGCATTGTTAACTTCAAAAGAAACTGTCCTAGCTGTAGTCTTCTACATATATAATGCTGTGCAGATGACATAAAATATTGGTCTTGTATTTACTAGTAAATCCTACTTTTCTCAAAGGATCATGTTGATTCCTCTCACTGTCTTTGCATTGAAGTTGCAGACTGCATGAACTGTGATGTAAGCTTGGTTTGACGGTAAGTTGGATATTTGCCCTGTACCTATTATGAATTTATATTTCCATCTGGAACTCAGAATTGCAGTGTTAGACTACAGAGGCTCTGTTCAGTAGTTCTGTCAAGAAGGAGTCCTGTAGTTATGCAGTCAAAAAAACAGATGCACCATAAAACTGTGTAGTCTTATCTCACGGCATTTGATGTTCACCTGTTGACATCTAGGAATCTCTCAGAACTGTAAATCTTCTGTTCTTTCAGGTTTTGACATCATTGCTGTGTCTCAAGAATATAAATTATGTGCAGAAAGTAGAGAAAACTGTGTTTGAAATATTCTATCAAGAAAGTCAAACATGTAAATGAAAATCGTTCAGCTGCTGCACTTCTTCAAAATAGATACATAGGTGTTCCTCTGCATATGAAAAGCAGGCTGGGACAAATGGATGATTTTTGTCTCTGGTTAGCATGTGTGTTCACTTCTTCTTAGAGATGAGTAAACTGCCCCTTACCAAAACTGCTCACGCCAGCAACTGCTCTCTGGCCTCCTCTCAACAGAAGGGGAATCTGGTCAAGAATCTTAGTTCTAGTGTTGAAGCAATGGAAGTTTGAAGGTGTTTCCTGTGGCTTTGCGAAATGCCGATGGAAGATGCCTGTGTTCATCTCTGTCACTCCTCAGAATGTCGTATGTGGTTGACAGCAGAAATTAAGATTTGGTGGAAATACAGTATCTTGTGAGGTGGTGGGTTGATGTGGTGTTAGTGGTTCGTATGCTTGCAAAGGACTGCATGCTGTTTGCAGAAAGTAAGTTAGTGGATAAATGATAGTTTCAAACCAGCGAGGTTTTAGTAGAATAACCCATGTGCCAATGTGACTTAACATCTGTATCACTTCAATACTTGTCTTATGCATGTGAAAGTAAGGTTAGAGTGACTGCTATTACAAAATCCGCATTTGCTTTTTAAGAAGCAGAAGTAATACTGTAGGATATTCCAGAAACTATATGCAAATACTCTCTCTGTGCAAAAACCTTATTGGTGGCCACCATAAAGAAATATTGACCACCAGAGAATTACAGAGGTGACAGTTCTCATGACTTCTTCACAAATCTTACTGTTGCTTAGTTTGTAAATTAATTTCACCTTTAACCACTTAGGAAACAAGAGCTCAATTTAGAAAGAACGTATTTTTTAATTGAATTTTGTTTTGGTTAAAAATCATACCCCTTTTTTTGAATAGTGTGTTTCTTGAAAGCTTTAAAGGAGCGAACACAGAGGTGTGATATACTGCTCTACARCAAGAGCTGTATTTTAATGTTTGTTGCATATGTGTAGCCTGATGAAAAGCTTTTTGTAAAGACTGAAATAAAAATACAAGTTGATGACACTGTCCGACGAGTATGGTTGGTATGAAGTAACCTACTAGCACTTCTTGAATAGTAAGTTTTAAATCAAGGACTATGTTATAGCCCAGCTTTGTCTCTTACTGTTTATTGTGAAATCACAGTATCAAGTGCTTGAGAGACTGCAGCAAAGCAAGCATAACTGGATCATAGGTATTACAGTTGCTGCTCTTGCACTGCATTTTAAGAGCCGGTATAATAAACGTAGGTGTTGTTTGTTCCCGTGTTATGTTTCATAGGCTGCTGCTCGGCTTTTGACAGTAAGATTTCATGGTCTGTATATACAATACTCATTCCAGAGAAGTTTGGTACATCATTTATGATTTAAAAAATAGTTTCAGTGTAGTTACGTGTAATGGCAACAATGGAAATGAACAGTTCACATGTTCAATGTTGTGATGTCAAGCTTGCAATCTCCAAGGCCTTGTACTGAATCCTACTGAGATTTTCTATGAAAATGTTATGTCACCGATAGTTGTTCAAGTGTCCATGCTCGTAGTGGACTTCAGTCTGAACTGTAAGTGCTGTTATCAGTGTGTATAAGTGTTGGGGTTGGGGGGAGGCATCAGGCTTTGCAGTCAAGGGTTGCCAGTCTGCTTTTCTTTTAGAGTTCTGCGTACCTGAAATAATGATTTACGAAAAGAAAAATAGAAAATGCTTAGAAATAATAGCAATTTTTTTTATATAATTGGCAGCAAGAGATGGCCAATTGAAAGCTGTCTTTTAAGGGACTCTGCCTCCTAGAAATCAGGAAGGATATTTCACCTAACTGACTTAAGTAACCTAGCATCAGGTGCCATAGGCATGATTATCTTATGAGATGGCACAGTGAGCATTTTAAAAGAATATTTGAAAAACAGGACACTGAATGCTCCTTTGCTGGAAAGTTGAATGTGATTTTCTCTCTCCTCTTTCCTTTAAGTGCACTTCTGTAATAAGTAGCTGCTCCTAGTGCTGCTGTCACTTTAGTTTATTTCTTGATTGTCTTTTTACTCATCTGTCTTATTATAGTGCTTTAAGTATGACTAGACAATTTGCTTCTTTATGAGATGTGGAAATGTTTTATCTTTGTTTTATTAGCACTGACAGTGCTTTTCAGCACAGGGTTTGCCAGCCAGTCTATTCTTTCAGACTCTTAGAGACAGGGAAGTTTTGAAGCAAAAGTGTTCTTTTTTTCCCATAGGTTCTGAACTTGCAATTTCAGATTATAATTCACTTTCTGCATGATAATAAGCTTTGATAAGTAGAGTACATGTTAACACTGTTGTGCAGATGGGGGAACCAAGATACAGGAACATAAGAAACTTGCTTGAGGAAGTCTGTGGGAGCTGACCTTATTCCGAGAGAGACCCACGCACCATCCTTTTCCTTGTCACAGTCTTTCTTTTTAGTTACTCAGAGCCCTCCCTCCAAGAAACCTTTGGTATATAAAAAGATCTTTCAGATTGTATCTATATTTACTTACAACTATAAGAATTTATTATATGATATTCCATGTGGGACTGAAATCCTCGCTCAGTCACTAAGCCTTTTCTAGTTTTATAAAGCAAACACAAACTACTTTAAGAGGCGACCGCAGCAGGAAGCGAGGGCTGCGGAAAGCACAGCGAGCAGGCGGTGAGCAGCTGACTTGCATGAAGAGCGTGTTCCTTCACCTCAAGTGGCCCCGCGGGTCCCGAGCCTGGCTGTGCCGAGCRGCACGCTCTGGCCTCCCAGTTAAAGGAGAGCCTCCAGTGTGAGCTGGCGCTGGGGCAAAGTTGGTGCTCCTCCTCCTCTGCAGGAGTGGATGTATGGAGTTAAACAGTATAGGGAAGACATTTACTATTGCYATGGCAACTTCAGATGATGATTTATTAAGGCTGCACTTTTTTTTCCACGTTCGAGACTATGCATTTCTGTTGGTCTGAGCTCTCCAGAGAATGCATCTTTCCACTCCCTGGCATGTCTTCTTCTCCACCCCACTTCTTCTCTTCTCCTTTCTGAAATGACAGAATAAGGGGAATGTGTTTGTAGCAACCTGCATGTCAGGCRAGTAAGGCTTGATACAGTTATTACCGTATTAATAAATACACTAATCCTGGTTGCCACTTTGAACTCTAGCATAATTGTGACAGCTGGCACGGCAATTAGGAGCAAAGGGATCAAAGGGGAGAGAGTTACAAGTATTAATAGAACACAAAACACTGCGGGAACTGAGAGAGAGACCTCTTGGCCCAGCGAGGCTGTGTCTTTTTATTGATCTTAAATTTCTTCTTGCTTTCGTTCCTCTGTGACTGCCTCTTGCTGCTCTCCACCTGGCACTGGTTGTTTGCACAGGCACCCCAGTCTGCTGATTCGGGGCCGTCACTGCTCTGATGGGGCCGTGGGTGCGGGGAGTCTGAAAGCCCTTTATAGCAGAGCTTAGCGAGCTTGACTGCGTATGTGAAGTTACTGTTTGTTATGGATTTGCAAAGCGGGGGCCTCAGTGCCTTCCGTGGTCGTGCTTACCCTTGTGAGCCCTTTTGTAGCGCCGTTTGGGAGCCAAGTCGCTGACGACCTCTCGCCATGGCTGCAGCTGTTCCTTCGCSGCGCTGCTTCGCAGGCAAGCCTGCGCCGTTCAGCCGTTGGAGTGCCAGCTACATATAGCCCTAAGTGAAGTCTCCAGATGCAAATACAGGGGACTTAATAAATTATTCATTTGAGAGCTGCATAGACACAGTTTGAAAATCTTGAGGATGACGGTAACCAGGCCCATGCAAACAAAATCAGTGGAGTGGTTACTGAATATAGAATGGTGAAATGAATTCTCAGAGCAGAAAAGATCGCTTTAAAAATTCTGTCATCTTTTTTACATCTTCTATGTGAGTAGAGAACAATCTTTATGGCTGTTTTCTTTCTTTCTTTTTTTTTTTTTTTTTNNTTTTTTTTTTTTTTTTTTTAATTCCAGATCTCTTTTTTTTTTTTTTTTTTAATTCCAGATCTCTAATAACATTAATTTACACATAAACTGTATTCAATTCAAATGTCAGTCTCAAAGGTGTTTTTTTTAGTATGTTTTGTTCTCTGAAGTACAGGTATGTCCTCAGGCTTTTGTAGGTAATACAGTTGTGATGCATCTTGACATGTAAACAGGTTGTCATCTACCAGCWTTTGCTGGATATTTGCGTTCTTTCAGTATGATTTATTTGTGGAGTTTTGTTTTGTTACTATTTGGCCAAATTTATGTTAAATAGTGTTTTTTTCTTAATTAGGAAGTTCATAATGAACTACTTATTGTGATCATTATATAATTATGTGTATTTATTTCAGTACTGGTTATGTAAGTGTGTAAACAGCTAACAYACAGCGTTGTTCTTCACCTGATTAGCACTGAGTTAACTTCACCAGTAAGACAGCACATACCTGTCTGAGTACTTTCAAAAAATGCTTTCAAGTGATTTCAACTTGTTTCATTCATCAGGGCTGGGCACACAGCCCTTCTTTGGGAGAACTTGCTGTATTTTCTCTGCTGAGTAGTCTACACCAGACTATTCTAAGGCAAAGGTATTTTCTTGGCTTTGTTTCTAAGCGTATTATAAAAGAACTA
Organism: Rhea americana; assembly: GCF_003343005.1. Lineage (NCBI taxonomy): Eukaryota > Metazoa > Chordata > Aves > Rheiformes > Rheidae > Rhea > Rhea americana. The sequence continues at coordinate 1,792,528 of NW_028186149.1, forward strand.
ATGAAAGAAATGTGTATTAACTGGAAATAGGGTAGTGAACAACACAGAATTCAGTTATGAACATGTGGACCAAAGCCTTGCCTGTGTTACTCAATATAGCAACATAAGCAAATCTGCGTATAAGGGTTATCTTGAATTGTCCATATGCGTCTACAGCGATACAGAATGCTTTTAAGTGTAAAGGACCATGTTAACTGCAATGGTAGCTCGTTTTTGAAAGTATGACTTTACACTGTGGAAGAGTTTGTATACCTGTATTTTTTTAAATTGATGACTATTGTGCAGAGGAGGAAAATATCACATAAAACCGCATAATATAATGTGGTTTGCCAAACAGCATATAAATTTAAAAATAAATAAATAAAATCATTTTTTCTAACATGTTGGAGACAGATTGTAGGAAACGCTTTTCAGTTAGTTGCAGCTTAAAGCAGCAGCTTGCCATCGGATGCGCTTGCAACGCTCTGCCTCCTCATTCTGCTCGTTTGACTTGTGTTACTTTCCAAAACCACGATGAAATATTTCATCTTTGAATGTTCATTGACGAAAGACTCTAATGTGTCTCCCAGCAAGTGCTTATTAATTTATGTATAGCTTTTGGATTTTCATATGCACGGCAAGTTTGCAAATGTATTTGTTAGTATTACTGTTACCCCATAGAAAACAGGTACAGTAAAAGAGCTGAAATTCAATCACAGACCAAAATTTTAAATTTCTGTCATTGTTAATAGGAAGATCAGCAGAATATATTATAGTGCTGACATTAAAAATCACTTTGCCTGACTTACTTAAGAATTGCTGCAGGGCCACTTCTTATAATCCAGTGCCTGCTGGGCACAAGAGAGATGCATTTCCAGCACTTACTATACATCAGTATATATGTCTGATGAAAAAAAAAAACCCTCTGTTAAGCATGTAGGACTGCGGAGAGGAAGAGAAAGATCAATTCATCTGCTATCTCTGCCTTTTCATAGAATCATAGAAYGGCAAGGTTGGAAGGGACCTCTGGAGATCATCTAGTCCAACCCTTAGTGTAGCCCATGCGGGGACTGAACCCGTGACCTTGGCATTAGCAGCACCACACTCTGACCAACTGAGCTAAACCTTTTAAAATCTTTTTCTGTTTTAAAATTTGAATGAACTCCTCATGTTAAAAAAAAAGTGGCTTTAATAATAATAATAATAAAGAAAAAAAAAACCCAAAATGTAGAGCCCCAGAGAATCACTGGCTGAATTTAGCAGCTGGGGAGCTGCAGTCCCACCGTTATTATCATGTCAGAGCAATCACTGGGAATTGCTGCTGTGAATTTAGAGACGTTTGGGCAGAATACAGCCAGCCAGGAAGGAAAAAAACACAATCCCATAAACAAATTGTTAAAACTAATGGCAGAAGACAAACAGTGCAAAAAAAGGCTGTATTTGGAAGTAAAAGCACTTGCATCTCTGGCTAAATTAATAGCTTTTAGATTCCAAGGCCAGAGGGGACCTTTAGACTTGTCTAGTCTGACTTCAGATTAACACCAGCCATAACACTTTGTGCTGTGTCAAGCCCGTAAATTTTTATCTCCACCTTTGGGGCTTCTGTGTGATTTGAAGGACTTTAAACTATCATCATAAGCAATATCTCCAAACTCCATACTACCAGAAGCTGAATAGACAGTGTAAGCTTTAGAAAGATTAGTTGCTTTCACAATATTTCCTGAGACTGGAAAATCATTGACATGATTGAGTATAATTAAAGAAATGCAGTGCAAAACTAGGAAACTTATATCCTACTGCAGAACTCGCACCGTTCTGCTGTATGGACCTGTCTTTAGAAATATCTTAGATTTGCTGCCAATGAGTCCATTCTTCATATAGTGAACAAAATGTTTAAAGCAGGTAATAGATACAGTCTAACTCTCGTGATACCTCCACTGTTCCTTTAATGACATAACAGTTTAACAGCAAAAAGCTACCCATTAGGTGAGGATGAAAAGAATAATTCAAAGATAGAACAAATTTGCTTTGCCTCGGTGACATAATGTGTGGGATTAGTGAACAAATATTGGTGAATGTCTCGATCTCATTTGCCAGAAAGGCATACAGGTGATGTTTGCTTTTTTGTAGCATCACTCATGAAAGCATTTCAAGGAATGCCACTCCTGGGGATGCTTGTAATGATTATGACCTAGCAAGGAAGTTCTGTATACTGAAGCGAAGCAAATAAAGGTGTGACATTCTGGGTCCCTGGTATGGTCAGCTGTAATGCATGAGTTAAAGCAAGCTGGTGTAGGTTGGTATTAGTAGTGGCCTGTTTCTCCCATGTCTTGTACAGTTATATTACAGGGATGATTTTCAGGATGATGAATCACAGTAAAAGGGTGAAAGGATGAAATTCTGGCTTCACCAAATACAGTCAGAGCTTTTCCAATGACTAGAGTGGGACAAGGATTTTGCCCCAAATGTTTATATTTTTTACCTATGATATTTTTTTAAGAAGTAAGATCAAACTCAGTCATATTAGGATGAGAGAAATTCATAYTAGATAGGGAAGGGTGATTATAACAGTAAAAGAGAATTATTAATAGGAGAATAATTTACATCAAGGRGATAGTGGGAGTAAAGTGGATCTTGATGTTTTGAAGGTTGATTGGGTGGGTGGGTATGTTGACAATAACAAGACAATCATTTCTTCTTCAGGAACTTACTAACAAGCTTCAAGGATTAAAAATAAAATGTATGAGTTCTGTGGAAAGTACCATTTTTGCAAGTATAATAGTTAGGAGCGTAGTGTAAATACATTTTTGAAAAAGACTTGAAACTAATAGGGGTTATACACTGACCTTTTAGATCATACTGTCACCAGAGTATTTTTTTTTTTTAATTTTGCTTTCAGCRTTCCTAGGAGTAAGTGCTGTAGTTCTATTTTATTTAGCTGTATAACTTCTATAAATTCAAGAAAGCTTTGGAATAGTTTTCCTAATTTCCAGGAAAGATTTCCCTCTCAGAGAGGCTTATGCTCTGGGACAAAACTTYCAGTGCATATGCCGATGCATTTCAGCAACATATGAGTCCAGACAAACTCCTTCAAATTGACTTTTTTTTCTCTAGATCTTGAATTTTATTTTTAGCCTAGAGAAATTCAAAGTCTTGTATGAAAGTGTAAATAAACCATAACAATCTGTAAAATGCTGTCTTTGAAAATTCAGATAAATGAATGATGTGGCTGTTTTCATGCATAGTTAAAATGTAAGCTCAGATGATAGGTATTTTCTACCAATTGTGTGATCTGGAACAACTTCTCAAGTGGATTCTGGTTTTTGTCACTTTATTAGCACTTACGCTAGCAAACCTGTTTATGTCCCAAGGCTAGCCCACGCTGAGGTGTAAACCAGGAAGCTAGCCTGCCTGAAAGGCTCAACGAAGAGACAGATCCTGCTTCCCTCACAAGGGTGGTTTGCTAGGTGGCACTTTGGGATTGGTTGGCTGACTCCATGTATTTCTTACTTCTTCCTCTGAGATTGCTTATTCAGCTGTAGATGAGGAGAGAAGCCAGAGGCCTGCGTACGCGTAGCATGGTTTGGTGTTAGATGAACAAGGGAGTGAAATGAGACTAAGCTTATATCTGTCTTCCCGTGAGTCTGCCTACAGCAGATTTTGTGGAAGTGTTCAGCTGATTTTCTTCCATATTGACAAAAGGATACTGCAGAAATTCAGGATGYTGTTGCTGCACATAGTGATAATGCGAAACTCAGAAACCTTAAGTGAAGCAAATTCCAGAAACTTCCCAAGAGCCAAATTCGTGTCATTCATACCCTGGCTAGGGTTCCACAAAGCACTCTTCTGACCTAGTGTCCATTTAGAAAATTTTAGTGGTAATCTCGCTGACAATGAAGTTAACTAATGGAAGAGGTGAAAGAGGAAGAAACCAACTATACTCAAGGCACCATCCACTATAAGGAGTGTGTTGCTGGAAGGGAGGAGCAACGGGTCATTTAAAAATGYACCAGCAGTGCCAACGCTGGTCATGCTGGATGTGGGCATGGGAAGTAAGGAATCTTGGATCCAAAGGTTCATCCTCCAGAAGGTTGCCTCTCTGTTTCTATAACAGGATGTACTACTTGAAGCTTAAGTATCCTGTCTCCCCCTAGGAACACYGTGTAGTACACATGCCAGTTGTTGAACTGGCAGGACCTCCTGCCCTTGGTGCCACTGCACTCAGCTCTGCGCCTGCCTGCTTGCTAGCTATGCCTGGCAGGTCACCTCTTCGATGGGTGCTGCTGCCTCTCATGCTCTGGGAGTGTATTTATGGGCACTGTTAGAGGCTGGATAAGATGCAGACAGCGCAGACAAAGCTAGGTGCAGAGAAAAGAAAATAAAGTTCTCGTACTGTTAAATTGAAACAGATAACTTCTGCATCTGAATCTGAGTCCGGTGGTTGGGGTGTTGAAGAAGTAGCCAGATATCCGTGGGCTGGTAACAACTGGGTCATGTTGCTTCAGTAGATTTGCTCATGTAAGCCTTCATGACAGTAATTACCCATGTCTCCCTATTTTGTTCTCAGAGGATGATTAAAAATAAAAAGCTGTATTCCCTAACAACTTATACAGTGTGTTTCTCTCTCTATTTTTTTCTTACTGTGTAGTAAAAGGAAGCAGAAAAAGAGATTTTTTTAGAGTGCAAGAGAAGGACCTGTAAGTTGACTTGGCCTTTCATTGTATCTTGTACTTTCACTTCTTCAAACATTATGTATGTCTATTTTCAATATATCTAAATGTTATGACTTATGTATCKTTGTTTAATGTTTGCTTGTTGGTGAGGCCATCTGAAGAACTGTCATAACAGTTTCATTTTCAATCTTATTATTTCTGTGTTTTATTACTGTTGGCTACATGGCTGTGGTTACAGGTCTTTCATAGAATCATAGAAGCAATAAGGTCGGAAGGGACCTCTGGAGATCATGCAGTCCAACCTCCCTGCTCAACAGAGTCACCTAGAGCATGGTAGACAGGGTTGCATCCAGGCAGGCCTTGAAGGTCTCCAGAGAAGGAGACTCCACAACCTCTCTGGGCAACYKGTTCCAGTGCTCCRTCACTCTCACAGGGAAGAAATTCCCCCTCACSTTCAGGCAGAACTTCCTGTGCTTCAGTTTCTGCCYGTTGCCTCTTGTCCTGTCACACGGGACAACTGAAAAGAGTTTGCCCCCGTCCCCCTGACACCCTCCCTTCAGGTACTTGTACACATTGATCAGATCCCCGCTCAGTCTTCTCKTCCCCAGGCTGAAGAGGCCCAGCTCTCGCAGCYGTTCCTCACAGGGCAGGTGCTCCAGCCCTCTGATCATCCTCGTAGCCCCGCGCTGGACTCTCCCCAGTAGCTCCATGCCTCTCTTGTACTGGGGAGCCCAGAACTGCAGGCAGTACTCGAGATGAGGCCTCCCCAGGGCTGAGCAGAAGGGCAGGATCACCTCCCTCAACCTGCTGGCGACACTCTTGCTACTGCACCCCCAGAAGACCATTGGTTTTCTTGGCCACAAGGGCACATTGCTGGCTCATGGTCAACTTGCCATCCACCAGCACTCCCAGGTCCTTCTCTGCAGAGCTGCTCTCCAGAAGGTCAGCCCCCAGCCTGTACTGGTGCCTAGGGTTATTCCTCCCTAGGTGCAGGACCCTGCGCTTGCCCTTGTTGAACCTCAGGAGGTTCCTCTCCACCCAGCCCTCCAGCCTGTCCAGGCCTCTCTGAAGGGCAGCACAGCCCTCAGGTGTGTCAGCCACTCCTCCCAGCTTGGTATCATCAGCAAASTTGCTGAGGAGGCACTCTGTCCCCTCCTCCAGGGCACTGATGAAAAAGTTGAACAGGATGGGACCCAGTACTGAGCCCTGGGGGACGCCACTAGCCACAGGCCTCCAACTGGACTCCCCGCCACTGATGACGACCCTCTGAGCTCTGCCTTTCAGCCGGTTCTCAAGCCACCTCACTGTCCACTCGTCTAACCCACGCTTCCTGAGCTTATCTAGGAGGATGTTATGGAAGACAGTGTCTAGAGCCTCGCTGAAGTCAAGGTACACAACGCCCACTGCTCTCCCTCATCTACCCAGCCAGTCATTCCATCGTAGAAGGCTATCAGATTGGTCAAGCAGGATTTCATGGCACTAGCAACAAGTAAGACCTATGGATACATTTCTAAAGGCATGTTTTGTGGACATGTAGACCGTGATCTATATTTAAAGAGGTTCAAACACAGAAACTTGCCCTATTGTCTATTATGTCTGGGGAAATCTCACAAGAGCTCTCAGCTCAGGGAGTTGTCAAGGTTCCCCAGTTCCGGATGGCTGATCTACATAAGAAGCACGTACAGTTGTAAACAGCTATGGAGAGGTAACGTGATAGGCACATGACCGTCCATATTACTAGCCTTATTTCTCCCAGTCAGTAGCAAATTTTATGAAATGCTCTTCAGGATGATGGTTCCTATAAGGATAAGTAGAGTAGTCATGCTTTTAAAAGCTCRAGTAAATAACTGGTGGCACTCGTGGATTGCCAAAACTTCATTTGGGAAACACCAGTTGATGACAGAGTTGTTGAAAGGTCCTCAGACATCAAATGCATATCAACTATGGATATATATGCATGTGTGTGTATGCGTGTGTGTGTGTGTGTGTGTATATATATATATATATATATAATTTTTTTTAACTATATATGGTCATTACTGTGTTTGGGAAGATATTCCTTCTGTTGTTCTCCTTCGCTTGTTTTAGTCACCCATTTCATACCTCCTCTGCAACACTTGACCCTTCAAGATAACCAACCTGTGGTGCTGATCCATATTTTTTCAGAAAACTTAGTATGAAAAACATGGTAGTAGCATACATTAGTAGTGGTTCCTGATCATCTTAATGACAACTTAGCATCAGTATGTCTTTACCTCTAGGTTACAGGTGTGATTCCTGGGTTTGAGAACTTCTGAACTTCAAATTCATCTACAGTTCCTGCTTATAATCGAGTTCTTCACATAGTCACAGCAYGGAGGGGTTGATACACTTTGCTTATTTTGAAGTTCCTTCTTGCTACTTCCTGTGACTTATGCTTTAGTCACAACAATCTGTGCACTAAATATGGCTCTAACTGCTGTATCTCGGTTATTGGTGGAGAATTAGCGTGAGTGTTGGTACAGGAATTTGACAAGAATAAGGACTAGTTCTCACACTTCAACATTTCTATCAATTATTTGGAAAAATGTATCTGAATCACTGGCACAAAGACTTGCAGAATACCACATAAAGATATGGTGATCACACTTTACACAGAGAGCTCCAAACTGCTTGGCCATTTAAGCAAAGTGCCTGTAGTCTGACTCGGTGGAAAGCTACTCACCCC
>NW_028186149.1:1799937-1876376 GCF_003343005.1 Rhea americana
ATTTGAGTGGGAGAAGACAGTATCATGGGAAGCAGAGGCGATCCTTTCAGGTGACAGTTGACCACAGGCTTCTAGTAGAAAAAGCAGCGTCACAACGCTTGTTTGTGTAAATGGGTTTTGCCTGCATACGTGTTGTCGGCAAGACCACTGCAGGAATAATTCCTGATGTTCCAGGGCCTGTATTTTAAGAAGGACATTAAAATATTGGGTAAGGTTCAGAAGGTGGCAACAAAATATTTGAGGTTGGAGAAAATGGCCTTCAACTGCTTTGAGTGTTAGCTATTAAATTTATCAAATGAGAAAGTTGGAGGGCTATAGGGTAACAGTGTTTAAGTATCTTTACAAAGAGAAAATACCTCGTACTAAAGGACTCCTTAATCTGATGAAGAAAGGCAAAATGAGAACTAGAGGCTGAATACTGGAGCAGGTGGATTCAAATTAGAGATTAGGCAGAAATGCTCAACGCTGAATGTGATTAAATATTGGAATGAATTACTAGAAGAAATAGCTGATTCGCCATCTCTTGAAGTCTTTGAAATGAGTTGGCTGCATTTCTGTGAGAAATGTTTTGATCAAACACTTACTTATTGGGCTCAGTGCAGGGATTAATGATGTGAGATGTAATGACCTGTGATATGCAAAACCTTACAATATACAAGAATAGATGATCCCACTGGTCTTTTTTGACTTCAAGTTCTATGAATTTATGGATTTCTGATAGTGATACAGCTTGAATAACTCCCGTTGTACTTTGCCCTAATTTTACAGGACTTTGTACAATTTTTTGTCATCGTGATCTTAAGAATACCTTACGTATTGTTCTCTCAGTCTGTTAGCTACTATTAGCAACTTGTGTGAATCCAGCCATTCATATTGTAAGTTACTTGAGAAATAATTTCACATTCTTATATTGGATTTTAACAAAGTGTAAGTACTTGTAACTCCATATTCTTGAAGACAAATGTTATGAATCATTTATCTTTATTCACAATAAAAGTATAATAATAATTTTCTGAGGTCAGAAGACAAAACTTAGTGTTGTCATGTTCAACATTGCACCACACTAGCTAGGCTAGCTTTTGAATTCCTTTGTTCTTCTATGATCAGGTGTTGGCCGCTCTAAAAAGCGTGGCCACTGCACGTGGCCCATCCGTCTGTTCTAGGGTTTCTTATGTTCTTACAATTTTCTGATCTGTATTTAATACCACTGTTGGTTTCTCTTTACTTTTATAGCATACAGGATATTAGATCCAGTGACTATTTTTTATTTCTGACATTTGTGAGAAACAAGAACAGTTTGTAGAAGTCTTCAGAGTTCCATATGTGTGAAGTAGCATTTTTATGTGTGTTTTCCTTAAATGCGGTATAACTTATTACTGGCACGTGTACGTGCCCATACATAATATGGAATAAGGAGTCTGTTAAGGCAAGTGACGTTGACTTTATTCATTTAAATTGTAGCATAGGCTGTGTGACAGTGCTAAAGATTTCTTGTGCATCTGTAGCTGAATCCATAAACTCTTTCAAAAGACACATGGTAAATGAGTTAGATAAGGACAAAGGATTTCACTGGAAAAGGAGCTGTTGCTTCACCAGTATTTTGAAACCATACAATAGCAGCATGATTTGAACTATGATGCTTCTGTTGACTTAGTTCTGGTGCTTATATAATTAGTTCCAAAGTTGGGAAAGAATAATTATAAGCACAGGACAGAATTTCTCCTGATGTTATGCAGTGACAGCAAATTTTGCTGATAGAACTGGGGGCAGGTTGAAGTGCAAGGTCTATCAACCTGTGAGAGTAGCTGGAGGAGCCTTCCTGTTCCTTTAAACTTAAGCTAAGAATAGCTGATAGAATAGATAAATATGTCTGAAAAAAAATTAAGTAGAGCACCACATAAAAATGATTTCTTTAATAAAGTGATTTGATGATTAACATATGAGCAAAAATGGTTTCTTTTTCCTTCAGTCTTATATTTAATTGAAAAACCAAAAATTGAAGATCAGTTGAAGATCAAAAATCTCCCCATTTCCTCCTTATTTTTCTTTCTATTCCATTTATGCACAGTTCTATTCCTACTGTTATGACTTTCCTGCACTGATATTGGTGAGCTTAGAAATATTTCATAGTTTTCTCAGAATACATCCATCTCACTTTGTCTCATGAAATACGACAGACGGGTTATGTCCTTGTGGCCAGCACAGAGCCCTGAGGGGGGTTGGTTGGTTGCTGCTGGTTCAGGTTGCTGCTGTTCAGACGGGCAGCGCGTGGGTTTGCCTGGCCCGTGGCTGGGCTGTGGATCGCTTGCTACGTGCATGTCTTGGGAACTGTGAAGATGGCAGCTGTGGAGCGATTTTTCAAGTACAAGGAAGATCTGCATTTTCTGCCCCACTCATCTGTAGATTAGCAACCCTGAAGTCATCCTGTAAGAAATACAAAGCTTTTCCTATGTGATCCAGTTGCTAGTGACTGGCGTTGTGCAGAGGGGGAGCGAGGGGGCTCTGGGGACTCGTTTGTTGCTAGAGTATGTGTTTCCTGCAACAGGCATTTCCTCCGGGTTGAAACAGAGCGCAGGAAGAACTGCAGAAATGCGCCAAGAAGCGCTGTACGCRGATACGCTCAGAGCTGGCCTGTGCCTCACTTGTACCGGTCGGTTAGATCCCAGCGAGGTGGCGTCTGGAGCGTAAGAAGCACAACCAATCACTTCTGAATAGCTAGACTGCCTGAAAATAGTAATTTCAGCACACTTGGAATGGGGATAGGAAGTTTCCTTCCTTCACAAAGCAAATTGCAGTCCCCCAGGGTGCGGAAAGGAGAAGAAAAGACATCCATAGGCGCCTGTCAGTTCAGAGGCAGGTGCTTGGTCTTTGGGGATTGGTGCTGGCCTGGCTCTGATGGTGGCAGCCGTGGTAAGGCAGGAAAAGCAATAGGAATAYAGAGATGTCAAGATGCTGTTCTGTTCTTAACTGCTAGGAAGAGGTATATGATCTTCTGAAAATTACAATGATAATACTAAAGACTTTCTTTTTTCTTTTTCTTTTTTTTTTTTTAAAGTTGAACGTTATTTCTGAGCTCCAAGGGCTGACAGCTGTTCTAGTTTTGCTTGGGGACGTTTTCACAATGTGGATTAATCAATGTTATGAACTGGGTCCATGGGGCTTTGGGAATGTAATTGGTTTCAGATGACACTTTGCTAGTCAATCTGTGAAACAGCCGAATGTTGACACAGCTGAACAATTCCAGCTGTTTCCACTCACCCCTTCTTCTCTCCCTGGATGCACCAGCCTTTTCCCTTTCTCTTGTCTCTCTTTATGACTTTGTAAAACAAATCTGTTATCTCTGTTTCTGCTGTTTGTCTCGCTTTGGTTTGTTTCTCTTCCCAGGATACCTTCAAAAATACATTATTTGGGGAATATTTTCTGAAATCCATTTTTAGCACTTTGGGCCTAATTAGCTTTGCAGGAGCTAACAATTTTGTAGCAAATTTAGATGTTGCTGGAGGGGGCAGTTTGCAGATAACCTGGAAAGTTTGCAAATACTTTTGCATTGGTTGTGTCAAACCCACTTTTCCTCTCAAAATATTAAGCAGATAGATAATGATAACAAAAGGTAGAGACAAACTGTGAGGACTCAGAACAGAAATATACTGTATAACACAGCCTCTGGCTTCACTTGAGGCATGACCCCTGTTACTTTGTCCAGCTGGGTATCTTTAAAGCAGCAGGAGACGAGCTGGGGTGAGGTTGGTGTTTTTCCTGGCTTGTTTGAGAGCTGCATGACTAGCAGAAATCACTCACTGGAAGGAAGTGGGTCATAAATTATCTGTGTCGTTTATACTTCTAGAGTTAATTTTTAAGCGTTTTTTTTATTTATGTGTTTCCCTTTTACCTACAGGTTAGTGTCTGTAACTGATTACTAAGTGTGACCTTTTACAGAAACTAAAAAATACATATTTAAAATGTAACAGGAAAACCAAATCTCTGAGAGTATCTCTGTTAGGAGAAATTTGCCAGTTTGTGSCCTGTGGTGTTCAAAAAGTCTTGATGTCGTTAATTCCTATTCTCTTGACAGTAGTGTTCAGTAAGAGTATCTCATCTTACAAACTTGGCGCTGGCGGTGCATGCGGAAAGTTGGGAAGGTTGCATGGCAGGAGGGAGCCTTGGAAGGCGTAAGGTCGGCACCTAGGCAGGTATCTGCACATCCTTCTTGGGTGACTAGAGACAAGCCAATTCCTTGCCTCAGAGCCCTGCTTGTGCAGCATGATGTACATTTTTCTAGGCTTTTTCTGTCTTTTCTTCATGCCTCAAAGACTTCGGATTCTTCCTTTCATTTGAAAGCAATATTAAAAGCTTTTCATTGACTGGGAAGTAACTGTCAGGATTCTTCATTCTGTAATATTTAGAAACCGTGGGAAACCCTGGAGTTCACCAAAGTGCTGTAGCTTTTTCTCTCTTCTTTATTATTAAATGCTGTTTTTTCAATGCTGAAGGTAGGCAATTGTTTGACCTAAACAAACATTTAAGTGCACTTGGTACTTGTGCGTGTGACTTCAGATATATCTCAATGGCAAACTGAAGTTTGCATTTAACCCAAATTATATTTCAGATAATTTGGGACCTTGCCTTCCAACCCATAACCAGAGTTTGGTTGGAAAATGTCTACACAGAGTTTGGGAAAAGAAAGTGAAGATTGACACTTGCACTAATTCAAGAATAAAATTACTTTTCTTTAAACTGAACAGATATTAAACACAGTAAGGACATGTATGCCATTTGCTTTAATGTTCTTTTCATCGGTGTTCAAATAACTTGTACAGGTTTTCTGTACGATCTTTGACAAATATTTCTTTGAGGCCCTAATTCTCCTTTCTTTTATTGGAACCACCAAAGGGACTAGTTTCTTGGAGAGACAGAAGGGATGTAGACAATCAGTAAGGTGTGGGAAACATATCTGTTCCAGCGTGCAGCTGAGTTTATGTAATCTTATAGCTGTCATATGTCCAGATTTTCTCAGTATGTTTACTGTCTCCAGCTGGAAATTCTCTCTGTATAGAAAAGAAATAATTTGATATTGCCACCGGTTTCCAGGCCTCCATAAGTTGGATCGGTAGCACAAGTTTCAGCTGGCTGCCCAGCACTGCCTGCAAACAGGGCTCTGCCGAAGAAGCCCAAGTTACTGGGGATAGATTTGCACTCTTACATGTGGGGAGGTTTATTTCCCTCATTGCCCGTCCTTCTAACAAGTTGCTGATAGGGGCACAGCTGTGAGGAAAAGAGCAATACCCTCCCTCCATACATGCTCCCAAATTGTATCTGTAGGGACTGTCTGTGGGTTTCGGGCTGAGGCTGTAAAATGTTTCCAACTGGCCTATGCTTTGCTGTACATTCCTATATGGTGTCAGTCTGGCTCTAGGTGAGGGCCTTGGGTACTGTCACAGTCTTAATGACAGCAAGTAGCAGGAAGTAGGAGGTGCCAATAACATGTTCCACTAATACGCCCTTATTGGAGTACGTTCAGATAGCGGACGCTCTGGAGTGACGTGTCACTGACAGCGCCCGTTTGCCTAACCACACATSACATTGCAGCCACCCTTGTTCAGAACAGAGAAATCTTTATTTCTTCTGTGATTTTTTTTTCCAGGAAAGTTTCTATAGGACCAATACACTAATACGATTCTCAGTCCTTAATTATTTTTAATACCCATGCAATAGTAATATTTCAAAATAAATCAGAAGGGGACTTCATATGTATTAAGGAGGCTACTTCATGCTTTCACAAGCCTTATTTAAGACAATGTTTCTGCTTTCTGGAATGTGAATGATAGCAAGTTACATACCTACAATATCTCATTGCAGAAGCCTCTATTTAAGGATTAGTCGGTATTCAGAAGCAGAGCTCTGGTGCTTTTGTCTCCTCCAGCATTTTAGCATCAGCTGGTGATTATTAGACCTTGTCAGAGCCTTGAGGGCACTAATAGGTGTTAAAGGCCTTGACTAGTCTCACCTGGGGCCCCATTTAAGCTCAGACCTGGACCCACATCAACAGGTTTCCTATTTCCCTTTCTCTTAGAGTTTGATAGTGTAGTTAARTGTAACTTAACAGCATGTTTCTAAAGAATGAGAAGATTGAATAACAGAGTGTTATGAAAATTTTTTCTCCCTGCTCATATCATCCTGTACTGGTAAGTTGTTAGTATTGTTAATGTACTGAACTACTGAATTTTGAGCCATTGGAAATATGATTTGAGTCATAAACTTCTATATTCTGTTGCTTGTTAACATTTCTCTTTGTAGTAACTATTTTTCCAGTAGGGAAAGCAGCAAGAGTAGTTCTGAGGAGCAGATAGATAGGGTAAGATGCAATTCAGGTTGTAGTATGATTAAAAAGAGGAAGAATTAGTACAGAATATAGGAGCCTTGACTGGTACTTGAGTGTAGTTGCTTGGTAAATATGTGGGAAACACAAGGCTGTGTGCTGCTGCTGGGAGTTTGTTGATTTTACTTCAACCCACTTAGTCAATACTTAGATTATTTGTCTTTTAAGAAAAATAATTTTAAGAACATCACATGTATATCAATGAAAACTTAAAAATAAAACTTTTTCAAAAATACCAAAATCTTCATTACAAAGTTGAATAATATAAAGCAGCAGAGRGAAAATCATTTAAAAAGAAAATATTGATCTTAAACTTAACCATTAATCATCTTTAATGTATGAAATCACACCCCACATCTATTGTGGCAGCACTGAGAAAAATGATCATCAGAAAAATCTTTGCTACATTGAGACTATCATTGATGGAGATAAATCAAGGTCAGGATATCACGATGTGTGGGAGGAAGTCGAATGAGAATTAACAACTTCATCTAAGACTTCATATCTTCAAATCGCTTCTGAGTTCTCTTTCTTCCTTTGCTCTCTTAGTGACTGTGAAAGAACCATAAGAAACTGTATAAAATACATGTAATTTTTCTCCATTATGTGGGATCTCAGGATCTTTTTGAAGATAAGTTCAAATAGATTCAAGCTGATTCAGAAGGGGCCGTTTAAGAATTCTTTCCTTTTTCAAGTGGTTCACTTAATTTCACATGATCTGCAGTGAGGTGAGAGGTTGCTCCCTGTGGAGGCTCTTGGCAGGCTGTATAAGAAGTTGTTTCATGAAGGAAGTTCAGACATGATATCACCTGGATTATTCTGTGGGGAGGAAGAKGTACATAACTTTAAAGCAGCAGCAAGCTCTCCCTTCCTTTCCCTCCCCTCCCACCTCCACTTTCTGGCGTGATTTTTCACCTCCTTAGCAAACTGTAAAAGTGCAGTCAGTGTTTGTAAGCTATAAATTCCAACATCTGCTGAAGGCTGGGTCTGGGCGTTGCTGAGTGCGTTGGTTGTCTGTTATGTCCTGATCTCGTTCCCCTTTGGAATGAGACCTGCCTGCTGAATCCCATGTATTCTTGAGCCAAGTGTGATACAYGGGGATTGCTCTTTCCTCAGCTCCTTCACGCAGACCTATGCCCTGCCTGGGCAGCATGAGTGTCTATGACCTAACCCCTGCAATAAAATTTGAAACTACCTCCTGTTCTTATTGTCGGCCGCTCTGACATGAAGTCTTTCCTTGGGAAACGTAGTCTTGTTAGATTTTACATGCTTGATACACTAGCTCTAAGGTTGCTTGATACACTAGCTCTAAGGTTTCAAAAACTGTATCTCATTCCCTGCTCTCCCACATCACATGCTTATATAGCCTGTGGTGGATGTTTTGAGCTTCTTGAATGATCTTCTCTTTAGTTTTTTTTTTTTTTTTTTTTTTTTTTTTTTTTTTTTTTTTTTTTGGTCCTAGTCTAGCCTAGTTAGCAGAACAAGATGCAGGTTTCCTAGGTATGTGCTCTTCATGACCTCCTGTCATCTCAAATTGCAGTCTTGTTCATTGCTTGTTGTTGAGAGGCGAGGTGGATATTCCTCGACTTCTCTGCTGTAACTCCCAAGCAGAGCCTTGAAGACTAGCTTAGAGYCCCTTTTGGGTGGCTGCCTTGGTCTCTGATGCAAGTACAGCATGAAGGCCTTCTTTTAAAGTGAAGAGCCTAACACAGTCTCCAGGACCTGAAACAAAATGGCTGGTACAGAACAAACTGGCTTGCACGGTTTGATTCAGCACTATCCTGCTCTGTCATACTGAGGATTTGTATTCTTGCTCAAGCCAACGTTTGCTCATGCTYTCTGAAGGTGAGTTTGAGAGCCTTTTCAGAAAGGGATAAAATCAAAACCGTAGCACCTTAGTGACGTTAGCCTGGAGAAAAGGTGGTGTAGGGGGACCTAACAGCAACCTTCCAGTACCTGTGAGGAGCTTATTAGCAAGACAAGTGGAGCCCAGCTCTTTGCAGAGGTGCATGGCAGGAGGATGAGAGATGATGGGTTGAGTTGGAACAGGAAAGATTCCTGCTGACAATAAGGAAARCTTTGTCCCATGAGGACGATAAGTCATGGGAGGAACAGATTGCCCAGAGAGGGTGTGCAGTTGCTGTCCTTATACCTCTAAGACCAGACTGGACAAAGCTCTGAATAACCTGGTCTAGCATCCTAGCTGGCCCTGCTTTGAGCAGGAGGTTGGATTGGATACTGATTGGACTGAGATCCCTTCCAACCTGAATTATCCTGTAAAGAGCTGCTACTTTGGAAGTCAATTTGATTGATCTTGGTAGTTGATTGTATTTTGTTGCATATTATATGGCAATGTTTTGTTTCAGTGTTACCTGTTGACAATAATGTTTTCTGTTTACCTGCCAACTATTCTAGAAATAAGCCATTCTGTAAAATACTGTCTGGTATAAAGTTTCACAGAACTGAGGCAGACAGTCTTTACGTTGCTGGAGGGGAGAGCGGATTGGCAAAGACCTGTCTGAAAAATCTGACCCTTTGATTGTCTTTCCAGTTCCTACAAAGTACAGTATTCATGAAAGAGGGGAGGGAGGGAAAAAAAAAAAAAAAAAAAAAACTAGGATTAGGTTTGCCAAGCAGAAGTAGATAAAAGGAAATGAAAACTCTCATCTATGGAAAACTGTATCAAATTACTGAGCTTAGATTTGGAGACATCTTCAATATTTGGAGAAAACATGTAGTGAGTAAGTTGATAATCTAAGGGAAGAAGGAGACTGTCTAAATACTTTGAATATAAGGAAACTTCCTAATTATGCTCAAAAATCTTTCTTTTTTTCTTTTTTTGCTGTAACTGGGACTAGAATATCTGTAACTATTCCACATTTTGCCATTGCTCAGCCCAGTTTGGTCTCRTATCTATTTCATATCTGGTATATGTGATTCATGTTTCTATACACTGGTAACCCCTCTGCAGTCAGAGTGAAAAAAGAGTTGTTGAAGGAATAAGGAAGGAAAGGTATGACAGAAGCCCGGAGAAGGAGACCCCTCAAAATAAACACTGTTTATTTGCCCATGACTGTATGTGCTTTGTAACCCTACRGGATTTGGTAGTGCATCACTTCTATGACAATGTACTTGAATCATTTTTAATGAATTTCCTGATTGTAGCTCCCAAGAACCAGGGGCTTGCCATGGCTGGATGCAGGGGAAGGGGTCCTGCTTGGGTGGATGGAGCTGCAGCCCAGAGACTGGTTTGGGTGTCTGGCATTTCTTGTTATGCCCCAAGCAGGGACAGGAATGGGTCTCATTGGGAGTGCTTTGAAAAGAGAGACTAAATAATGCCAGCAAGATCCAAGCCAGAACTCTAGAACATTCAAAATCTCTTTGAGAAGAGCAGAAATAGTCAGTGTCCATTAGCTCAGATGTGCCTGAGTTGTTAGACAGCTACTTACCATTTTTATGCAGACTTTTCAAAGGTTGATGGTGCTTTTCTGGTTTGTTTATTGCATAACTCCAGTATAAAGGAATTCCTAAGGCATGAATGCTAAAGAGGAAAGAAAGAATAAGTGGTACCAGTTAAATTTTCATGTATTTATGCCTTATTATGGCCTGACAGTCAGAAATAATATTCTTTTCCTTTTATCCTGATTTTCTCTTTTGACTGTGTATTAAAAAACCACCAGCAGTAACAAAGTGTAAAAGATTGAATTAAATCCTAGTTAGAATGACTTCACCTTAAATAGTGGAATATCTTAGATCTCTTTCTCTTTCTTTTCCTTTCTCTCTGTCTAGTCTACAGAGACTTGGCAGTCTCAGATACCCTTGGGTGTTCAAAGGTAGATCAGTCTGCGACAGGGCTGTCTTTGATGTTTTCACCTACAAAAATGTCACATCACAGCCTGCTCTGTTATTTCACATTGAATGTGAAAGATTCACTAAAAGGTTAATTTCAAGTCTTGTTGAATTTTATACCATTAAAGTCAGTGCCTTTTCCAGGATGCAACTAGAATGTTTTTTGACGGCTGAGAGAAGGAGCTGGTCGCAAGTTTCCACTGCGAATACGTGGGCTCGCCGAATAACCACTTGCATATGGTGCTTGTCAGTAGGTAATCCCTCCGTRCATGACAATTTCACCCTACTCTGTACATAGACAAGATCATGAAACACTAGGTATGTTATATATGCATACCAACACTTTTATTTGTGCTTTTGTGAGACCCTAACTTGGTCAATATTCTGCGTCATCAAAGAAAAAGAAATATATATAGGAGGGCGGCACATCCATAAAGATATTTTGTAAGAATCAGAGTAATTCTGAAGATCTCCCCCGCRCCCCCCAATTAAATCTCTGTTCTGAGAGAGATGTGAAGTCTCATGCCCTGGCACCTGTAGCCTGGCAGAGGCTAGGATTACATGGCTTGTCAAGCTGTGTTCTTAAGGACGTGCCACATTTCCTACTGCTTTAACCTCGCAAGTGTCTCTGTTGCCAGGCATCTCTGCTTCTGCCTGCATCCCCTGATGGCGTGGAAAGGGAAGGTGCAGCTGGAGAGCCCTTCAGACCTAATTGCACTGTGAAAGCTGAGGACAGCAAAAACAACTGGCAAGTCATGGTCCACTTCCAGAGGGCTATAATGCAGGCAGAAATGAAATTAAAAATTGGATTTCTACTGAGCTGAAGTAAAAAGGAGATTTTGGAAAAAGCTGTAGAAACCTCACTAAAGCTTTGACTTTCACTTTTTGGAAGGGCCTAAGGAAGCTCGGCGTCACTAGGAGAAGCGTGTGTTTAAGGATCTGGGTGCCTCGAGTGCATGGGAAATGGAACTTGGCTTTCCAAGGCACTTGGCATTTTTTTTAAGAATATCTCTGAATCAGTAGAGCTAAATTTGGTGTTTTGCAGGATGTTTCTGGCCTGGCTCATGCATCTTCATTTATTCAGCTGGTATCGCTAGAACAGGGACTAACTGGTTGGTTCAGTTGCCTTGTTGTGGCTACACTTACTAGCAAATAAGCGGAGGTGCTAAGAATGCTCTTAAGTGCTTTTTAAAATCAGCTTTGTAAAGGTTTGGAGTGATTTGGCAAAGGAGCCTGTTGCCCTGTTGGGGCTGTAACAGCTGCTCTGTACTCTAAGTGACAATGAACCCATTTAAACATCTTCATGCTGCTTCTAATAGCTGGACGTAGGTTTTGCAGGAATGTATTACAGTGTCTGTCCTAGCAGCTCTTTTCTGTTTGCTGTTGGACTAAAAGTTAATAAACACTAGCAAGTTATTGTTGATGGTCTAACTTGTAACATTTATAGTGTATATATAGTAATGGCTTGTTTATCGATAATTTAACCAATTTTACTAGTGTAACTGTACCAATATAAACTTATTTGATAGCTCTGCAAATAGTAAGGTAGTGTGTGTCTAAGCCTCTGAAACGATGGTGCTGACAACATCTTCCCTAACTAGTCATCTTGCTTCTAAATTATTGGCAAATAGCTCAGCAGAGCTCTTAACTGAGAAACAGCAATATGTTATTGTAGGGCTGATGAGGAGAAAATGTGCTCTGCTTGGCCCTGTGCCAGCAGGCGCTGCAGGAGGCTTTCTGAACGTAGCAGGAGAAAGCAGGGAATGTCTTGAGCAACTAAAAAGCAAGAAGCCTCTGACTTAAATTAGCCAGGAATAGAGGTGGTTCTTGTTGTGTCCTTGGTTTGTTTGTTGCTGTTCATTCCCCATTATCTTGATGTTGGGTCACTTTATACTGTCATTTTGGCGGATTTCTGCTTGGTAAGGTAATATGTCAACATTTGCATAGGGAAGCTATGGAGCTGCTGGGAGAAATGGTACATCGCCAAATCGAAGCCCTTATTTGTGAAACTGAATGGACAGGCTGCTGGGAGCGTGGTCCGGCTGCAAGGTGCTATAGCCTGGGAATATCTTTCTTTCAGCTAATCCTATTGTGAGTGCTTGGCAGCTCTGGCTGCAGTGGCACCTTTCGTCAGAGCTCTGTGGCGTTAGTCTCGTTCCCTAGAAGCTTTCCCTCCTACTTGGAGCATGAGGCCCGTCGGTTGGGCACTACCTGTTGGGTTGGTAGATCGCTGCGGCGCGGCGGGTACTTTAAGTAATTTGTTCCTGCCACGGCTGGCCCCGGCTGCCGTTCAGATGTGTGCCTCGCCTGCGGTGTTTGTCGGAGTGAAGAAGTGCTAGGTATTTGTCTAAAAGGGCARGTTCACAGTTGCAACCTGTGCTCAAACTGAGCCAGATCAAACACCAATGTACTTTAAAATATGTTAAAGTCGCTTTGTTTTTAATGCATCCCTAATATGGTTATTCCTCTACATGCTCCTGTAAGCTCACTGGGATCTCTTTGGATAAAAGATGCTACTGAATATGCTGGTAGTTCTTAACRAAGAAGGTGTTTTTTGATGGACACTCTCTACAACTCACAGGGATTTTTTTGTTTTGTTTTTTCTTCCCTTCCTACAGAAGTAATAGCTACCCACTGCGTAAAAGGCAGTCTCTGCAGGGTGTAAGAAGACTAAACCAGAGTCATAAATCATTTACAGGATAATACCCACCTTCAGAAGCAGTTAGCGATGCAGCCTGGCGCTGTTTGCTCGATCCTGCCCCGCTCTTGTTTGTCTGATTGCGTTTGCCCTGTGCCTGCGCCCTGACGTCCCCGTGATTTCGGTGAGGCTCCGCGGCTGCTTCTGTAGGGACTGCCCTGGCTTGGGGGGGCGGCTGCCACACGCCCTTTTTACTTTATCGCCGCTCTTTGCGTAGCGGATGAGGTATTTGGCTGTGCGATAAGCTGAGGAGTGCTTCCCAGCGTTGCTTCTGCTGAGACGTAGCTATTGCTTCAGCTCTGTTCCCTCCCTTTTCCCTTCCCTCTGCTCGGGGAGGAGAACAGTACTTTACAAGCATCACTAGGTGGCATAGCCACCCTGGTGTACTACCCAAGCTAAAGCACACTTCTAGCGATCGAGTTCTGGACTGTAGTTTGCAATAACCCTTGTCTAAAAACGCTATGTCCTGGTCTTTTCTAGCACTCTATTAACACTTAATCATTGGACTCAGTCATAAGAAAAAGGCGTATAGGGGCGTGTGTGCTCGGTCTTATGTAAGTGAGAGCTGGGCTGTTTCTGCTAACGCACTGCAAAGCAATACAACTGAAAACTTTGCCTACTTGGAAAAACAACTTAAGCAGCATTCCCAAAGTTTCCTTAGAAGGTTTTTCACCAGAAGTGTGGCTTGATCTTTCTTTCAAGATAGCAAACTCTTGTGAAGTTCTATTTTGACCATTTCGAAATTTATTACAGGAAATCAGGCATACATCCTATAACTTAAATTACAGGATTTAAAGTATAGGATGGACTGAATGAAAAGTACAGATGGATCTAGGTCAAGTTGACTTTATTTATTTAAATAAATTAGAATTTCTTTAATCCTGAGGGTGTTTGGTACTCTTAAAAAAAAATAGCCATTCCTTAAAATAAATTCATTGAACTGTATGTTAATTCAGTTCTCTTAAACCAAGGTGAGCCTCCTTCACTGAGACAGTGGAACCAACAGACATTTTCAAGTACGTCCATTTGTTGGAACTGACTTTAATTGGAGCTGTAGGGATGTGTCTAAAAATGATATTTGGGCTTGAGCTTACACTAAAGGTTCATGATTTAGAAGAATAGGTGAAAATAAATGAAGCTATCCAAAGAAATCATGCGGTTTAACATGCATCTTAACATTAAGATGAGATTGCTACACATTTTGCATTTTATAGAAAGAATCTAAGCCCTGAGATTATAAAACCAAAAGAATTTAAGAGCTTTGTGTTTTGACATTGCTGTTCCCCGTGTCGGTGACCAGCCGTAGGGGCTGTTTTTCTGCATGGTGAGCTACCCAGCCCGATCTGCCTTTGCACTGAGGCAGAAACACAACCTGCGATCCCCCATTGCAATGATAGCTAATCTTACACTACCTAAGGATCAGGCTTGTGTCCCTTCCGCTGGCCGAGTTGGTTCTTCATTGACAATCCGCTAGCACCCCTGTTTCATCGTGTATTATGAAATGTTTTCATGTTCTGGTTCTCGAGCATCAGCTCCTGGAAGAATTCAATTTCTGACATTTGATTGCCAAACTCTGAGACACGAGAAAGTCTGCATGAAGGAACAGGATAGCAAGCTGAGGTATGTGGGTTTACAATATTGAGATAACAACCTTTTCTTATTTGAGTGCCATTACGGGTTGGATTTCATTCTTTTTCTGCCTCTCCAAAGAACGCTGAGAAATCCTCATGCTTTTAAATACGTTTAGGTGAAATTTTACTGTCATCTGGAGCCTATTTTTAAAAAGACTTCAAATAATAGTTCTTTCATTTTTTTTTGTTTTTTCATATTTCCACTGACAAGTTCTACCAAACAAAATCACATCCGACCAATAAACAGAATCCTAAAAGACTATTTTCATGCTCTAAATTTAAACATACACTTAAACACTTGCAGGTGGCTGCACCAATAGTTCTTTCAAGTACAGTAATATTTAGTTATTTTAAATATTGCTGTTATCTGAAAATAATGAATGGAATCAATAAAGGACATAAAATATTCATTTATAAGTAAAGAAGCTATGAAGGAGAGAGTCATTATTTATTATTATTAATGTAGCTGGAAGCACATTCTGGTCACCTTCCAAAAGCAAAATAAAACTCTTCCAGTCATCCCTCATCAGAATACTCCTAGAAAATCAGAATGGTGTGGCAAAATAGACCTCAAAGCTGTGAATTAAATACAGGCAGTTGGGGATGTCTTGCCTATAATTGGAAATGAGGAATATCAAATCCCCACCACACTGTCAAAATGTTGCATAAGTGTCAGATTTATTTTCTGTGTATTTTTGGCTTATCTTGACATTTGCTTTCCAAGTAGTTTAAAGTGATCTTCCCCTTCCCCCCCCCCCTTTTTTTTAAAAAAACTGTGAAGGACACAAATTTCTTTACTGTAACAAGACTGTTTATGCTGCAACAGTGGACAACAATGTTGATGTCAGAATAGATTTAGGAACCTGAATGTATATATCCCCTTAGAATGTCTTATTCTTAGTGTGGAGATCACTCGGAGGCATTTAAGAAGGACACACAAAATATGTATTTTTTTCTAATTCTGCAAATAACTGTAGTAGCAATGCTGATACTGGGTATGTGGCAGRCCTCCATTGCTATTCCTTATTCTTTCTTGTTTAGAAACTTTCTTTTAAACTAAAATAGCAACTGATCAGACAGAAAAGTCAAATCTAAGCCTTCTTCTAAAAGAAGTTGGTCAGCATTTGGTCTGCATTGGATTTGTGTGGTTCAGTCGCAACCCTAGCTCAATCGAAAATATCACAAGCAAACTCCATGCATAATCTTGGGTCCTTGCTTAAAATACTCCTGTAGGCTTCCCACACAAAAGCGAGTTAGCTGTTGAAGGGGATTTTTATGGCTCACGCTGGGACCGACGTCATTGTCGCCCACAGCCCAGGATGGAGAGATTCTGCAAACGGAAYGGGCAAGCCGGTCCCTCCTGCCAGGCAGCAGCGGCTTTGGCTCCCTGGCTGTGATGCACAGGAGGCTTTTGCAGGCAGAAAGTGAGCTTTTCTAAAATTGGTGTGTGAAAATAAAAGCATCCCTAGCAGAAAACACAGCGCTTCTCTGTGCATGTCCATCATCTCTGTCTTTTTCTTCTTTCTTTTTTTTGACATGTCTTAAGTTTCTTTTTTAATATAGCTATGCTTTGTCCATTTCCCTTTTCCYTATCATTTTTAGCCTGATTGTACTTTTAGATATGTACTTTTGTGTGTGCATGTGAATGCATGCATGTAACTACTGAGCCGTAGTGTTCCTCTCTACTGATGCACCTAGAATTTCCCTTTTTTTTTTTTTGCCTTCTTTTTGCCTTCTCTCTTCCCAGATCCCTCCTTATTTTTCTTTGCCTTGTTTTCCCCTTTTAATTAGGCACACAAGCCTAAAAGCTTGTAACAAATTAGTGGGAAAATGTAGACTGAGTCTCCAGACTTCTTGCCTTCCATTCCCATCATAAAATTTTAAGAGTTACAGTCTCTGAAATAACACTTGTTCTGAAGCATTCTTGAAATGAGAAATTAGAAACAGACTCTGGAGAATATATTTTTCTGGGTCTTACTAGACAGCCTGAAGTTAAACACTCTTAGCATTAGTCCTGCTGGAAAGAGAAACACGTGCCTTAGAAATGCCTTTTTGTCTTGACAGTGAGCATGGTGGGAAGAAGCAGGGCAACCCCAAGCCCAGCTGGACGTTCTCTGCATCCTGGGGCAGCGTGGGGTGAGTGAGGACGAGACAGGGATGTGCCAGATGAGGCAGCCTTTCTTCTTTGCCTTCTTGCAGTGAAGAGGTCAGGTTTAGATGCACCATCTGCTCCTGCTTTTTGCATTAAAAATTACTGTGTAGCATACTGCAAAACCTGGCTGTGAGGCATTCTTTGAATGAAAAAAAAATCATMCGGATATCACTAGGGATTGCTCTCACTTGGGACACCCAGTTACTCACTAGCAACTATATAAATTCAATATTGGTATCTGGGCTGACTTCACTTGATCTTGTTCTGATTTCTCTCAGTTTCCAAGGTTCGTTAAGCTCATCTAAGTGTGATTTGGATGAGAAGGACACTGTCATACTTATTGCATCTGCTTCTCATTTAATGAGAAGAGTCTGTTTCTTTTCTTTTATAAAAGTTTTCTTCATTAGCTGAGCGCATGCTTCTTAGAAGTCCTACAGCTCAGAGCCAAGAGCTGGATTTTTACTCTTACTTGCTTTTGCAGGGGTAACCACTGCTGTATCTTTGGCCTATCAGAATCAATTATGGTGATGGTGTTATGCAGGCCTTATAGAAATGCCAGTTTTAAACAAAAAACACCACCTGTTACTTTGATTGTATTGTACCATATGYTAACATCATAGTAGAAGGAAAATAGAATCAGAAGCTAAATTATTCCCAAACTGTCTCTGTGAATGCRAATGAGAGGTAAACACAGTTTCTTTTTATTTAAGGACATTTATTAAAGACTTTGAATRTTCTCTAATTGCTACTTGTCTTCCTAGCTGCTCTGATGAATTCTTTACGCTTTTGGGGCTGCAGGACAATGTGGAGTTCTGGTTTTCGGAGAGGTATTCATGCTGAGCTGAAAAATACCACGTGCTTGTGTGGAGTATTGTGGACATCCACCTGGAGGCTTATTTGGGAAAAACTGGCCTTTATCTATGTGTACATCAGTCTTGTGCAGCTAGTGAGGTGAGAAGACTAGAAGAAAATAAAATGCTTCAACTGATTCCTTTGGCCCTTTTGCTTTGAGTGTGCTGCTCTGTATTTTGTTCCTCAACCAGGATATGAGGCTACTCAACCATGTTTTGGACTTGTGCTATGTCAACTAGAAACAGAATATGCTTATAGTTCAAGTACTTCTGCTAGGCATCATGGAGAAACACGATTGTGATTAGTCCCTTTAAAAAGGTGTAGTTTGTATTCACGTTGAAATTAAGATGGTGTTTGGAGGAGAAGGTCAGTATTTGATTGTTGGCAGCTGAAAGCAGTTATGTCTTGTAGTTTACAAGTTTTGTCTAGTAATTCTTTTACAATTTTTAGAAAGCCCTTAGATTTTACTGAATGTATTGGATTGTTAACTATTCCTACTTCAAATATTGAAAAAAAACATGGGATGAGACCAAACTGTGATATGACAGAATCCATCCAAGAGAGCAGACACAACAAAATGGCCGAACATTGGAATTTCTGCATCTGGATATTTAATTGATTAAAAGCCTGAGAATTCAGGGACAGTTTTATTTCTTAGTCAGCTGCTGGCTTTGTGCAATCTTATATAATTTATTTTTAATTCTCCATGTTACAGTTACCTTGCTTGTAGCGTGGAGATGATAATACTTGCCTAGCTCTGTAATGTGTTTGGAGAAATGCACTAGAAAAGTTCTCTGTGTGTATGTGTATATACACATATGTATATGTACATATATACACATGTATTTGTATATATACACACACAAATACATTTATGTACATATATATCTGTGTGTGTATATAAAATTATGTACATATAGTGAAGGTGAAACTTGAGAGGTTGATGCCAGACAGGGAAGTAGTGTGTAAGGTGTATGTTTTTAAGGCACTGTAAAGGGAAAATGTAAAGTAACAATTATCTGAGGAAAAGCTGTGAGTGACCTGATATGTTAGTGTTTTCAAGAACATTTGGTGAAAATACATTTGAGATGTATTCTTTCTCCCCCCTCTCTGGTTCTTACTGATGTATGAACTAAGAAGATGACCTCTATGCTATGAAGACCTCAAAAAATTATGAAAAATGTAAAAGCACTTGCAGGGGATGAAAAAATTAGAGGCTAAATGCTAGGAGAGTAAGGATATGTTTATTCTAGACCAGGCTTACTGTCAGGTATAGGTCAAAACACTAGATAAGGTTCAGAACCAAAAAATGATACTGAGGGCTGATGGAAGCTATTGACAAAACTCTCATATTTTGATGCTTGAAGATTTCACTCAAGATATATTGAGGTCTAGAGATTCCCTCAATAATAGTGATTTATCGGCTGCTTATGAATTTCTTCAGCCCTGTATGTTTAGAATGTCTTCTTAGGTATCTCTTCCCCTGCTCCCATGTAACCATTTCTAAGCAAGTATGGGGACAACTAGGTACTGAGTGTTCTGTACTACTGCAGACATCCAAGTTGACAAGAACTGCATGTTCTGACTTGTGAAAAACACTTGGTCACTATAAAGAGAAAGCATCTGTGAYGTTGTTGTTGTTGTTTGTTGACTATAGGAGCCGGAAGACACTGTGAGATATTCCAGCAACTTCAGTGCATGCACAAAGGCTTATCTTCCCTCTGGATGAGGGTGGTCTCTATGAACATAGAGAAGGCCATATGTTAGCGATCGGATTGTTAATGTGGCAAATTCCAGTTTGCGACAGTGAAAAGGGCTTACAGKTTGGTGAGAGTAACTGCAAAGTATTAATTCTGAATTATGCGTGGGAGACTGTATCAGTAACTTGGTCAATGTGAGGAATAACAAACTCATTTTATGGTTTCTGCACTGGGTTTGGAGGAGAGAAATTCTTGACAGTATAACATGTCCAGTGAGCTGGAGAGGACAATAAGGTGTTGATTTGTTAGTGGAATTAGGTCAGTATTTCTGATGTGGGAAGGATTAAGGTTAGACTTGTCTTGGAAAAAAGCCCAAAGAGAACATGAGATGAAGGAGAAGAATTAGGCAGGAAAGACAGTTGGCATTAGAAAGATAGAAAGGGAAAAATACTTCCATGGGGAAAACAGATGAATTAGAGGAATAGAAAAGTTGAAAATCTCCTTCATCTTTGGTAGAAAAAGGAGGATGAAGTTACAGAAGGGAAATCCAATCAAAGGGAAAGGAAAGAACGTTACACTTGCCAATGTTGTCTTTGAAGAAATCGTTAAAATCTGGTGCAGAAAAAGAATGGCGGCAGGCAGATACAAGTCCAAGGCATTTAAGACAACCATGACTGGGGATGCGGGATTCAGCRTCTATGTTGGAAGAGATCACCTTTGCTTCTTGTCATTCAGTCTGTGTTATGGTAGCAGAAGTGCATGGTGTGAAAGAGAGGGTGAACCAGGTTTGAGTGAATGATCTCTCACACTTTTGTTTTTGTATTACAAGGACTCGGTGATCAGTAGAAGTAGTAAAGATGAAAAGGGAGGGCTGAGGTCAGACAAGAAACAATTAGTGTTGCTATAGCATCTACTCATTTGACCTGTCACTGTGACAAAATTATCATCACATGGCAGAGGAAGATGCAAAAAACCCAAAGAATCATTGTTCATCATGGGGGAGGGGGCAGAAATTAGCAGATTAACAGTCCTATGAGTGTCAGCTACTCTGCCTGTGTCTTAAAAATGGAAATGATAGGCTCCCTCTGGTAGACAGGTTGTCCTGGCAGTGATGGCCAAACAGCATCAGGGAGGTGAGAATTGTTGTGTAGTGAAAGCTTTTCAGCTGTTCTRAGAATGCTGGTTCCTATAGACACCCATGATACATTTGTCTTTTCAGAAGTCTTAGCATCTTGATTTTTGGTCAGAAAACTATGCTTTGTGCTCCTAAGTGTTAAAAGCTGATGTAGATTTATCCAGGTTTCTATGTCTGCCCATAGACACCAATGCGAATTCTGTGTCCTTGGAGCCTGGCACTGCAAGAGATGTGGTGTACGTCTTGTCTCTAGATGTCAAAACTGTCTTGATCTGACCGCGGCACAGAGGAAACGTGCTGAAAGTGCAGCAATTAGCTGCTATCCTGATTGCCTGATGACAGTGATGGWTTGAGTACAAAATACCTCTTTCCATTGCCTCGGAACTGAACTTGGGTTGCTTCTATTGTGGTGGTACCACGGGAGTGATCCCAGCTGTAGCAAGTGATTGGGCTGCACTGGGTACTGTGGTCACTATGTGCTTCCTGGGCTGGTTTTGAAACATCTCTAACAGTCCAAGGTGAAAAGTATAGTGTTTTTTTTTTTGTTTGTTTGTTTGTTTTTGTTTTGTTTTTTGTAAAATAGTTTTTGCCTTCCATGGGTAAAGTTTGAGTAAGTTTGACTTTTAACAGACCTTTTAGTTAAGACAGGGGAAAGGTAAAAGGTGCAAAAGAAAGTTCTATATTTTTCTTGGGTGGGTTGCCAAGTGCTAAATTACGTAAGTGTTTAGGGAAAAAACAATTTTTTAAAAATATTTCTGAAATATCTGGCAGTCAATTCRGGAAACTTTGAAAATACCAAAATAAGCAATAAATCTTGTAAATAAATCTTTCCCTTATAGAATAGGCATAACCAAATTTACAAGGTAAATAGAGATTGTTTGGAAATTATGCATCAAAAATATATCTTCTTTTTCTAATCTTCTGATTCCACAGATGAACTCTTGGGCTAAAAATAAAAGCAAATGCATAGCAAAACAAACACTGTTGTATTTGTGACCACCACATTAGCTGACCTCTGCGGTTTCTTTTGTCAAACGCTATAAGCAAAAATATAGAAGAATTYACTTTATCTGCCATTCCTTAATGGCAAATTCCAGATGCTTAACCACCTTGTTGCATTGCAGCTGGCCTAAACTCTGAACTACAAGAAGAGTAGGGCTTGAAGTGATAATGAGTGGAGAAGAACTGAAAGAAACCTGAAGACAACTTGTGATGCACCAAGTTCTAATAAAGTTGTATCCCTGGTCTTCATYTCGCACGCGTGCGGAGCGCTCACCTTCCTGCAGCACAGGAGTGAACATGTTARGTGAACCTTCCTTCTTCCTCACCAGACAGCCAACACTGTTGCAATCTTGATGTCCTTTCTATAGCTTAGATTTTCTAGTGGTATAAATTCGTGCTGCTGTGTTTGACTGCAGCACTCCGTTACAGTCTGTAGTGATTTGTGTAGGGGTTGGCTATATTTACCTTTAAGATATATCTCTAGCCTTTTACATCTCTTTACATCCATTTTAGTTGTCTCTTTCTGCTCCCTGGGCCTGTTGGTTTCTGTTAAAAAGCAGCTGCCATGTGATACGAATGATAGCTTCAAGTCCTGTGTTTGAGTTCTTGTGGTAGCAGTGTGCGGAGAATTGGCAAGCTCTCGGAAAYAAAATGGCATGCCGTATTTTGTCACTAGAAGTCTGCTCAATCTGCCATTTGATTCTCTGTAGCATTTTGATTAAGAGCTCTAGTGAAGTTATTTGAAAAGTGAAAATCCTCTTTATTCTTTCTCTCCAAGAAAATGAGACATACAACATTGTCAAAATATTTGGCTAATCTKGCAGATTTGGATACTTGTTGTAGTTTTTGACAGACCAAAACAGTGGTCATTAAATGAGAAGCAGATGCAGTAAGCATGCAAGCAAGCTTACTATGATAGACTAATGGGGGGGGGTCTAGGYGGGAAGCTGCCAACAGTACTCACTCAGCACTGGAGAATAAAGAAAAACGAAGTCCTTCCTTGCTATTGCATGCCATAAATGATCATTTTCCTTTAGTAATCTAGGCATTATACGTTTATGCATTGGTATTTTCAAACGTTCTGGTGCAATATTGACTTCAAATCTGGATGCTCCTTTTGGCTTATCTTGTATTTTTCCTTGCCAGCAATGGAAAATGCCAGAGAAGTACTTCAGCTTTTTTCTTTTTCTTTCTTTCTTTCTTTTTTTTTTTTTTTTTTTTTTTTTAACTCGCTGTGCAGCACTGTTTTAGGACTAAAGGACATTGTCCAGGAAGAATATGGTTATACTCAAGAATATTCAGTTTTGTGTGATTAGAAAGATGGTGAATCCACAGAAAACAAATGGAGTCTCACCTTGGGAGCTGTGAAATTTTGTATCGATGTGTGAAATATGTTTCTTGAGCACATATATAGTAAAAGTTTATTTTCTGGTTGCAGTATTGCTATGTGGTCTCATCAGGACATTGGGCCAAAACTGCCTTAAATTTTAGGTGGAATTAGAATTTTCCAACTTTACTATTGCACTAATTATTTGCTCAAAGCATAGGAGTCAAAAAATCTGCTTTCAAGGCAAAGAACTGAATTACTGCTCAGGATCTTCTATAAGTAAGTTTGTAGGTACTAGCTAGTGTGTGATAACTCTGGAGTTTTTTTTTTAAAAAAAAAAAGCAAAACCAAAACCAACACTGGTAGTATGTCTGTATGCACTCATGATTCAAATTCTATCCCTCCCTGTTTCTCCCACTCCCAATTTTTTTTTTTACACATTTGCATATATATATATGCACACACACAGGGGTGCATATGCACACTAATAAGTCATTTTCAGCGAGAGTAACAAAATGCTGGGTTTGGCATACATGGAAAAATGCCCCAAAAAGGATGGTGATACCAAGGTCAAAACAACGTACTGGCTCGGAGCCAAAGGCATGCTAGCGCGATAGCTGYGCGATTCGCTGCCTTGCGCAAGTTCGGTGTTCACAGAGACCCTGTGCACTCTGCCTGCAAAGCAGGCAAGACTGACTTGGCTTAGAAAAACCCGCTGTGGCGCGAGCGGCCCCGCGTGCTGAGAGCGCCGCCCCGGTCCACGGGCGTGCAGTAACTCTGAGCAGTCGGTTGTCGGGTCTGACCACAAGGGCCAAGCACCTCTTGTGTGAGGGACTCGAGTGTTTCGAATGTGTGCAGAGGGTTTGGGACCTAGATCTAAGTGGACCAGTTATAAGGTTTTGGTCACAGGCTTGCATCATGCTGTCTGTAGCTTGGATTTATTTATTTTGTGTGTGATGTCCCTAGCATTCGCACGTAAGGCTTGGGAAATTTCCGATGACTTGTTTTGTAGCATCTCCTTGTGTTGTCCCAGAGCCCTTTTCTCCCCATCTTAGAACGGAAACGTGAGAATTGTTGTATAGAGACATGCAGCTGCTTGGAGGAAAGACTTAATGCTGGGAATATCAATACTCAAATTTTGTTTCTTCAGGYTTCTGAGGAGCATGGCTGGGGCCACATTGCAGGCGATGCCATAGTAGGTAGTGAATTTGTAAATGGTGTTGTGCCTTGAYTTCAACGGTATCGGGTTCTTTGGGGGAATGCAGCATTTATTGTTGGTCCAAGGCTTGCAAGATGTAGAACATATTAAATGCTTCTATGGCCTATTCACGTATTCACTACTGCCAAGCTATATACRCAGAATAGTTAAAAATGTCTTTGTATTTAACTCTTGGGTATTGCTACAGTATTTGCTTTAGATTCTTTTCTATTTTTTAARAAACTATTTTTTCTATTTTTGCTAGTTTAACTATCTGTAAAGGGTTATGCACAATTGGTTATGTATGAAGTACTGCAGAGATTCTTCTCTGGATTCCGCAGTATTGCAAAACGATGTTTCACTGATTACTCCTTTAACTAACAATTCTTCCTTGATGTGAGATGCATAGAATCTAAGAATCTGCATCTTACCTGAAAAACTATTTATTTATTTATTTATTTATTTATTGTACATCTCTCTTGTCAAGAAGGGGCCCTGCTTTTAAGAGTAAAGAGAACTTCCCAAACAGCTGGTCAGATAAGCGTTCCCTTCCTGTGGCTCTGTGTTAACAGAGAAATGGTGCTTCTGGCCAAAGCTTAAAAACAGCCGAATCGGACCCAGTACTCGAGTGTAAACGTCTGGAAAAAATATTTCTGATTTTTGATTGTTGATTGTTAACTGTGGTTAGAGAAACTTTATTTGCACGTGAACAGCTCCAATGGGAACAGACTATGCTTCACTGCATGCAGCTTGGTGCAAACTCTAGGATCTCGTATAAGAATTTGCGTGTGTCTTTAACTCTGGGTCTGTTCCTGCTGGCTAGCTAGGRCTGAAAGAATGATATGTTCAGAGAAGTTCTGCCTGCTAGCGACCCTGATCTTTTTTCCATGGATCTCTCCAATGCATACTTTTTTCTGTGCACTTCTAATGCCACAGAGCGTGTCTGTCCGTGCTCAGCGCCAGAGGCAGCGCCCTGGAGGCTGCTGGCCCAGCTCGCTGTCGCTGAGCCCCAAGGGCTGGGGACTCCTCACCGGAGGAGCTGGGGACCCCTCCTCGCGGTGCCGCTTAAACGCAGGTTGGGTGAAATGACCCGCCCCGTGGTAGCAGTCTGGAGAAGGTTGGCTACACCTGGTGGGAGCAGAGTTGCGCTCTTTTCACCTGTTTACACTGTAACACTACATTTGTGTTATTTTATTAAATAGCTGTTTGTATTAGCTTATGAACGTCTCCCATTTATGTGACATATTTTAATGCCTTTAAGGAGTAGAGAGAAACAATTTAAGCCCCCAAACAAGTAATGTGAATTGTACTTYTGGCTTTTGATGATTTTAGCTGTTTATCCCCAGTTGTCTCAAGCCTCTGAAAATTAGTCTACTGCTTTTAGTGCCTAACCTTTGAACTCTCAAATTATAAAATTTTGGAAGAAGTAACTTGCCCTAAATTGTAGAGCAAGTGAATCTTGCAGAGCTGGGAATAGCACCCTTTTTTTCTCCAAGTGAGCTCCCTAACCATATTAAGACCTTCCCATAACTACCTTCTGGTTAAGTTCAAACTCCAAGTTTTAAAGCCAGTCGTAAGTTAATATAATAGATTAGAGGAAAAAGTGCTCTTAGGGTGGTCAAAATACGTTTGTTTCAGACTGTTTCTCCATACTGGTTCTAACTCAGCTTGTAAAGGGACTGTAGCAAAGCAAATTGACTTGTATTAATTACTATTATTTTCTTTAATCAGTAGAATTAAGCTGAGGGCCAATTGGAAGACTTTTGCTTCTACTGGAATAACTTCTCTGATTAGCTTGGGGCTAAATTACTAATTCCAGTCAGGGATTTTGAATTTTTCATTGGCTTAATGTGCAAAGCCCTTAAATATTCTGTCATATTTAGTAATTTGAAATATAGGGACCATGTGAATCTGTAGCTAAAAGGCTAAACTTGCACAAAATAATGCTAAAGTTTTTGCTTTAATATTCAAAAGTAAACTGGTATTGCATTTATTATAGTTTTCTGAATCACTACTGAACAATAGTCTAATATTTGACTGTTTWAAATGTGACAGTTCTTTGGTATTAAGATTTTAATGCAATTTGATACAGATAAACTTCTGGTATTGACATCAATTAAATCATTTAGAAAGCTTTAAAGTTTTCTGAATATTATCGTCTGATGATTGCTGCTTGGTATTTAGTTCATGTTTGCTGTTTAGCTGTATAACATATACTGAAATTAATATAAATCGAGTCCTAGCTGATGATTAGTAATCTAAATAGCTGTTAGATTGAAATCTGTAAAATCTGGAACTTTATAATTCACCGGGGGGGAGCAGAAGTGGACAATTTCAGCTATGATAGATGTGGTGTTAGCAAAATTAAATGGTTGATGATAATTGTGGTAGCTTACAAAGAACGTTATTTACAAAAGCTCCATTTTGCATGTAATCTGATGTCTTTTCCTATGAGCTTGCTTATAATTCATATTCTGCTTTAATGTGCCTGGAAAATGTGCTCCTTTCTGTGTATGTATTATTTTTAGGATGTTATGTTTCCTTGGTGCATACACAATGAGCCTGAAATCCTGTAGGAATGTGCTTAATTTGAAAGTTTTATCCTCTGGGCCTGGTTAATTCAAATACGAGGCTCACAACATTGCTGCAGTGCCGGAGAGGACGGGGGACGGCCGCGCGCGCGGCGGCCTGGGCCGCTGCCGGCTGCTCCGGGCTGCAGGCCGCTTCTGCGCCGCTCGAGTCTCTCCGCTCCCGCTTCCACGCGCTCGCTTGTGTTATGTTCTTGACGCAGGTTCTTGAGATCTCATAACTAGCGTTCGCTCCAGGTGCCCTTTTATCCGGTGGCCCGGCGCCTCACCGTGGAGCGCTCGACTCTGCTGCTGGTGATGCAGCGCCCATAGAGTATTTGTTCGTGCCTTTTGAAGGTGGGAAAAATCAGGTTGTGACCAGTAGACCAGTATTACCCCCCAACATCTGTGGGTGTATTTTTTTTTTTTTGGGGGGGGGGGAATGGGGAGGAAACAAACAAACAAACAAAAACACTTGCTAGGGCCATGCTGCTCTTGCAGCAGTGAAGCGCATTTGCCTCGGTAGGAAGGCTCCAGCCGAGGGATTGCAGCATGCAGCCTGCTGGAAAGCCCTGCTGGCTCGTGGGCAGCCGTGGGGAACGGGCCTTGCCACGAGGGTSAGCGGGGGAGAAATGAAAGGCATTTTTTTATAATACCCTGGGCAGCATATGCAGGATGTTATGTCTGGCTTGGACTGGGCTGACGTGGTGACTCAGATTTTTTTTTTTTTTTCCCTCATAATACTGGAAAAATAGATATAAGGGAAATAGAGAGAAATGGAAAAAAAAATTAAAGGCAACCTTTATATTTCAAAGTGAATAGTTTGCAGCATTTTTCCTCAAAGAAATTAGTCCCATGAGAAAGAGGGAGCAATTGGCACCAAATTCCTTGCAGGCTTATACAGCCTGCTTGGATATCCAAATTATCACGGCCCTGCTTGGGAATTTGGGAAGGGGCATGTTTGTGGCCAGCTGTCGGGTGGGGTTGGCCGAGGCCTCCCGGCAGCGCAGCTCGAGGAGGATTCCAGGTGCGCGTTGGGAAAGCGGAGGCGCAGGGTGGAGAACRGGGCGAGAAAACGCTCGGCTTTTGGTTGGCTAAGGAACATCACTAGAATTATACGTGCTGAGGCAGGAAGGGAAGGTATTTACTCCTTCCTAAAAAGGAGATGTGTGTTTCTTGGAGAGCTGTGTGTCCTTTTCTCCAAGTACTTCTCAAGGGTGGAGCAGGTTGATTTCTCTTCCACAGCTGCTCATGAGCAACTAGAGCTTAAATTGCTTCCTTCTAAGCACAGGATGTGGCCAGGCTTTTCTCTGGTCCCTCTGATACTAGATCTGTCCTTAGCTCAAGTTGGTGCTCAAACTGGTGTTCTTCTTGGAGTAAGTCTTACTCTTATTCAGCTTTAGTTTTGGCCCAGTGTAAGATGGATATTTTTATTATTTTCTTAATCTTGATTCCTATGCAGGCTGTGATGCAGTTCTTACCCTCTGTGGAATTCACTAAGTTACGCAGCGAAGTTCAGCCTCTTCTTTGACAAAGAATGAGGGAAAAAGCCCGTTCAGTGTTATATACCTGACTGATGACTGTAGGCTGTCAACTCGTTCCTTTATTTCAGGACATTAATAATGCAAGTCTCCGAGGCTGATCATTGCCTCTGGGTTCTGCTACGTACAAGTGCTATTCTGTTCCAAAGAATTCAGTAGTCAAAGTCCTACCGGCTGGGCAGTAACAGAGCAGCCCCTTTCTTTAAAGAAGATAAGCCAGGTTTTTCTTTCTCTGTTTAGACTGAGTCTTGCATTGTGCAGGTGTTTTTATGTCCCTGCTCCTGACTTTCATGTGTTCTCTAGATACAAGTGAAGGTTTTCTTTTGTCGTTTTAAATCTTGAGAAATAGAAGAGAATGAAATGTCTGTGCCATTCTGTCTGCATCTTGCTAAAAGGAAGGTGCCTCATCTGAAGAGAGAAAAGAACAAAACATTCGAGTACRTTGTTTTTCTCAGTTTTTGGAAGGCACAGGGAAAGAATTACTGCCCCTGCTTTCCCTAGTAGTGTTTCTAGCTGGGATTTCTAGCTCAGATTTGTTTTGCTGAGAGTTTGGAGTCAAGTTTATATATAGTTTTTGATGTAGAACCTAATTAGGCCCTGCATATCTTAATACTTTTTGYTATATCTGCATTAAAGATGGCATTGCATATATTTGCATACAATTTGCATTTAAAAGTTAGCCATGCTGTGTGCAATAATCATTTTAAGCAAGTACCATTAACAGTCAATATTGTGAATAAGCATACAAAATATATGGGCTTTTACAGTACRTTCCGTGTTCTTTGTCAAGCAGTCTTGAGAAATTTGGATTTCTTCTTTAGTATTGTTAAGTTGGTTAGGATGTTTATCTCACAAACCAGTGAGCAAGAGCAGCTTAAAGGATTAGGGCTCCTGCTGCAACTAGGACCTGTATGTGCAGGCCTGTGTCAAACAGCTCAGATCTTAACCAAAACTTACTCCAAAGTTCGAGCATATTTGGCTTGCTGCAAGTACTGAGGCCAGTGAGGTTGCTCCCATATGACTTTCCTTTCTTAGAGGTTCAGCTTGTGTCACTTTGAATTTAAATAATGGCTTGAGAAAGAAGGAGGGAAGAAAAAAATCTCTGAAAAAAGGTCTGATGTTACTGGATTTTAGCTTTGGCCTGTAAAAAGATTGTTGGACCAATTTGTTTTTGCAAATGCTGCTAATGGACAATGATGGCAAATCCTGAGGTCTTTCCAGTGTTTCCCTGGACCTGTGCTTCATTRTTCAATGTATCTCAAATTGGGAAAAGAATCTGAAAATGATGGTAAGTCAGCAAAAGAAATGAAGCAAACTACCTTAAAGTCAGACTTCTTTTTTTTTCCTGATGCTTATGCCAAGCATTCAGTCCAAGAGATGCAGATTTACGTCGTGAATAGTCAATTTAAAGACCATGCCAGCAGAAGAGCCTGTATTTTACTCAGCAAAACTCAGTCTGTGTTTTTTTTTTGCTTAGGGGATCAACATTTTTTATTTTATGATTATGTCAGAACCTTTTCAAACTTCATGAAAAGACCTTGGAATCTGCTAGTGAGTAGGCTAGTAAAGATCACACAGAGGTGTATTCTGTTTAGACAGACTTCACATCTGATTTTATCAGAGATGGAAATGAGAAGTTTGACTTTCGTACTCCTGATGAGTTGCACAAACCAGTAGAGTCAAATGCTATTTTATGTCCTGGCAGGTAAGTAACAGGAAAAATCAAGGATGAATAAAATGTTCTACAATCTCTGATCTGCAGACAAATAATGTGACTTCTTTGCATTTATTTATCTGACTGCTTTTGTCTGTGTAGAGATCACAGACAGAGCTGAGGTCTTGCAGGTTGGCAATATGATGAATTAACTTAAATATTGCAAAATCAAACTCTTAACTGGTGTTTTTTCCATTGTCTTGGTCAGGTGCCCTGGAAACATATGTTCCTCTGTCAGTTCAGGAATGGAGTGAATCATCCTTTCTTCTGCAGTAWTACCAGTTAGATGAAAAGGTGTTCCAAAGCATGCAGCCTCTTAAATCTTATGTTTCTGGTTTCTTTAAGATTGTCCCTTCTACAAACAAAAAAGAGAGAGAGCAGAATTTAACTCATCAAAGAAACTTCGCTGCAAACTAGTACACTGTTGCAGTGTGAAATTATTTGTGCCAGTACAGCACTGTGTACACTAGATGATGCAGTTTCATAAACTGGAGTTGATTAATACTGGATTAAACAYTGATACTGTATAATCAACTGGGGATGAAAGTAGCCATGTTTCCCATGCAGCTGAATCAATTACAGTGCTGTCTATACAATGCCTTATAAAATCAAATGGATTTAATGTTAATTGTGATGGTGTAGACACAAATACTTTGGATCATCAGTGATTTACAAACATTAGCTCTTGAATRTTGCACCTCGCCAAGCATGTGTGAATAAAAGCTGGCAGAAAGATAAAGAAATGCTGGGGGCAAGTCAGTGATTTGGGCCTGTTCAGAATGACAGGTTGCTTCGTGCCTCCTGCTCTGCACTGTGCTGTTGCTCTGCAGGCTGCACAACGCCTGCAGAATCCCCGCGTGGGGCCGGCAGGGCCTCCCTCACCTTGCCCTTGCAGGTCGAGGCCAGCACGCTGTTGAGAGGCTTGACTGACCTCCTGGATCTCTGATGTTCTTTTCTGGTTGTGGAACAGCTTGCCTGAAAGTAGTTGGCTTCACTGCTGAAAAAAGAAGAAATCATTGTATTGTTTTTAAGTAATTTGATTCTATGTTAACTTTGTGCTTCTTGACTCTTTTTTTTTTTTTTTTTTTTTAATGACATCTCAAAGGCAATCAAAGAGCTTTTTCCGTAGAGGCCCTTTTAAGACAAAAGGCTTCCAGAGCAGAGCAGCTTCTCTGTAAGTGCATTTTACACCATAGGAATTCTGTAAAAATAAGTTTTGAAAATGAATTTCATATCTGCCTGCTAAAATATAAGCTTAGCTTCAAGTCCTTGAACTCTGAGGTGTCCCCAGYTTGGAGAGTCCTCTTCTGAGGTAACACTTCTGCTTCTACATTTACAGATAGACGTTCTGATTCTTTGGAGGATGATATTAGTGTGTTGCCTGTCACCTCTTACATGAGGGTCTAAAAAGCCAGAGAGTGATTGTAGATCCAGCACTTGTCTTAAATGATGAAAAACTAAAATATAAGAGAATAGTGCAGAAAATAAAGCTTAAATATTGTGTTTTCTAATGAAAGTCCTTCAGATAAAGTGCAAAAAAGGGGGAGAAGGAGAGAGGAAAAAGACCTTCCTCAATAAAATAGTACTTAAAACAAGTGAGACTTGAATCCAACCCAGAATGCCCTATATGTAATTACTAGAATTGACTTGATTGTACTGCTCTTTTATTCTAACAAATCTTAACTACACTGTAAAATATGTCAGGAAGGACATGAATAGTTTGGGGGTTTCTTGCTCTCTTTCATTTGCTCCTTCTTTATCTTGCACCCTTGCTCTTATTCTCACTTTTTGCTCGTGCTCTCTCCTGYGCGTTCTCCTGCACTGTTGCTGTTGTGTGCTCTTGTGCTCGCTTGCGCTCTCTCTCCCTCCATCTCTCACTCTGCCCCCCCCCCCTTGCCGTGAATACAGAATGATTGTGGGTTTTCTCACCTGGAGAGGCATGAGTGGGTTTGGGGGCTGTTAGTTAGTATCAGTTAACTGTAGCTATTGACATCAGCTGCAAAAAACTGGTTACACTCACATTTAAACTCATTCTTGAAAATCAACTTTAGCAGCTCCCTGAAATCAATTAAACAGTTCATGGTGTGCAAATGCTGCTTTAGACTGTCAGCAGACTCAGGTGACGTGTGTGAGTTTANAAAGCTCAGACTTTGGTATGTGGTTTAAGGACTAGCAGTGAATTCCCTGGAGGAGGTGATGGGGCTGTTCCCAGAAGCCTTCTGAATATTTCAAAATTTTTGCTACTCCATACTGGACAAAATTAAGTTTTTTTTTGTTTTTTTTCTTTTTTTCCCCTAAGTTGCTCTGTATGAAAGTGGAGCATAAGAAAGAGGACCAGAGGGCCCTCACAACCTCAGCTGTTCTATGAAACGAGCAGAGGGCATAGTTTCTCTGCAGGTGATAAATGGGGTGTCCACATTAAAAAGTTCTGCTACATTTCTGACAAGGGATATGTATCGAAAAGGATAACTTGGGTACTTCAAAGTTGGGTATTTTTTTTTATTTTTTGTTTTAACTGATTTGTTTGTTTTCCCAGCTGGAGTAAATAAAGGATTTTTTTTTTTTTTTTTTTCCCTAGCTGAAGGGCTGGGGCACACACTTCTGTGAAAGACCTGGATTCAGTATCTTTATCTGAATCACTCAATGTAAGGATCTGAAACTGAATCTTCCACATCTCTGCTAAATAGCCTGGCCATAACTATTTGTTGTTCTTGAGGGTTTTTTTTTTTCTTTTAATGTAAAACTATCCAAAGACCAATGGAAGAATCTTGCATCTGTGATTGAATAACTTAAGCAACAGTTAGCCAGACGCCAGCTAGCTAAGGAGCAGCTTTACTGAAGAGGCCCTGGGGTCCAGGAGACGAGCAGAACCTGAGTCAGCAGTGTGCGCGTGTGGGGATGAGGGCCARCAACATGCTGAACGGCAAGGCAAGGGGAGCAGTTATTTCCCTCCATGCAGCAGCTGAGGCCACATCTGGAGCCCTGTGTGTGGTTCCAGTAGAGGTGCCTCGAATAGGGATCACCAAACCGGAGCGAGTCCAGCGGAGGGCCCCTGAGCACCTGACGGCCAGGCAGGGGCCCAGAGCTGCCTTCATGCAGCCTGGCCACGAGCAGGTGGAGGAGGAGGAGGAGGAGGAGGGGGGAATCCAGCTGCACCCTTCAGCTTTCTAAAGGGCGGTTATAGCGAAGATGGAGCCAGCGAGTGGGCACGAAGCAGCAGCCCCCTCTTGCAGCAGGGGAAATTCCCAGGAGATATGTGGGTGCTCAGACCCTGGAACGGGTTACCCGGAGAGGTTAGAGGTGCTTGTGTTGCTGGAGCTATTCCCAGCTTAAGTGGGCWTGGCTGAGCAACCTGAACTACACTTGAATTAGCCCGGAAGTTCGCAGGGGCTGACCTCCAGGGCTCCTTTCCAAGCTAGTTTATTCTGTGACTCTAAGTTGAATGATGAAACTTCACCAAATGTTTTCTGAAAACTGAGTGGTTTTTGGTTCAGTGGACTGGTGCTTTCCAACAGAAGTGGGAAGTGTTAGCATTTGGGTGTTTGCCAACCACCTTCACCAGCATGTAAGGAAATACGGTTTCTTTTTACAAGTACAATTGTTAAGAACAACCTACAGCATTTTTTCAATGGCATATGTCCCTCTGTGACCATAAAACACTGTTTCTATTACAATCTAGTAATTAGTGGGTTTTACTTGTTTTTACCACTAAACAGCCTTTGGCATTTAATAGTAAAGAAATAAGCACACATTGTTGTTGCAGCACATGTACTCCCAAATCTTGGAAATAGGATGGTTTATGGTTTTGTAGAGCATGTTTTAAGCATTACTAACTTTTAAAAAGGCATTACTTTGGAATCATGAGAGGTGATTAAACACAAAATTGATAATTTTTTTGTATTCATTTGATTTTAAAAAAATACAGATTGCTTGGAAATGCAATAATTATTTCATAATTGAACTACTTGACTGATATTCATTTAAATAGAACTGCATTTTTCCAGAATAGTTAAGAAATAGTAG
Organism: Rhea americana; assembly: GCF_003343005.1. Classification (NCBI taxonomy): domain Eukaryota; kingdom Metazoa; phylum Chordata; class Aves; order Rheiformes; family Rheidae; genus Rhea; species Rhea americana. The sequence continues at coordinate 1,833,703 of NW_028186149.1, forward strand.
TTAAGAAAAGTCTCACATTTTGGCCCCTATTTGATGGCTTGTTGAGTAAGTCCACAAATATTCATTATACTGTCTATAATGCAGTCTGATGCGTACTTAACATTGGGTGAATGATTAAATTTGCAGTATTCAGACAACATTCTATCCAACATGCAGATCTGTGAGGGGTGCTGATAATGGTGGCTGTAGACATTGCAAGACARTTCTAGTGGTATAACTGTAATAGAAAGTCAAAGAGTTCTCAAAAATGTTTTGCTTGTAAGTTTGTGCTCTGAAATGATAAAAGCAGCTTGAGTACAGAGCATTGTAAAATACTTTCCAGTTTGCACATGCAGTCAGGCAGTATTTTTATAAGACAGATAAGGGAGGTTTTACATAGCAGTTTCCTATTTTTCCCTACATTTAGCTGTTTAATGCTCCAAATTGTTCTATGTTCAGTTATTTAAATTTGTGTTAAAAAAGATGCTCTAAAATTGAGCTCAGGAAATGAGATAGCTGTCAGCTTATTGCATCTGTTGGGCACTAAGGCAAAATCTCAAACCTCTTTTGTTTTGTAGTATGTGGCAGTTGCACACAGAGATTCTTGTGAAAACGTTCCATGGGAGTTGAATTAGCAGCATTTGCAGGTTAGGTGTTTGTCAATCTACCTGCTTATATTTCTTTGCTTTTAAGTTATACAGACTAGTAAACTCTTCATAGTGGTCTGGCCTGGTATAACTATATCTTTCAGAGTGTATCAGCAAATACATCAAAATGCAATTTCCCATTGGGGAGAGAGTTTTTGACTGACTAGAGGCAGAGGGAAGACTCATGTCTCCTCACTCTGATGTAAAAAGAGTTTTGTTTTTCATTACTGATTAGACACCTTAACAGTACAAAACCATGTTTCTACCATAGCAGTGCTTCTGCTTAGTGAAGCGGGCTTGTGACCATGTTCTTTCTTGGCAGAACAGTCATAGAATCAAAACAGGGATTTTTACTTTGGATCTTTGAATCTACTTTTGTTCATGAGGTTTTAGTATATTCTATTGTTTAACTTTATGGCTCATGTATGATCTTTGAGCTTTGAAAAAACGCTCTGTAATCGCTTTATCTTAACTTTATCCCTTTATCTGAAAAGGACTGGAGAGCCTGTGGCAAAGGGAGTGGTTTAGTCATGAGTTCGTTTTTTACAGCTGTAGTCATGTGTTTTGGGRGTTTTGTTTGTTTTGGGGTTTTCTTGATGGTCGTAATGGGCTTGTGCTGAGTTTGTACTATTTCACAACTCATCAGGAAGCCCCTGATTAAGAAGTCCAAAATATCTTTGTGGAGTGTTGTCCTGAATTCAATAGGATGAGCCTTTTAGCCACAGAGCTGATCTACTTGTGTTTATTTGCCCTTGTTTTTGATGTGCGTATTAGGGTTTGTTAGGATCACTTTGGACCTGGCTTTAAGGAACTCTACTTTATCCTYGCACTTTGCATTGGTTTTAAAGCCTTTTCCAAACAAATGTCCTGGCTGATGCTTGCAAAGACATTTGTGGGTATCTAGGATTGTGTAGAAGCATGAATAGCCTTGAGGATGAGAAAAAGCAAGCAAAAAACCCTGCATTATGCTCATTAAAATAGTAGAAATTCATTTTGTTTTCATATTGTTTCTTGTTAGTTGATGTTACATTTTCCATTTCTAATAGCAAACTAATCTTCTTTCTGTCAAGAAATGCTGTCGGTAAGAGTGGGTGCATAATAACGAAATTACATAATGGAGAAAATCTCCGAAGGGGGTTGTTTTATTACGTCTTGCAAAGTAACTGGCCGTAAGACATACGGAGGGTCTGAAAATCATTGTTATGTCCTGGACACCCGTGAAGCAGGACCCTGCTCCATCAGRGGTTGTGCAGAGTCTTGGGATGTGGCTGTGCACAAAGGATCCTGTGWGCTGCATCTGTCCTGGAAGGGTGGCATGCAAACCTCATTGCCAGCGTGGATGGAACAGGAGCCAAAGCGTGCAAAGGTGGAGTGGGATGAAATACCAGGTGTAAATAAGCGGTGTGCATGTGTGCTGAGGAGAGATACTGAAGCTATTTAAACATCTCTTCTGGTCAAAGGCAGGAAAATACATTTCTTGTACTTCCCTTACTAATCATTCTATGCTCCCTCCTTGGAGTCAGCTTGATGTTGTGAAGACTCATCAGATTAGGTCAGTGGTCCATCTGGCTGTCTCTTGACAGCACCATTTGCAGATGTTTCAGAAAAAGTTACGAAGACTATATGTAGCAAAACAGTATCTCTGTCCCCACAAACAGGGCATATATTAGTTACCTGTACAATTCCAAGCATTTCTTCTAATTTCTTGGCCTTCGTGATACTTTGTGGCTATGAGTCCCTCTAGTTTATTTGGTTACATACATTTTCTGAATCTCCTCATGTCCTTTTCCTGTGTGAAAAGATAAATAGGTTTATAGTCTTTACCTTTTGTAAACCACTAGTGTTTTGCATATTTCTGTCCTATCTGGACATTTCTTTTCAGAATTAAGGTACCCAGATTTCATGAGTGTATAGGAAACTTCCTACAGCTGCAGTGATTATGAATTTTGGGGTTTATTCCTGCTGTAAACATAAACAACCTCTGTAGGTGTTTTTCCTAAGTGTGAAATAAAATGCTGATGAAATACATTGGTTAAAAGTGAAACTATGTGGTTTTTTGGCGGGGGTGGAGGGAGGATGTGTGTATGTTCAGGATTTTACAGTTAAAAACAAAATGCAAAAAGAACATACTAAGTATAAAATCTCTTCCACTAAAGAGTGAGGTTTTGCCTGTGGTTTCACTTCACCCTAGTTTCAGTGTTCYTCCCCTATCCTTTCCTTCTCCTACCTTGCTTTTCCTGTCCTCCCTCACGTCATACTGTGCACTGACCATCAGAGTCATTTCATTCTGGTCAGTCTGTCTTAAGGAGTCTGCAGGTCTAGACTTAAAGAGCAGGGCTGGCTATACCCAGAGGCTGAAATAGGGGAGGCCGCTTTTCTTAGTTCACAAAAGAAACAAATGCTTACTAGAGTCTCTCTCACTTTTTTTTAATTATTATTATTGTGTGTGACAGCACATTCTCAGAAATGTCTTCCACACCAAATTAGAAGCCAAGATGAGTGTTGTTTTTTGCCAAGGGAGCAAGGGGTGTAGGACTCGGAAGTCCAGGCATCTGTTAATCCAGAGTATAACAGAGGTAGTCATCTTTCTTTGGTAATATCTGTTATTAAAAATAATTGGATTTTTTTTTCCTAAAAAGACAGCAGATGAGATCAGCAAGGAACCCTTTATGCTGTTCCTGGCTTGTTGCACAGCTGTGTATGTGCAGCAGGATAGCTGTCACTTCTTCTGCAGTTAATGAGCTCTGTGTGTTAATTTTCATTTTGAGAAAGCCCTTTTGAACAGGTCTAGTTGTCAGAGACCTGCCGTAGTTTGTCCTCTTCATCTATAGAAATGTCTTTGGGTAATCAACATCATGCTTGCAGGTTTTGGCTACGGGTGTCCAGATTCTGCCTGGGTATTGGTTTTTACAGCTGTGAAGCAGGCAGGTACATGCTCTTGGTGGCTATGGCTGAGAGCACTGTTGTGAGCGACTCTGGCTCTTGCTTTTGTGTCAGGGCTGGAAGAATGTGACTTTTCTATCCCCTTCCCTTTGCTGTTGCTCAGTGTTGCTTTTTATCTTAAAATACAGTTCCATCTACTCCAGCAGTTACTACCCATGTAAACCAGAGGAAGTACCTACATAAGTCGCTACCTGTTTTCATGTGTGTCTACCTGGCTCTGCTTAGAGAAAGCACTTGAATACATCAAGGTATGCCCATATCCCTTGCTTCTACATCTGATATTCAGGGAGTGGAAGGGTTTTTGAGCTGCTCAATTAAAAAARGGGGGGGGGGGGAAACACTCCAAGTTGCTCTTCCAGTAAAGTAGTCAAGATAGAGATGTCAAGAAGGTCACAAATTAATACAGTGGAAAGCTGCAAAGCTTCTTGCTATCCTTGTGAAGTAATTTAAAAAATAGTCTTTTGAGTTTCAAGGCTTAAAGCCACTGATAATGAAGATTTGCCCATGAAGAGGCCAGCATTATGGTCACTTCTGACTAACAGCTGCTGTCTGAACCATGATGCATATGAGACTGCTTGCTTTTCACATTTGAAGAAGAAACAATGACGTTGCTGATATTAACCTATAAGTAGAAATGCTGTTTTTATGGCAACCACTATATAGGATTTATCCATACTAGAAGACATAAGAATGGTTGTACTAGGTCAAATCAAGCACAGTATCCTGTTTAGAATAGTRAGCATATGTCTAAACTATTTAATATGAAATCAGACTTGCTCACTTTAAATTCAGTATGAGCATTCTGAGGAAATGGAAACTTCCTTCCTCTTTATGAAACCATTCCTCAAATTCCTGCTGTATTCATTCTTTTAGCGCATTCAGAGGCCCTCTGATGTTCAAGATTAAATTAACGGGATTCCCCCTGCTGTTTCTGTTGAATTCAGCTAATATAATGAGTTTATTGTTAAATTAAACAAAATAAAGCCTGCCATGTGGCAGCAATACCACTGAGATCCCATAATTTCCAACTAATAACTAGTGTCTGACTACTGGGTTATAGCTTAAATGCTGCAGAGTATGTGTCTGTCAAACATGTTAAATACTGTTCAGAATAATTTTGTTTGGACATGTAATCAGTTATGAGAGCAATGTGACTGACAGAGCAGCTAACAATTTTATCTCTAGTGCAGTAAATTAATTTCTGTATGGCTTACTTGCTTTCCCCATGTGTACTTAAAAATTCTCAAAGTGTTTCCATAGTATGGAGAATGTGTAATGTGTATTGTTTTACTATTGCTAAATCTTCAGAGCCTCATATTTGAAGTGTTACAGCTTAGATTGTTGCCGCACTGAAATTATTTACTTTAATGTTTACACTAATGCAAACATGTTCAGGGAAGGGGTTAGACCATAACTTCTGRTACTACAAACCAGTGGCACCCATATTAGTTCAGCACCTGTTTTAAGCGTTTTTTTTCCTATGCGTTTTCTGCATTTCCTTTGTATCACAAGAAAGTTTGTCTTACTTTTTTTTAATTGCATTTCTTGTTTTAAAATTTGTTATTTCTCTGCCCACAACACTCATTATCCATAATCTTACTTTCTGTTGTCATCTCGTGTACTCAGGTCTCCTTTTGTGGCTAAGCACAAAAGCTAGCTAGAAACTAAATGTTTTTATATTCTCACGTTAATTCAAGTATTGGAGCCCTGAGGTCCTAGGATGATGTCTATCAATAGCTGCAAGATTTGTACTGAATGAATGTCATTATGGAGCATTATACTAGCTTGTTTCTTAATTAAATTTTAAATACTTTCTTCTTTTCTCTGCTATTTTCTGTGATGTGCCTGTATGAAACGCAAAGATTTTTAGCCTTGTTCAGACCTGGAAAAATACAGGATTGAATTTTGCTGCTTGAATTGAAACTTTGTTTTACTTGATTCTGATCCCAAAACGGTATGGACCTACTTGTGGATTTGCAAACTTGCTTGCATTTTGAGAGGATTTTAGTGCTTGGATTTTGGTCCATCACTAATTGAAATCCCATTAAATTTAATGCCTGCTTTTGATGAATTCAAATTCTGTTGTTTAGTTGGTACTTAACTCTGAGACGTGACGCTTTTACTCTTAAAGAAATGCTTGCAAGGCATGTGCCTGTGTGGATCAAAACCAGAGATGATTGCATAAGCCCCTATGAAATGAAACTGCTGAGTTACTGCTGAGGCTTGCTCTTCAAGAGTTTATTTAACATTTGGAAACTACAGTGTAGCTAATATTATTACCATTCTTTCAGGCTTTACTTAAAAAAAAAAAAAAAAAAAAAAAATCCTACTCTTCTGGAAAGTTGTTTTTCTATCCTGTTTTTTTTAAAAAAAATCTGCAAGTTAAATATACTTTATAGTTTTCTATCAATTGAGTAGCTCACATTATGATTCTTAACACTAGGAAGGTTGCTATTCCAGCTGGTAAACCATTCAAAACATTAAACACTTTACAGGAAGGTGCTTGTCCTATCTCTAAGTGGTACTAAACATTGAAGGTTTTTTTAAAAAAATTCTTACCCTCCTGCCCTTCCCAAAATCCACCTGCAGCTCAGCTGCTCACGAAGTTTCATGATCAAAATCTAAATAGGCCTAGATACAAAGAAYGAAGTGTGAAATCTGTGGCCACAAGCCAGTTCCTGTCCCGTAAACATGGGGTTGCAGAAGTCATCTTAGAAAAGAAAATGGAGTAGGATGGAATAGGAGAAGAAGCCTGAATGTTTGCATAAGAAAACTTCCGAAATCCTCTTTGTTTAAGTAAGGATTACTTGCAGGTTGTCTTCAGATGACTCAAATCCTGCTGTAAGGCTCTCTTCTCTTGGCAATTCCAGTGCAGCCAGTTCAATCAGTGTGCAAGTTTAGGAGAATAGTGCCTTTTTTTTTTTTTTTTTTTTTAATCTCTGGCTTAGGGTGACCATGGCTGAATCATTTTGCCTCTATTTGTCTCAGTTCTCACCTGTAATTTGGATAATGTTTTGTGATCTGATTATAGGAAGTTAGAAGTTGGTTTGGCTCATGGTGATTTGGTATGTAAGGTTAAATTCATAACTGCAGGATAAGTTGCAGTGACCAATACTTACATAGCTCTTATGTGGCTTCCTCATAGGAGCTCTACTCAATTTGAAATGGTGTTTCATGTGTAAATAAGTATTATGAAGTCCTTCAAGGCAAGRAGTCATTCCCCTTATACTGGTGCAGTGACAAGCGTAACAGTCCTGATGTTAGCTTTAATAAAAAGGTGTTTTTCTGGTAGAGATCTCCAAATAAGTGAAGATCTCCAAATAAGCTAGCTCAATGATAAATAARATAGTCTAAAATTCTCTGTATTACCTATCTTTGTGATCAGAGATTCAATTTTTTTTTATTTTTCTCAAAACCTCTTCCTCACCAGTTTGTTGCAAACAGCCTTGCCAAATCCCCTGCTATTGCCACAGACATCATCATTGTGTTTCATTGCTTAGAAAGATCTTTCTCTGTTACAATGATACAAATACTTACATACAGATGATATAAGCACCATACAATCTCGAAACAGAAGGATGTTTTGAATGGGGAATGTGTCACAAACGGCCATCCAGCACAGATGCCTACTGACCTCTAGAGAAGACCTTTTGTACCTTATGTGTAGCTACTCCTATCTCTTGGTGAAGTTCAGGCCCTTGAAAGAAACCCTCCTGCCTCTGCGTTTGTCAGAAGTGGCCAACAGAGGCCCATACCTCTTTTGCCTCTTACAGAGAAAATGTCAGGTCCTTTCCTTTTCCTCAGTATAGGTAGTTTTATCCTTCTTTGCCCTTGATGCTTATTTATTCCTTCTCTGTTTTTCTATTCCCTGTCAAGCCTTCTTTTTCAGTCCTTAGCAAGGATCACTCCATATAACCTTTCTTTACTGTGAAATTAGGAAGTGAGGCAAAGAAGACTTTGCGAGGCTTTGAAGGCAAGGGTGAGTCAACAAGGTTCCTATGGCTGTTTTCCCTTTTCATTCTCATTTTCCTCTTTGTGGATTTTTTTTTTCCTCCAGCCCCCTAAACAGGAAGAAAAGCAGTATAGTACCAGGTACTCCTGGAGCAACCTCAGCAGGTAGAATATGTATCKGAGCGAGAAAATGGCTTTAGTATTTATGATGACAAGGAAGAGAAGCAGATGCAGGATGCTACCTGGACTTTGTGCCACCCTTCCCTGATAAAGGCTGTTAGCCAGGACAAGGGTAGACAGACAAGAAGTTCCAAGCCAAACTGGGATTCCTGGCGATCAGGCTGCAAATATGACAAGTTAGAGACAGCCATACAGTTAGAGGTGTTACATCCCACACAGATCACTTTGAGCAGCTCAGCTGGGGAGTGTTGGTTTTATCTACTATTAAATAAGAAAACATGTCTAGCTGTAAGACAGGAAAAAGGATGGAGTTGGTATGAAGAAGGAAGGGCATGAAGAAGAAAACCCTGCTTCAAGGTAACCTTTTACCAAAGTTAGGGTTGGGAGATTGAAGAGTGTTTTCTTACTGCTTTTGATGGCTGAGAGCTGCTGCAATCTTGGCAAGTCTCTCAGGAAYGGTACAGGAAGATCTGCCATACCTGAAGCAGATGCTCATTTATCTGAGACACTGTGCTCCAGCTGCTAACAACCAGCTCAGATTGGCTTATTTTTTCACATTTGTCACAGAGCCAGCTGCATTGTCTCAGCTGTGCCTCTACAAACGGGSAAGTACAGACCCAGGAAAAGTTTGAGAGTCATTCTTCTTCCTCATTTCTTTTCCCTCTATCTAGATTTAAAAAAAAAAAGTCTATAATTCTTCTTTCTTTTGTTACCTTGAAATCTTGGAATGCTTCTAATCTCTTTTTCTGCAGATGGACACTCGATCCTGCCAGTATCTTTCTATTACACCCACTGATAAAAAGCTATGGTTGCCTTTCAGATAGGCTAAACCCCATTAGGGTATCTGCTCTTGTTAATATATAATGCCCCTATGGCCCCTGTGCTGTCCTGATGCTGCTGCTAGAAGGAGTATAGTTTCAGTAACATCACTGCATTTATGGTTTAAAAAAAGAACGGGAGAGGAAAAAAAAAAAGAGAGGGAGGGACAGGGAACCTGCACTAAGATGGCTGATGAATCACTCTCCATTGGTGTGGTGATGTTTGAGCTCAAGTTTGATGAGCTCGTAGGCCTCTTCCCACAACAGGATTTTTGTCAGAGGCGCTACTAAGAAAATTTCTACCAGGAAGGTTGGTCAAGCTCCACTTGACCTGCGTAGGAATAAGATCATTAAGGACCATTATGGCTGCTCCAGCTGTGAGCTGTGGTGTGATGTATCCATTCACTGCTAACAACAGGGTTACAGTGGGCAGATTCAGATAACTAATTCAGATTCTGTTGAGTGTCTTCCACCCCAGAGATGAGGACTGCACCACATAGAACAGCAGTGATGAGCTTCCAGTAGTAGAAGCAGTAAATGCTGCATGTGTGCAGTAGTGTAACCAGTATAACTGGAGACAGGATAACTGCCTTAACACAGGTTCACTGTTTTTGTGATCTGACCTCCTTCCCCTGCCTTGCACGTTGTGTCCGAAGTCTAGGAGCAGTACATCAACTGGCTTCTGGTTGAAACAGAGTGCCTTGGTCACTGAAAGGACATGTCTGCAGCACATGGGAAGTTGTGCCAGACCTAGGTGTTTGCATGTGACTTCATGACAGGTGCAGGCATTCCCAAAGACATCTTCTAGTTCAGTGATTTGTCTCAGGTCACCCAGTAGGTTAGAGGCAGGAATACTACAGAAACCTGCCTGGCCCCTRAATCAAATGCCTCTGGGCATTACCAAAAGATTAGAATGTGCTGAGCCTCCTTTTAAATCCATTTTCCAGGGATCAGCAGGTAGCAGTCACAAGAGTTAACGGAGTAATTACTTTATGGTAGATAGCATTTTGAAGGTGTGATTCCMCTAGTTGTGCTACAGTTAAGAGTACACTGGGTTTGTTTGGTTTTTTGGGGGGGGGGTTTAGTCTCCTTAGTAGTTTGTTAGGATTTATTTTACCTCTGCTTGGATAGTTGAATCTTCTCACCTGTGAGTACTACCTCTTAGGGACTTGGAATGTCCATTGATGTCTTAATTGTTTTTAATTAATGTCATGTGAGTTGCTTCAACCATGGAAGAGGTGACTTTGTTATGTTGGCTTTCAGTAAGCACATTTTGGAGCAGACCACAGAACATGTTTGTTTTTGTAGCAGCAGTAAAGTTTCTCAAAACACTTTTAAACACAGAATCCTTATTACTTTGTGCTCTGATTGTACGTGCTATCTCTAAGTAAGTAGAGTCAACTGGATCTCTGCTTGGATTGAAGATGTTTTCCAGGTGTTGCTTTCTCKTTTTGCCCTCTCCAAAGTTGTGTATCCATGCTGTAGTGAGGAGACAAAAGCCACTGTGTTGCTGCAGAAGTCTGTACCGGGGAAAAGTAAAATAAAAAAAATATATAAGAAAAGAGGATTGTGTCTATTCACAGCAGACAAAAAGCCCTTCAGTTTAAACAAGATTTATTCCATTCCTGACAAGGAGAAAAAGGGCTGTAGATGTCCCCCAATTTTCATCAGCTGCTCAAAAATGGAGAAATAACCATTTTGCTTTTGACTGTAAGAGAGAGTGCTCCTACCTGCTTATGTGGTTATTTTCAGAATTTCCCTGCAGATCTTTTGGAAAGAAATGCTCTTCTGTCTAAAACTGCTAAAATTTCCTGTACTATAATAGCTGATGAGTGAACTGATGGTAGACCTGACAGAATGGTAATACTGATAATGTATGGAGAGATGCACGCTCTATAGCTGGAAGAGCGGCTAAAGCAAAAAACCTAAACTAAATCATTTGTAGAAGAAAATCCTTTCACAGATTTAGGAGTATTTGCCATGACTTGCAAGACAACTTACAAGACTTGTACTGCACATAGTACTTGGTTACAGGTGCTGCAACTCACATGTCACTCAGACATASAGTCAAGCCCCGTTTTGACATCATATTGAATAGTCTTTAGACAGCTGTGTTATAATGAGACTTGATAATAAAAGATCCTTCATGTGGAGAGCATTGTAAATACAGGTACCCAGAGCTTGAGAGTTATTGGTAAAGTAGATGAAACTATAGAAACAGTTTTAAGAGKTCTACTGTGTTAGTTTATTTCCATCACAGACTGTTTGAGACTTCCGTGCCTCAGCAGCATTGATTTGCTTCAAATACAGCTTTTCTGTCCTTGAACCACTTAGCACTTTTCAAGTTCCTAATGGCTATTTTGGTTTCTTAGGTTCAGAACTCTTATCTGTAAGTAAACTTTTTACAATTCATACAGATAATTTTTTAACACAAATAATAAATTTATTTGTATAAATAATAAAGGAACTGATAAAGAATGCTTACATTTTAAAAAAATATATTTTTACTTCTTCAGTAAAGTGAAATTCTTTCAGAGGTTGTATTTTAAACAAACCTCTCTTCTAATTAAGGTGGTTCTGAAAGCTGTTAATTTTTTCTGAATGAGCATGCATTACTCAGTAATGATCTCATTCTGGACTATTCCTAAACATATTCTTGACAGTCTAATTTATGTTTAACTTTTATTGTTGTTTTCTTAAGTCATTGGTAGAACATTGCAGCAGTGGAAAATTACTCATTTACTGGCTATTAGTGATTGAATTGCTAGCCAGCCATAACACTGCACTATAATACAGCTTGAAAGCAGTTGTTAAAAGAAATGATCAAACACAGTGATACCAAGGTAATAAAAGAACCTGTTGTATAATATAAATAAATAAAGGTTGCCTTAAAATTTAAATGAACAATGATTAGAATATATGTGGGAGACTATATGGTCCTTGAGTTTCTGTATTTAAGGCAAGGTGTAAGTATATGCTAGTATTTGTAGGGTTGCAGTGAGATGTATTGGTGTCTGAGGAGTCTGCCACCTTCACTTTCCTCTTTAATCCTGCTGTGTGCYGGAAGGGGAAGGGATCCAGGTGGACAAAAAGCAGTTTCTCTTGTAGCAGAGCAGGGCTAAGTCAGAAGCATGGTAGGGGTCTGGGTCATGCCTCCAGAAGGCAGGCGGTTTGCTTGTTTTGATAGAGCCCTGAAGAGACATCCTGTAGTTATGAGAGCCCTGATTATTGACAAGGCTTTGTAGTAGGTGCCAGGAGAATTACTTGTCTAATTCCCTTTAGAAAATCAATGCAAGTTCTTTCACAGTGAAGCTGTCCCCATGTTATCATTGCTGACTGAGGAAATCGGTGTGCTTTAAGATTCAGCACAAGGGAGAAGAGAGATAAAAAAAAAAAAAAAAAAAAGTTGTAAAATGTTAGTTACGTGTAAACATGAAATAAGTCTGTGCAGCTAGCAGAGCAGACAGATACTGCCTCTTAGCGATATATACACGTGAAAGAGCAAAGCTCAGTGTAAATACTGAACTTTGGGAACTGCTTACCAGCTGACTAGTTTCAGAAATCTGTATAACTTTATATATAAAGTTACATGCAAACTGATCTTAAGGGATTGGCAAGGAAAATTAAATGATCACAAAGCTAATGTGGCTTTGCATATTATATCATAGGCTTCTGATTACAGATGACAGACATGACCCTTGCTGTTCAGTAGAGTGCAGCCTTCTCAAACTTTAATTCTAATTGCACATAGGTAGCCTGTAATAGCTATGGTGAAAAAGCTGTTACAGGATACAATCAAAACACAGGGTTCCTAACAAGATGCTGCTTTAGACTAAACTTCTGTTCATCATGAAAGGTATGACTAATGTAGCCAATAAAATTCATTTTGTTCATCTTACTTTGATCACCTCAGGTGTGGTGGCACCAGACAGTGTGTGGGAATGCCATTGATCTTGACTCTTCAAACTTTCTCATGAGAAGTCTGCACTAACCAAGTGGCTGAAATCGTAAAAGCTGCAGTGGTATCAGTTGGGCTTGTTGTATTATTACTCGTCAGCACAGATGGCTTCCTGAAATCCAGGTACCATTTGCTTGAATGGTGGAAACCACTCTGCAGATTCTGAACAGACACTCAGAGATTAGACTCTGGTATTTCGGATCCCCAGCAGATGCAAGAAGTCATCAGCTGACTCTGTTTATTAGTGTCGACTGGTGGTTCGTAGATTCACACACAAGGTCTAGGCATATTTCAAATGTATTTGAGAAGGGGATCTTAGTAGCCTCTATTGTTAGTGGAGGGAGAGTAGAACTGACATGACTTCTGTCTCATGTGAAAATGATCAAGTACCTACAAAACAGGTTGTTTGCTGTAGTTGTGTTATTTCCTTAGGTTTGAAACTTTAATAATTAAGAGTATATATATTTTGCTTTGGTGTTGAGATATACAGGGTTTTCATCGTTATGAGAGATTGCTTTTTTGCTTGGAAATGTAAAAAYATGATGAAATGGCTATAGCAAAAGTTACAGTAAAATGACACCAATTATGCTGCAAAGACCTTGTAAAAATAAGCTACCAGGTGCAAACCAAGAACTACAAGTCAAAACCAAAATGAATTATTTCCAATGTATTTGTTTTCCGTTGCATCGATAGTGTTTTATGTGTGAAGTAAGCATAAAATCTGCTTCTATTTACAGTATCTCTTAAAACTTACCTAGATGTAACAAGGCTGTTTGATTACATGCTGAAATAGTGTTTGTCCTTGATGGAACAGTCTTTTATATCTTCTTATCCATGAAAAATCTGGAGGGAAAACTTGAAACACAGTAGTCTGGTGACCTGACATAGGAACAGACTGAAGACTTTTGGAAGTCTGGCTTCAAACAGAATTACCTACCTCTTCCTATTTCACAGGATAAGAGGTATTTTCAGACCTTTGAGGATGTCTTATCTAAAATAGATACTGAATTGTTACATTAAACAATGTGAAACCATGTGACACTAAATGCAGTGTAAGGAAGGTGACCCTGAACTGCTTTTGAGAACGTAGCATTCTTTYTGTAAAGTTTGTGCTTCTACTTCTGATTTTAAAAATAATTTGTGTAGTGGAGCTATGCTGTCCAGTTATTTGTGTCAACATTCTAGCATATGACAAAACATATGTGGCATAAACATTGATGATAGTAAACAAGCATAGTGAGTATTTTCCTGTCTCTTCTCTTTCAGAAAATAGGTTCTGCTAAACATCATGTAACTTGCTATATAATCTCACTCTTCTGTGGTCAGGATCTTAACCGGAACAGGAGCAGAGGATACTTTAAATACGTGACTGCATTTGCCAGAAAGTCATTTTAGAATGTTATTTGAACATTATTAGTTCTTTGCTCCAAATAAATTCTCTGTGAATGAATTTTGAATTTCTTGTTTATTGATTTCAGCCAAAATAAGCAGTAAAGTTTTGTTTAGCAATATCATACAAAATATGACTTTAAAAGCATTCAGATACATATTTAACCTTTCAGTTTCAAAGATGCTGGGGTTTTGATTTGTCTTTAACTGTTAAAAATGGAGGCAATCAAAGGAGAAGTGTCATAAATAATGCATATTTATAGAAATAATACCTCTTAGTAATAGGGTTTTTTTTTCCCCAACCATGACAGCCTACTCTTTCACTCCAAACTTCCTCATTTAATGACAGTTTCCTCCTTATATGTAGGTAGCAAAGGTCTGATCAATGGAGACATATGCATTGRAAACTTTAACTTCACCCAATCAAGTGTATAGAGACATCTTATGCTTTCATAATTGTTTTCTTTGTCTTCAGAAATTGGATTTGGATCCAAAACTGCAAGCTGAGCTTAGCTGTRTATCTGTAAAAATGGAATAGAGATCATTCTTTCTGCCATATACAGCATTGGAAGGACTTTCAGGGTAAAATCTAATGGTTGTTAGATAGCCAACAGTCACGGTACAATTAGGATAAGGATGTAGATTTGGATTTCCTAAGAATTTAGCACTTTTAGTAAACTCAACATACCTTTTTTTTCTTTTTGACCAAACATTTGTGGTAATGCAAAAATTTCTGCAGGCTTATGCTTTAATCTGCTGATGTTTATGCTGATTTCTAGTATTCAGTAAGTATATTTGTCCATTGTATTTTTTTTATATATATATAAACAGCTGGAAAAAAGTTTAACAGATGCCAGAACAGTTGTCACAGAGATTCAGTTGCAGTTACTTTAAATTGTTTAATACGTTGTTTACAATATCTTTAATATCGTAAACAGGGACAGGAAAAGAATTTTTTTTTCTCCAGGTCAGTACAGAATTTCTGAGTATAAACGTTAGAAGCTAGAAGTTCAATTTTGCTATAAAGCCAAGCAGTTAGATTACTGTGAGTTGCATAGAAGTGCTTATTTCAGGATCAGTGTTTCCGGAGAGATTCTTTGCGTGTGTTAAGTTAATCATGGGTGAACTAGCTTATCGCATTTGGTTTGTGATTGTCAGGATTAGTGAATACTTTCATATGCAAAACAGAATTTCAGCTAATCCCAACATTTGTAATTAATCCAACAAATTTGTAATTTATCTCAGAATCTGAGCTATGAGAGGACCTTCAGCTTGTTCTTCTCCACTATCCAGTGTCATAAAGACACATTACTTCCTAGCGTGGCAGGAAGATGCGGTAGGAACAACTTCCGTTGTCAGGCAGTGCTACCAAGAAGGATACGCTTGCTAGTGTATTGGGGGCAGGGGAGGGGGAACCTTTCAGTGAACTTTAATGTCTACTTTTTCAGGAGRTGATAAGAGATAAAGACCAGGGGAGGCCATTTTTTTGAGGAAGAGGGCTGGCTAAGGGACTCCATACTTCCAAACAAGCTTGTGTAAATGGTTTATGAAAGATACCGTTACACATGCTTCTCAAGTATTGTTTTCAAACTTCTTCCATAATGTCATTCGCAGCAAAAGGTGGGTCTTGCAGTAGTTTGGCGCAATTGTGTGCTTCAGCTCTGATCTGTGGAGGAGCAGATGAATTTCCTGACCAGTTAAAGATAGATTTTTGAGGTACCTCCTGAATAGAGAACTTCAAAATTCACTTCAGTTGAACCTTGCTTTAGGTTATTGCCCGGATGCATTTAAAAATCAGCTTCAGATCTGTGATGAGAAATGGTAAAGGAAATGGGAAGAATCTTATTCTTGTTCTGCTTGTAAGGGTCAGAAAGTTATAACAAAGCTAAGCCTGACTTCTGTCTGTAGCTGACACTGGGGGATCCCCAAAAACTTGTATTTGACTTCTGACAAGAAAGAGAAGGTACCTCTGGTTTTTTTCTGTGTATTTAAGCCCTTCCTCAGAAGAACGTTTCTTATAAAAAGCTGCTTTTATATAAAGCGTCTARTGTTATGCATGTTTCTGTAAAAAGAATACAAGGTGTGTGTGCATCTTGTTTTTAACCATGTAATCCCTGCCTCAATAATCTGCAGCCCATGTAAAATCAGAGCAGCCTGGGAGGCTACTGGGTTAGAAGGGGTGGGCTTTGTGGAGCCAGGGGATCAGCACTGCAGGAGGGGAATTGGGGGCAGGGAAGCCAAGGGACCAAGTGTGCTGTGCATGCGCTAAGAATCCTCACAGCATCCACATGTGCTGGTAGCCTGCAGAGCTGCTGAATGTTGCGGTGTTTTTCATCGTGTTTTCTCAGATAATCCATGGGCTTTACAATTGAAAATATCCTCGTTAAGAATAGTAAAAATGGTTTGTTTAGATCAGATTTGATTTGAAAGTTTATTTCCTTTCTCCTTATGCAGGTCACGTGGTAATTAAAGTTTGTATTTTCCAACTGAAAATAAATTTGGTTTCTAATAATAATTATGCAAATATTTAGTAATTGAAATACTATTTTAAAATAGCATTAAATAACCTGGGTACAACTTAGTTTTGTTGGCAGTTTATAATGATAGTAACTTGTGCTCCTATGACTGACTAAAGCAGATGCTTTTCTTTCCCATTGGAGATGTGAGTGTTTTAATGGCATTTAATGCTGGTACATTGAATCCTGCAGTGTGTATGTGACCACTTTTTACTTACAAATGTGGTTGATCCTTGTGGACTGAACTCAGTTGTAATCCAAGTATTTATTAGGAAAATGAAATTATTCACAGGCTGATTCTTTTCTAAGTTAAAATTCTGGGAAGAAAGTTACCTGTTTACATCTCTTACATACTGCAAATGTAATAGCAGAAAAATATAGAAGCATCAAGCTGGGTTTTTTTTTCCTTCCTCCCCTCACCCTCTCTTTGGTTGGTCATGTCAACTGGCAAATACAATTGCTTAAATACAGAATTTAGATACCTATAGGTAAGTGTTGCATTGTATTGACTTAGTTAATGGAACGTGTAAATCACTATAGCTGTGAGTGACTGTACTCAAAATCATAATCAAGAAAACCTGCAGCTGAAGGGGCCTGATCCCCTACCTTGTTTTTCCAGTTCTGCACTACTGTAACTCCCTCAAGATACACAAGCCTGAAACCACACTAAAAGAGGCAGCGATCAGGTCCCTGCAGGCCTTCCCATGGCTAGGCGCCCCCTTCCCCCACGGCTAATCCAGCCGGGTGCCTGAGTGCTCGGCAAGGGGGATTACTTTAAGTCTGCATATTTTCATTTTTCCCATGTCCAGGTCAATTTACTGGCTAGGCACAGTGAGCCAGAAACTGATTGCTGTAGTGTGGTGCACAGGAAGCCAGCTGAACTTTAATATAAGGCAAGGCATCAATTTGAGACGTTACTATGTTTACAGGTTTTCCTGCAGGATAAATGGCAGGAAACTCAGGCCGAAATAAACAGCCAGGGTTTTTTCTTTTTCCTTTTTTTCTCTTCTTTTTCTTCTTTTCTTTTCTTCTTCTTTTTTTTTCCAGTGGGGAGAAGAGGCAAGATTATTATATTTAAGAGAAATGTAGGAATTTCCATCTTTTCAGTGACACCATATGAGAACGTGCTTAGTACTGGATAGTGACAGCAAATGCTGAAGTGGAAAAAATATTTTCATCCATCTGCACTAATCTTCTTTTACTCCAAGATTTAGAGAGAGAGAGAGAGGAAAAAATGGAAGAGTGGAATCAGAAAAATCTTAAAAGCTTGGCTTAAGCTTTTAGCTTTGCCAGCTCATTCTCTAGTCAACGAAGAAAGTTCCAGACTTCTGCATTTGTGGTGGGGATATTGGGATTTTAATAATTTGAACAGTGATGCTTGCAGACTTTATTACCAAAAAAAAAAAAAAAAAAAAAAAAAAAAACCAACCCCCCCCCTTCAAATATAGAGGAAGAAAAAGTACAGTAGTAACTGTATAGAAGTGAATCTTTTTTCAAAACAGATAGCAA
This sequence comes from Rhea americana, assembly GCF_003343005.1. NCBI lineage: Eukaryota > Metazoa > Chordata > Aves > Rheiformes > Rheidae > Rhea > Rhea americana. The sequence goes on from NW_028186149.1 coordinate 1,851,593, forward strand.
TATATAGTGTATAACTAGAAAAAGCAGAAATTAGCTCAAGATAGAAACTGTGAAGTATTCTGGTTATTCCTGCTGCTATATATCTTGTTATGCCACCAAATTAGTGCTCACGTATGTTATTCTGTGCTGCACAGAGCACTCTGCTGCTGGAGCTGTGCCAAACTGGTAACAAATACAGAAGGATTTAAATGTGGAATTACTCTTTCTTTGCTTTTACCTCGGTAGATGTCACACTTTCAAGGGCATTTTTCAAATAGCAGAACACAGATCATTGCACTTCTTTTTGGCATTGAATTGGTTCTTAAAATAGCTTACTGTATCAATAATGTTCTTTCTTGCATTATTRTGCGGTTATCCTTGCAAATACAAGAAACTGCTGAATTTCATAGTGGCATTTGCAAATCTTGTTTAAAGGCTGGAACTTCTCGTTCAAAATCTGAAGCAAAGAAACAAAAATCATAAAAACTTCTTCAAAAATCTGCTGAAATATAAGAAAGATCTTATTGTGTGATATACAATGAACAGATAACAGAATTTTGCTAAGAGAGAAAAAGATGAAGAATGAACAACTTTGCAAAAGTCAGTATCTCTCTTCTCACTYGGTGGATCAACTAAAAATACTGTCATATTTTTTTCTACTTAAAGGAAAGCACAGGAAAAGAACCACAGGTAAGATGACAGGAACAAAAACATCCTTTTGGATTAGTATTTGGCCATGTAACCCACCATTTCATAATGTATATTTTAAATGTTGGTAGTTTTTTGGATTTCTTTGTTCCACATTTGTGCTCCTTTATTAATGTTAGCTGTGCATTTTTTTCTGCATGCCATTCTATGGCCTATGCATTTCACTGGATATTTCTGATGCTTCTTTCCCTCTTAAGAGGAATGTAAACAAACAAACTTCAGTTTTGAGACTCCTGCAGTTTTTTGCTGGAATAGTGGGTAGAATTTTCTTTSTTCCCCTAACTATCTTTAGGTAAAATATGATCATTATTTTCATCAACATCATTAAGTAAAATGCTTTACAGGGTTATATATATATTAAAAAAAAAAAACTTAAAGCAGGTTAGATGCTAACAAAACGGGCTGATCTCAGCTGCTTTTGAATTCCTACAGGTAGGTGCCTTGCTAGGTGGACACAAACCTTCAAAAAATGGATATATCACTTTAGACTGGGCTATACTAGACTGCTTCTCTGAACTGCAGTGCCTGGTGACGGCAAAAAACGTATTCCTTCTGTCCTAAGAAGAGACCAGAGACCATCACAGCCAGAGGTACTATGCCATGGTAGGAGTYGTATTCCTGAGTGAAACTGCTCAGTTCTTCTGAGCTGGTCTAGAAAAAGAACMACCCTGTGACATGGCTGTTCTACTATACTGTATTATTTACCTGCTTTAGAATTTGCATTGCACCAGTGCTAAGGTATAGGGTTATAGGACACAGAAGAAAATTCCATTCTCATTCTTTCTACACAATCTGAGATACAGAAGAGAAATTTTTTTCAATAATACTATTATGCCGTAATAGTTGTTTATCTTGGCTTTTGCAGACAAGCATCAATATTTAAAGTGCTGCTAGAATCATGAAAACATTTGTGGGCCGCATTTTCCTGTTGTGTATCTGCATATTGTCTGCAGTAAAAAAACATATCTAACAGAATACAGCACTGCCCAGTGTTTCCTTCCAGCTCACTGCTTAGTAAATTRACTGGTTTTATCTTCTAAAGATGCTATGAATAAAATGCTTTACTTATCCTTTGAAAGCTTGAAAATGTAATTATGTTTTTTTTTCATTACTTTAGTCCACCACTAAGAAGAGGTGAACAACTCACTTTAGTGAAGTGCAGCAAGGGAGTATTAGGCAAGGTATTTAGGATCTTTTTAACTCCAAATAGAGAAGAACTAGAATAGATTGATTGGAGAGGCTGTGGAATCCTCCTTGCTAGAGACCTATAAAAGCAGGACAGAGACATCTGTTTGAATGACATGGATATTACTGATCCTGACCTGGGGCTGGATGCAGATTACAGGACCTCTCGAGATCCCTTCCAGCCCTGTTTGATTCTACACCAGCAAGTAACAGCTTAATTTATTTTCTTGAGAGGTTTCTGGATTATAAAATCATTTATATATTCATTTGCTTTTCCTAAAAGCTTTGTCAAACTCTATACTGATTTCTTTTGGTTCTAATCTGAGTCTTTGCGCCTTTGGGACAAAAAGTCCGAGGGTTGATGTTTTGCCAAAATGAATACTAGAACACCTCCAAAACAAATTAAAACAAGAACTGACAAAAGCCACTTTACTTCTGAATGAGGAGTCTTTGAAAGAATTTAATGATCTTTAATTTCATAGTAATTTTCACTTTAGTTAATTTGATTTAACTCGACTTGAATGAGGCTGCACAGACAAGCACCAACTCCTGTTGACTTTCTGTGAGAATGAAGCACAACAAAGGTCCTTAGAGATAAGGGTGCATTTGAAAACATTACCTGCTCTTGTCCTTCATTTAAGAAGTACTTCCAAAACATCATATTTAGCGTTCGTAGCACCTTTGACAGTTAAGCAAAATTGTARCAAATCCACTTCTATTTTAAGATGTTCTCTTTCATCACCATGGGACACATCATGGTCTCTCAGAAGCTGGTGATGCCACAGGCCTGGAATTCAGCTCCAAAAGCTTTAGCCCCCACCTACCACAGTAAGTTAACCTCATGTGCATAACATAATTAAGTTGCTAGAAGAGTGAACATAAGAGAAGCTTAGTACAACATTTTTGTTTTCATTCATTGTGCTTGTAAAGTTTAACTGTGTTCTAGTTTGCTTATTTACCCTCTAGATGGAGAGCAATAGAAGTCTGTGAATAATGATCATTACAGGCTATTTTACAGTCATGAAAATCCTGGAATGCTGCTTCCAGATGGTTTTCACCATGTAGCACAGCAGCTTTCAGAGATTTTTATTACATCAGCAAACTGCTGTTTTATTCAGCTATTAAATGGAGCTGAATTCAAGCTGAAGCAGTAGAAATGCATTTTTTTCTGCACTTGCCCATGATCCAAGGCGAATAAATGATGAGTTGGGAGTATGGGTTCTGGAATTCATTTTGTTTGAAGGAAGTGAGTTGTATAACTAACTTGTGGTGTTGACACTTCTCAGCTGAAAAATGAATACCTGCTAGATGGATGTCCTGTCTGCTTTATCTTTGCATGGTTTGTAGATGTATGGAAATTTGTTTTTCACTATTGTGTTACTATTAACAATTATTTTAGTTTTTATAATAGTCTTTGTGATGAATTGCACTCGTGTTTATAGAACTGTAACTGCTGTGTGATGGAGTAAGGAGGAAACGGTAAGAAATAAGCATTATAACAAATGAAGGTTGAGCTAATACTTGTAATAAGACAGGAAACATAGTCAGCTAGTAATTGGTCCTGAACGTGGCTGGAAGGCCATACTGTTGATTACTGCTACTGCATACTGTTGATTCTTTCCAAGATAGAGTATCTACTTTCTTTGTTTAGCTTTAATGGTCTGTAGTTGATGGAACACCTGTCGGGCTGTTTCTTTTGATCCCTGAAATATTTATCAAACTTATTGCTATTCTAATAAGTCATGTATCTAGATGCAATGACTTGGGGATTATCTGCAGGTTTTTAATCCTTTCCCTAATATTGTTTTCTGTGGCAAGCACAAAAGATGATAATGAAAAGGGTTGGGAGGTACCTCTGAAGGTCATCTTAGCTATCCCTCTACCTGAAGAATATGATCAGTTCATCTGAAAAACATTACTGATGGGTGTGTCCATCTTACACAGCTCCAAAGACAGAGATTCTGTAACTTCTTCAGGTAATCAATACTAGATATTCCTAATGTCCAGCCTAAATCTGCTTTGTTGCAATTTAAGTTCAATACTTCTTGAGTTACCCTGGGGAGTGACAGAAAAATGTGAGTTGTCCTCTCTTTAACAAACTTCCACTCATTTGGAAACTCTTATCATGTCATGCTTTCAGCCTGCTGGTATCTAGACCACAAACCAAATAGTTTCTTTTTATGTTTCTATACGTACGTATTATCCAGCTCTTTTCAGATAATCGATCTCTTTCTTTGAGATGTGSAAAAGAGAAAAAAATGGAAGGGGTCTCCCAAGTGATGCTCCTGTTTACACCTCCAAGTATAGATCATTGGGAGAACAAACACTGCATAGTTTGCAATATTGTTGACTTAGTTCAGCTTTTGATACAAATGTAAGCATTAGATCCTTCTCTGAATCGTTCTTACTCAGTCATTTCCCCTTGTATTTGTGCAATTGTTTATGCCTACCRAAGCTGAATGTTTTGCATTATCTTCAATGAATTATCTTGTTTGTTTCATATCAGTCTCCAATTTGAGATCATYTGAACTCTCATCTTCTTTCAAACTGCTTGTTGAGCCCTCCTGCCTCAAGATTGTTTTCAGACAAAATATTTTCTTTATTGTGAAATGCTGCTATTAAATGACTGCTGTTTAAATACAGCTAGTAAATAACTGTTTCATGAATCAGTACCAACTGGAGACTTGGTCCAGCTGGCAGAAACAGCCTCCTAGCATGCCAACTTTTTTTTTCTTCCCCGGAGAACTGTTGTCCTTCTAATATGTTCAGAGTTAGAAAGTTCAAAATCTGATTCTTCAGACCTTTCTTTTATATATACATATATAAAATATATATATTTATATATATAATATATATTTAATAGTCTCACTAGAGCTTATGAAGGCCTCTGTGTGCTTAAATAGGTCTATAAGCCAGTATACAACTGGCAAATAATTCATATACATTCCAGTAAGGAACTCTATCTCCAGCTTGGTATATTTTTACTTTTTTCTGCTGATTATATTAGTTTTGATTGGTAGCCCAGGTCTGTCCATGACTTAAGCAAAGCCAGGTTAAGTCATTTGACCTCAGATTATCTCCTCAAAATAAAATTAGGCCTATCAGTCTAATATCAGTTCTTGCCCATTCTCTTCAAAAGAAACTTCAGTCACTGAATCTGGGCACTCTGACCCATACTTGTCCCATCTATCACACTGGCATTACGTTGCTGATAGGAGAAATGTCCTTAGCCTAACAACATGTGTGGTGTTTCTCCAGACTCATCATTTAAATCTGTTATCTCTGGGTCTTTTTCTGCTTGACCTCTGGATGTTATTTATGAAAAATATGACATTTGCATTTCTTGACAGTTTAGGGAAATTATCTGTAAGAAATCAGTTTCAATAAATTGTTTGAGCAGAGAAATCTTTCACAGATCATTATTCGTTAAGAGAACTTAGTATTCAATCTTAATACTGGTATCATCACTCATAAACTAGAACTTAAAAATACATATTGGGCAGTAGCTTGAAGCATAGCATTAGGCCCTTGACCTCAATAAGAATTGAGATGGGCTCCCTGAACTGTAAAACACAAAGGTTGTGGTGGGAAAACTCAACAAAAAAAACCCCATGTTTATATTGTATGCTTTGGCATTTACAAATGTTGCTTTGGACTAAGATAATGAATCTTCATACTTTTAATCTCTAAGAAATTGTGTTGTCTTCCTAATGCCAGGGATAAATTTTAGAGATCTTCACCACCATAAGCATTGCTCTGTGTCAACACATACATCTTAGTGGGCCTGAATGCAAAGAGCTGAGAAGAGCAAAGAGTGAGCAGGACTAGTTATTCCCCAAGCTCCCCTAAAGGCATCACTAAGAGAAGGAAAAGAGAAGATTTAGGTGTCTACAGTTAACACTGGACATGATTAGGTGGCTGGAAAAAAGCTAGTGACCGTGACCTGGTTCTATGCTTAATGAACGGGAGATCTCTCTAGCAAAGTATCTGAAGTTGGGTTTTGATTATCATCAGGGTGGGGTGAGAGGGAGGGCAGAAGCACTTGAGCTGAAGCTTAGCTACTGATGTATTCATTTAGACACTCTTATAATTGAAAACAAATAAAAAACACCTCATGAGGTGACCACGAAATTAGCYAAAGTTAGTATCATTTGTCTGGGAAAACAACATTTAGTAGACTATAAAGAATAGACATATTATTTGAAACATTCCTCACAGATTTATTTTCTTAATTTGAAACAATGGTATAAATTGCTCATATAAAGACTGTAAGAAAATCTAGTTGAATATTCAAATCACAAAGTAAAAATTTAAAAATAATAATGACAAGGTTTGGCAGCAACTTCAGATAGAATTTTTTTTTTGCAATATTTAGTATTTTGAGAGCCTTTAGAATAATATTCATTTACCTGAGCACCTTAGTTATATCAAAACTGTAAATTCCATACCTCCTTCTCATTTCTGAATTACAGTTTAAGAGCAGTTATAAGTAAGTAAGTAGCTTTTGGAACTACATCACAGCTTCCTCCACTTCAATAGTGGTAATTTATAGATGGGGGAACTACAAATATGAGAATGGTACAATCTTAATTGTATTATTGTAATTAATCTTCTGAAGCAAATACTGCAATGCAGTACAGAGTACATCATTGCTTTTTGTCTGTCTTGCTTCCTTCCTTTATTTCATCTTCCTGGTGATAGAAAGAAATCCAGCAAAGCAAGGTATAGAGTATACAGCATAATATATATACTGTGTATACAGCATATATTGAGACTGATACAAAAAGGCTCCTAGACTCTAATAGATCAAGTCCAAAAGTGACCTTTCTGTCAGTTGGAAATAGAGTTATGGTAGGGCAGTGGACATCTTAGTTGATTACTGGCAGCTTAGAATTACATTACTGAGAAATGTTCATCTACCTTCTAACTGAAGCCAAAGAAGGCATATTTGAAACTTGCAGCTGACCGTTTCTATGTTCAAGAAATAATTGGCAGAGCAGCCACCATCTTATCCCACAGTTGTGTATAGGTTACTGACCACAGACTTAAGGGAATTGATGGCATGATAACTGAAATGTGGTTAATGGGGTTAATATTCCAAAGAACAAAAACTACACGTGTTCTAATCTAGTAATGTGATTAGATGGGAATTAAGTTGTTAATAGTTATTAAAAATTTGTAGAAATAATAACTGCCAGCTCTGCTACTGTCATGCATGGGGAATCAGGCCTCCAAGACTGTAAAGAATAATTTGTAGTTATTTTCTGCATATGTAATTCCATAGTCTCAATTTAGTAACTTCCATGAGTGATCTTAATTGCTGTGCAACACCACTACAACAGTACAAGTGCTTTTGCAAACCTATGATGCAGGATCACTTTACAGTACTACAACCCAGTTTAGTCTTCTCTGGAGGCCTTTTCAGATATGACACCCATACAAAGTACAGGCTCTAATGTTTATTTTAAACAGAAAATTGAGAAGGTTTCTTTCCTGCTCAAAGTGCTGTATTCTTCAGGTTGCACAAAGCTGAACTAGGAGTGGAACTGCAAGAGGCAAGATCTACAGGACAGTTTAACAGTAAGTACTGACTTGAAGTGGTATCAACATAGATACAACTGAAGAATGGTCTCCAGAAAATGCTGTATCCCACTGTTGTAAATTCACCTTAACAAGCAGTGAACAAARGGTTGTGAAGGATAGCTGTGACTGCTGACAAAGATGTGGTGTAGCTGGCAAGGCTCCTGCTGGCAAAAGGTGTAATATATTATTCCTACAGGTCACATAATGGTAAACGTGCCTTAGTGCCTCTGTGGCATCTGGATTGATTATTGTGTCCACCTTCGAACAGGTCTTGCTTTGTTTTACAAGTAAACGCATTTGTCCCTACTGTGTTGAAGTCAAAAGATCAATTTAGATACAGTGAGCCCCAAATGAAGACAATAATGATGTATGCAGAAGCTGATTTTAGCTTTTATAGAACTACCTATCATGTATGTAAACAAATGTCTGTGAGTGTATATACATTTTTTTTTCTTGCAAGTGTGAATTCCCTCCCTCCCCATCCAAGCTTATGTACCAAGAGCGTTATTCTAAGTAAACAGAGAATATTTGATTGCCAGGTGGTGACATCATATCCTAACCTGTCATCTGATAAAAAGGCCTCTCTCGGTAAATGTGGTTTACCTTTCCTAATACATTTGATAAAATTACAGATGAAAGAGTCCTCTAAAATCTAAGTTTTCACTTTGGAGCCTAAGATGCAGATTTTTGTCTTAGATGATGGAAATGGCATTTTGGCTAAAATAGAAACTTGAACATTTCCATTAGGAATATTCACTGGCATGCAATCAAAATGGAAGAGTGTCACTTGAGAAGGATGGTCAGACTGATTTCTGGGATGTGGGAAACAGATGTTCTCAAATCAGAACAAGCTCTTGTAACTTTCAGTCTTATTTTGGGGATATTCCATTTCAAATAATGATTAACTATTCACTGGGCCAGATGTATGGCAATTGGCTCTTTAGCTTAGCCATTAGGGAACTTGTTTAGGATATGGGATGCTGAAGTTCAAGTCCTTATTCTGCCTGTTTTGGCACTCATCTCTTGGGTAACTGCCTAAGATACTAGRCTATTAACTGTTCTAAGATAGCACACTGGCAAAATTCTCAAGGTTTCATATTTATTCCAAGATAGAATAAAAAGTATTTTCCAATTTTTCATGAAATACGGTTCTTGTTTTTCTGCCAGCCACAACTGTAACTTCTGGCAAGAGTCAGTTTGAAGTAAGCACCATGATCAGGGGAAACAGAAAAGTGGCCTCGAGCTGTTTCTGCCACCTACCTCCAGAGCTGGGTCAAGAGTGCTGAGCCATGAGTACATGTGCTCCCTTTGATTATGTTTRTTAACAGGGTGACAGATGCTGTGTTTTGATGCTGAGGATTTTTCTAGAACCTGTTCCAGTTAAAGGCATGCATACATATTCTTCATGTTTGTGAATACACATATACTTCAAATCTGTCCTGTAAAGCTGGATGTATTTGCTGAAATTGAGTCTATTTGGGTTGTTCACATGAGACAATTTTTCCTTTCTCATAGAATCATAGAATGGTAAGGTTGGAAGGGACCTCTGCAGATCATCTAGTCTAACCCTCACCATAGYCCGTACGGGGATTGAACCCACAACCTTCGCATTAGCAGAACCACGCTCTAACCAACTGAGCTAAACCTTCTCAAGAAACTCCTTGGTCAGGATCCTGTATCATGTTCTCCTATGCTGTCTTCTACTAACATGGAGTGTGTTTTCAACACAAATATTGCTTGGACTGAGATAAAAACAGCCTAGCATTGAGTATCAGGGGAATATAAGAAGCTGTATGATGTTCTTTTCTATGCAGAGTTCAGCTCTATAACAAGCTAAAGACCTGGCCCAACAGTCAATGAGCTATTTACCTTTTTTACTTGCTGTTTTTTCTACATAGAAGATATTTTATTTTGGCTACAAAGCACCATTGTCACTCCAGTTGTATTTCTATTTGCTTTTTCTGCATTAACTTGCTCTTTTCTGCAGGTTGAGGTCTCTCCCCTCACACAAGCAATGGCAGAGCTTAAGCCTTTGCTGTGCCAGTGGAAAGCATTTTTTCCCTAGAAACTTTCCTTACCAAGTGATTTTTAAATGGTATCATCCAAACATCTTAGATTTAATTGCTTTAAAAGGTATTTTATTGTGGAGCATCTCCTGCAGTATTTGTCTTGTAAGAAGCTGGTAGTAAATGGTGTGAGAGAATGGAGACTTGAAGAGACCACAGCAACCTTTARAACAAAGCAAAACAAAACAAAAATTTTTGCCTAGATCTGTGTCAGTGGGAGGCCACTGTGACCTACAGCAGTTAATTTGTTTTGCATGTTGCTGCTGTTATGCTAATTAGATATTTCTTGAACCAATAGATTGGCAGTTCCAAGTTTCAAAACTTTGTTCTTTTTCTTCAGGAGAAAAAAAAAGTGGATGAACATTTCTTGACAGCATACAATTACAGGCTGCCTATTTCTTTTTCTGTGCATATCTCTATATAGCCAGTACAAAGCTTGCTTTTTGTATGAAAAATGCTGTGGTAGCACTAGGTCAACCTCAGAAACAGAAAATTACCAGAACTGTATTAAATAATAAGGTTTTTAATGCTTAGAAGAAATTGCCACTTTTGATGAGGAAAAACCCCTGCGAGCTGCATGTTCTACAGGGACACTGGAGAGAGCGGGAAGAAGGGGGAGCATGGAGTCCACTGACTTTTCAAACCTGTAGGCTAAGGGGTTAGGTTGATACAGCCCTAAACTGATGGCTGCTTTAGTATGACCTTCAGGGTTGGTAGTGCTACCATCTCTGACTTGCCATAAAGGAGTAAGTGCATCTATTCAGGGAGCAGGATATTACTCATATACATTGCACTTTTTTTGAGCATTCGGAAGTTACAATTTTTTGCCTTCATTTGAGTATAAATGACTGAATAGTTAGGGCTCCTCTAAGGACATCAACCTTCCTACTGGACTGAAGATGGCTTAAATATACCTCAAAGAAGTGCACAGCTGTGAAGTACGGCCACTCACAAAAGCAAGCTGCCTCCTCCTATACACATTAGTGCCCTGTCACARTACTAACTTTTGCAACTTCCCATCCCTTTTTCCCATCAGAAACCCTGAAGAGGGTTTATAAAGTATTGAAAACTGTCTTGTAGTATGTAAAAGGCACAGATACTTCAACTTTCCTTATTCTTACATGCTGTTATGGTTCAAACATTCTCTATTATAATTCAAACACTGTCTACACCAGTTTTGCAGAATTAGCATAATTAATTTTTACATGATTTTTAAATTTTTTGAAAATGTAAAAAGATTATCATGTATATAATTCAAATACGGATCTCAACAAACTGGAAAAATTGAGAAATCTCACCCTCAATAGTTTGTTTCTGAGTCTGTTGATGAGTAGTCTTAAAATTGAGGAGGCACATGCTGTGTCTTCAGGGCACATAAGCAACGCTGAGATGGGCTTCCCTCACAGAGGATTCAGAGAATGAAAACAGAGTTTCTTCTTTCTGTTGATACAGATAATAGTGACCAGACAASTCAGCTCTCTCTTATCTTAATTCACCCTTAATTCAAACCAGAACACTCAACCTGCTTACTGGCTATGAAGAGCTAGTATTCTGTACACATAGAAAYGGTAATTTTTAAATTTAACCTTTAGCCTTTCAGTTTTAAAAAGTAGAAATGTAAATTGAGAAAAAATTGGTAAAATCCTGTGTGATCCATCCTTAGAAATCCAGTCTCCAGAGAGCAAATATTTAGCTCTGTTCATAGAAATAACCTCATGAGATCTAATGAATGTCAAGCTTGTCCTAAATAGCTTCTCTTTCCTTGGCAAAAATTTATTTGGTTCAAATCAGATTCTCCAAAGAATACAGAGAAAATGCCATTTTTTCTTTTTAGTAAATAAATCTTTCATGTCAGGGTCATTTTTTTTTTCATATTGAGTTTGGCTTTCTAAGGATCTGCTGTTGAACATACTACTTCCACTTTTGTATCACCCTTACAAAACTGGCAGGCATGTATCACTCAAATATGATGTCTTTGAGGACTTCTTGTATAAGCAATCTGAAACAGGATTACTTTCAAATTATCCTCAGTCCCATTTCTAGTAGAATTGGGCCAATTTTGGATTCAGAATGTCAAACTGCTTAGCTCTTGGACAAACTAGATAAATTAGATAAATCCTCATTACTGATTCTGACTATTACAGGCATGACGCCCTCCTGCACACATTAAATTCAGATGAAAGCGGGATTTACCCTCATTTTTTACACTGAAGATTYCCAGGTTTTTGGATTTGTTTCAGGCCCATCTATGTTGTGTTTTGTGTTTCAGAGAAGACACTAACTGACAGTTACACTTTGATGCTAACAATGATGGTGTAAATATGGAGCAATGTAATTTTTTTTTTAGCTTTTTATCCCAACATAGCCTTTATTTTGCTTTCTGAATCTCAAGTGTTTTAGATGATCATCTTTTATTCAGTATACTATTTTAGAGGGCTACCTTCATGAATCTAAGAATGGTTTTTGTAGCTTCACAGTGAGTTAGGTTTGTGAGAATGAGTTTCAACTGGTGACTGTTAGTTTAGATAAAGGACTTGGCAATGAGCAAAATTCCCTCCGTAAAGGATACCAGTATCCATCAGTTGGTCCTATCTGTTGGAGGCGAGTATGAGGAGAAAATGGAGCTAAGTAAGACTATAGTAGTAGTGATTACCTAGATGGTTGTTTAACCAAGCAGCAAGTAATGAAGTCAGGGATTGTAATGTCACATCAACTGCGTTACCTCATTTTCTTCTCTTGCAGACGCAGGGAGGTTAAAAATAATGAGCCTGTCTGCCTTTCCTCATACCCCTGAGCACACTGAATCACGAGCACCTTCTTTCTAAAACAAATTTATTTCTTGCTGCCTCTTTCCCAACAAAGACTTGCCTGTGATGAATACTGGACTTCACAACATATTTGTCAAAGCAGTGCACCTGTGAGGGTTCCAGCACAAGATAAATTTTGGCAAACTGAGGGTGAAGGGGGAGGTACTAGGCAAGGAATAAATCTTAGCCTGTTATGCCAGACTGCGAATGAGCATTCTCCTCCCAAGAATTGCCCCTCTGACAAGTTATGATGAATTACACTCTTTGTTGATACCTTCATCGTGTTATTTATGGCTCATTAATTGAACCGAAAAGGAGACTTGTAGCACAGCAGGGACATTGTACAATGCTTTTCCAGTAGGTTGATGCTGAAAACCAAAGGATAAAAACAGAGGAGGAAAAGAAAAGATAAAGTAATATATACATATGTGTACTCTGCACTGAAAAGTTCTACATGCTGTAAGATAGCCATGCTGAATTGTATAGCAAGTACTCTCAATCCCCTAATAACCATTCATTTTTAGTCGTCCTGGATGTCCCAGCAGGAGTGTGTATGTTTATACCTAGTAACATTCTTCCCTGTTCTTTCCTTGTATCCTGTTGCCAAGAGAGATTCTTACCTGCCGGTGGATGGAAAGGAAGGATGCTGATGTGAGACTGAAAGTGGGGTGTTTCCATACCAAATGAAAAGTTTTCTTATGCTTTTTTCTTTTCTTTTTTCTTTTTTTTTTTTTAATGTATACATATATACCTACTCGAGAGAGGAACTTGTCTGGGGAACCTTGCAGATATTAGCCCTCTATCGCTGTTTAAATGCTAGGCCTTTTGACCAAGTGTCCCATTATGGCCCTATGGGCGGGCATCTTCTCTGAGAAGATGTAGTGTAAATGGGGGAAGAGAGCGCTACAGGATTTGGGAGGGCAGCTGTCCACACTGGTTATGCAATGGAGGGGTATGGTAAAAGAATGTACAAATAATTCCTTTTCAGTAGATAAATACTGAGGTAGATGAGATTGTTTCTAGGAAGAATGGTAGATTTGATGCTGAGCTGTTTAAAATCTGAAGTTATTTTAACAAACTATATCCTAAAAAGAAATTAAAGAAGCTGACTTGGAGTATTTATCATTCACGAGTAATTTGAAACGGAGAAACTGAAAGACTTCAAAGCCTGGCCAAAAAAGAAGCTTGTTTTTCTATGATAAGACACTGAGATAATGAGATAACCATTCAGCTACTTGCTAGGGATAACATCTGAAATTATCATGTTTTCATAGCTGTATGAGCAACATATACACTTGCTGGTTAGGCTCCTCTCCCTTAATGGAACTATGACCTTCTGCAGTAGTAAGCTAAGGAGTTTCTTAAATCAGTCAGTGAACAAAATGCATCTTGGCAGTATGGTCTGGAAAAGAGAGTACCAGGGTTGAGTTTCAAGAGATCTGAATTTCATTCTGACATTACTGCTTAATCTCTTTTGTAGCCACAAACTTCTTGAATTTTAGGGGTGTATCCTTGAGGGGTGTATCCTTTGTATCCTTTTTTTTTTTTTTTTTTTTTTTTTTTTTTTTTTTTTTTTTTTTTTTGTTTTGTTTTTTAGTTTTTCTCTTTCTCTTACCTAGAGATTGAGAAAGCTATAGTACAGGGACAAAATCTAATCAGGTAACAGTGACCATGAAAATGAATTCCTTCTCTGATGCCTTTCCAGTCTCTCAAATGAAATACCAGATACACTTCCTTTATGTTTCCAGTTAAGAATTTTTTGAACACAGGGGCAAAGTATCCTCATATGTCATTCTGTGAGTCAGTGGAAGATGCAGTATTTTGCCARACACCTTCCAGGTTGTATACAGTTGCTCTTCACGGGTTCCCTAGCAGTCTTCCAATAAATAGCAGTAATATCACTGAAGTGAATTGTGTATCTGAAACTATGACAGCAATTTCCATCATTTTTTTTTTTAACTGTTGTAATTGGTCATTTGATTTTAAGACTATAAACTAAATGCTACTTAGAAACCGACACTGGATCCATATTGTTTAGGTAGGTGTTGATTTTGCCTGGAGGGAAACGGAACATTTTTGAGCTGTYGGGGCAGCCAGCCTTTAAGCAGTGCCATTTAAGGAATTGTGAATACTGTGTGACTGCAGCTGTTGGGTGGAAGGCTTTGCTGTAACATTTGGGTGCTGTAAACTTGCACACAATGTAGGGTTGCGCTTCATTGCAGGGTGCTATAACTTTGCAGCTAGGAAACGTTATAGCATACCAGAGAGGTGCAAGGCCCTAAATCCCATTACCAGTTCCCAGAGGCCCGTTCTGTTCCRGTAGAGCAGTATCTTTTCTCAAGGATAGTGCGATTTCTGATGTTGCTAATGAGAGGAGAGAGGCACAGCATCAGCATTGCCCTCGTTTTCTTTCCCTCTTTTTCTATTTATATGTGATACTAATAAAAAAATACATTAATGTGGTGTAGTAACACTATGAGCTTGGAGGCAATGGGAATACTCTATTTTTATAGCACTGCTCTGCTATCTCCCAGCGAATTTTGCTTTGCATACAACAACAATCAAAACCAGGAGTCTAGCCGGGATGTGTGAAGGCCTCACCTTCTTTCCTCACAGTGCCCAGAGGACCTGACTTTCCATGGGGCAGGAGCCCGAAGGCCGCCGGCGGCYCGGCCCCGGGAACCGTCCGTTAACGGCCGCGCCTGCTGCGGGACCAGCGTGCACCGCGCTGCGCTCCGCGGACGCAGCCGCTGCCACTGGGCGCCGCAGGCTGCCCCTCCCGCCATCGGGAGCGGCCAGCCAATCAGCGCCGCCCCCCTGTGGGGGGCCGTTGTGGAGCTCGCGGGCGCCGCCCCGCCCCCGCGCGCCGCGGCCGTTGCGCGGTTCGCTGGCCTCGCGCAGCGGCCGTTAGGGTCTCTCAGCGGTCCCCTCACTGCAGGTCTGCCTGGTAACGGACGCTGACGCTTTATTTGCATGTAGGTTGCTCATCTGTTGTAGGTTTTAATTCCTTTCTATGTGATTATAGCATACTGAGGTTTTTGCAAAAATGATACAGTTTGTGCTGTAGTCTCAGATGTCAAGGTGGGTGGCTTCCCCCCCCCCGTTTGGTCTAGAGAGCAGAGAGGAGAATGACCCTTAGCTCAGTTGTGGATGGCAGTGCAGCCCATGAGGATGAGAGGCAGCAAACCTAGAGTTGGTTACCTCTCCATCCCTGATTTCTCAGCAAGGAASTATAGTGCTGGCAATAAGCAGGTAATGGCCAGCCCAGCACCCAGACTGAGAGTTTTTCTGTCAACCAGCCCAGTTAGCATGGCCCAGGCAGCCCCTGTCCCCCTCTTTCCCTTACAGCAAACTACTGCAGCAAGATCAAACCATTGAGGGAAACTTGCACACACACACACACACACACACACACACACACACACACTTGCATGGGTTTACTGTCTTGTGAAGCAGTTCCACAATAGATGGGCCTAGTTTTTAAATATTAAATATTTTTATACTGTTTGGAGCTGAAACCTGACCGGGAGGCCCAGTAGCCTGTTTGTATAAGGTGTACCTGTGCTGGAAAGTGTATTGCACATTCTCACTTACCTCCCTCTTTTCCTCTCCCTTCATTCTGTAATTTAAACGTTGGTGTTGCTTCTAGGCATGTTTCTGTTCCTTCCCACCCTTGGTTGTCTTGCCAAAGTATTAGCGACTACTTGTGCAGTTAGGAAGGAGAACCTTGCAGGGGAGGCAAACTACGCAAGCAGCAAAAGTCTCAGGAGAGAAAAAAGCAGTAAGAGAGAGAGTTTACTGCAGGTGTCTTTTAACAGTTAGYTCTGAAACCAGCTATAGATAGTATCCAGTTCTAATGGACTAGGCAGAACCACCTCCAGCACAGCATCTCATTCTCTCACCTATGTTCCTTGATTTAGAATTCAGTGTTCAGGAGTATGTCTTTTGTTTTGTTATTTTATAATTGTATCCTTTCTCTAGTATCTTCTCCCCAGCCAGCTGGCTTTCACTTTCAGTTATAAGGCTTTRTATTTCCTTTTCTGTAGTACACAGAAAACTGAGTGTTTTCTTGATATCTTTCAAAGTATTCACTAGTATTCAGTTTCTCTTATTTCTTAAATTTTGATTAAAGACTACTTGTAATGTTTGGAGCTGCATTGTTAGCATAAGAAATATTCACGAATGAGGGTCTTTGAATAGCCTTGAGGAGCTGCTGCTTCCTCATCACTCCTTCCACCYTTCTTAGTTGTCATCTTTTCAGGTTTGACTTCATACATTCATCTAATTTTTGGCTTGCTGTCTGCAACCATTGGCGTATGTTTGCAGCATGTCATGGTGGAGGTGATAGAATATCTGTACATGATGAACAGCTGTGAAGAAACAATTTCAGGTTAAAATTGTGTTCAAGTTTGTTTATGCTAACTTTTGTCTTTATTGTTGAGGTAACTAAAGTTTCATACGTGGTATTTAACTCTTGTCCTAATAGGAAGACATATTTTGAAAATAGGTTTTTTGCTTTAGTTATGAGTATCCTGTTCAGTCTTTCACTAGCTTAGGACTGTTATCAACTCGACCAGTTCTATTTATTAKTAGTAGTTTTATCACTGGAACTTTTGAATTGATGCTCTGCATATTTGCATGTACTCATTGCTTCATTTCCAGATGTTGATACAAAGGCTTAATTATCACAGAATGCGAAGACAGCACCATCTTTTGGGCTTCAGGTACTGTAAGCATGTGAGTAGGCTTCCTTGAATCAATTTTTTCTAGCAAGGCTATGAGCTGTGAACTGAAAGTAATTCATGGAAGACAGTTTACAGAAWGTATGTTGCCCCAACCGTCCTTTAATTCTTGCACCACTTACGATAAGTCAATTGGATATAGCTAGGAACATGTTCATGATCTAAAGTTTTGAAGCGTTCTTTCCCCTCCCCCACACCATAGTCTTGCAACTGCAAGTGTGTTCTTCTGTCTGTAACACGAGAGAAGCTGTGCAGTAATCAACATACCAGTAATGAATATACTGGAAACAGAAAGGGTTGCAGTACTGGTGCTTTACTGAAATTGGGCAATTAAGGTGAAGAAAAGCAAGTAAAATTCTTGAGAGAGGACTAACGTTGGAAAAATTGTGGCCTCCTAGATAACAAATAGGAAGGGGCAGAATCAGCATGTGTAGTCAGGTCATAGGAGGTAAGTGCTACCCACACCAAAAAAACATTGGTGTCTATCTCCAACTTTTTCTTTCTTTGTCAATTACAAAGACAAAAAAGATGAGGAGAAACAGTCTTCCTCCAAGTCAGTCTTACRTAACACTTTGTTTTGCAAGAGTTCTACTAATCATGTTAATACTGAGTCTCTAGCAGCCAGTTTTTGGTAATTACGTYGGAAGTGCCCAGTTCGTAACTAGTAATTCTAACTATAATTACCATAAGATTATGTAACTACAAATTACGCTATCTCATGGATGGCCTAAATAAGCATATACAGTACCTGCTTTGTGATAACAAATTAGAGTTATACGGTTGGTTAGCTAGTAGTAATACGAGATTTTGAAGTGGCCARTGAAGCTACCTAGTTATGTGGGGAGAAAATGTGGGATTTTTCTGATGCTTGGTTTAGATTTTCAAATAATAGATTTATTTCTTCCCTGATACTTGCTCATCAGGAAAAAAATGTACTGACTTGGATTTTGTTTTTTCTTTTTTAGTTAACGTTTATATTGTATAGAATCATTTGCTTGGCCATTATCAGCTGTTGCATTTGTTCACTTGAGTGCCTGCTACTGCCTGTGGGACATTTCCTGTTTTTTTGTTTTTTATTATTATTCAAAGACTTTAACTGTATGTATTAGAAAAAGGCTGCTTTGCATTTTTCTCAAAGAGCATTATGTCTATTTGCAGCAAAAACAGTTAATGGTGAAAATGCTTTGGGAGATTATGCATAGATAGAACCTTTTATTTTCATTAGTTTTTATTTGAGGAAGGGAAAAATCCCATCTAAAAGTGATACACATCATAGAACAGCCTGCTCAGTGTGTCAGAATCTCCTTTCAGAAGATCTGTATTGCAATGCTTTCTTACAAAGTGAAAATAATGTTGGTCTTTCTTATTTGCTCTTTATCTGTAATATGATATGAAGGGGAAGAAGGACCTGCTTAAAAAACAGAAAATACTAATACTGGATCATTTGAAAGCCTAGCTAGACTAAAGCCTCTCAAAACACAGTCTAACTGTGAAAGAGGGCTCATGTTTAATAGCAACTGTTATTACTCTTACTTTCTGATGATAACAAAGACTCAACCTTGATGAACATAGAACTGATGAAATGTGGTAGTCTTCTATTCAAGGAGCAGTGTTGTACTTCTTGCAGCAATAGCCAAAACCAAAGTTACTACTGAAAATAGCTTCTGCATCTCTGGTGAAGAAGGTATGGAAGAGAGAAGTAAAATAAAAACCAAGATCAGTGTGGAACTCTCTAGTGGGGTAAATTGGATGGAAAATAAAGATCATTGGTTTTAGTTTTTACTAAACATAGATGGTGTTGTCACTACATCCCACCAGATGGCAGCATAAAAAAGTTGTTGTACTACTTTATTTCCGAGGCAAAGTTTGCATCCAAGTTTCATTTTGGGGGGTTTACCATGGAAAAAACTAGTTGCTGTGATCAGAACATGTTGAATGTTGATTTTTATCATCTGACTGCACCTGTTTTTAAAACTAGAGTGCAAGAAGACTTAGTCCATCTCTCAGAAATGCTTGTTTGATGTATTTTCATTGTTAATCATGTGCAAGTACATTAGTAACCTGATTATATAAAAGACTATATAACTTGGGACCTAAGGTTCTTCTAGTGAATGAGTCAAACTCGCTCCTATTCCATTGGTAATTGAATCTTTRTGGAAAGGTAATGATAATTGTACCATTACTCTCTGTAAGAGTCATGTGGACCTTCCTCTCGTTTCTCTCGGAGAAATGTGTAATTGTGACCAAAGTGTTTGCTGTTCACCCTAAACCATACTGTCAGCAAAGGCTGAGCTTTCTAAAGTTGAATTTAACTTAATTCTCATAGTTTTATTTGTGGTTTCTTTGGTATATGCCCAAGTAAATTAGGTAGCCACCTGCATGAAATGAAAGGCTCTCAGATGTTTATAACCTCAGCTATTTGTCCTTATCTAAGTTCCTTTATTCTGTGTTTCTTGGAGAATCTCTTCCTTACCTAGCTTTGCCTCTTCTGAGGGTTAAATATTTACAGAAACAGGTAGTTCCAGACAGTTTGTTGTATTTGATAGTGTATACAGTTGCAGCTCCAAATATATGGCTTCCTTTTYCAATAATTTTATTTCTACCAGTCTCATTTGTCAGTTATTAGCAAAGGACAGATGAAAAGTAGTAGTAACAAGGATTACCGGTGTGTCCATAGGTTAGTAGCGGGCCCTAGACTGATCTTTAGAAACAATCAGCTTTATTTTCTAAACTGGAGTTTGATAGGACATTCCATGGAGTTGGCTTTTCAAATACTTACACAGTTCTTTCTGTTTCAAGCAGATGTGAATTGTGCTATATACAAACACAAATCTGTGTTAAAAAGAGGTAACACAAATTCTTACCCTAGAAATTCTTACCCTAGTTGCATATTTTTCTGTTAYTGTTTGCCCTCTGCTTTTGTCTTACTAGATGGACTATACTATTTTTAGTCTTTGAATTAAATATTATGCAAACCAGCACAAAGTTTTCAGAGATTCAAGTTGAGAATACTTTTTAAAGAAATATCYCTTAAGGTGTCAAGAAACATGATGGTCAGATATTTAAGAACTTTGAACTTTGTCAAGCATACATTGTTTGTGACCATTAATACTTAGAATTCTCAAATTATTCTTTTGTTCTTCTCTGTGTTGTCTCTAAAGAATTCGTCTTTCAGAGGGTGCTGATTGGAAACTAACTAGCAGAGAGGTTTCCTATGAATGTAGCTTCATAATTGAAACATTTCAAGAACCTTCTTTGAGAGTTTATGGTAATTTCGATTGCAGTGAATGAAGATAATTCAATAATTAGTCAGGTTTTTGAGCTGTCCAGGTGTGTGTTTAACCTCTCAGTAAGGTCAAGGACTGAATTACAGTTACAACTTTCTGTATATTGACTCAATTATTTGGGTTGGTTGTCTGAAAGCATTTTTCTGCTAGCCAGCTCTACTGCAGAGAACTTGTTTGATTACTTGAGCTGTGCTCAGAACTGTAAAAAGATGAATCAAAAAGGTAACTGAAGAACTGATTTTTAATTTGGAAGGGGATGGGATTTGCTTATCATTCTTACTAGATTGTTTTGAATTTTTGGCCAAAAATAATTATTAATTCAGATAGCTGTTGCTGTGGTATGTTTGTGTAAAAAGTGCAAGAATCTTTCTTCTGTAATGCCATTGCATTCCAATGAAGTTTACTACAACTGGAGAATTTATGTCTAATCATATCTCTGATCACTGAGTATGCTTTTACAAGGTCTGCTTTCATACGCTCTGAGTCACATTTGGTGCAACTCATGAACTTCATTATGTGCTTCTGAAATCAAGGGAAGTCCTGAGAACTATATTGTAACTACATGTTAAAGGCTGCTTGTTTTTGTGTGATCTTCTTTAGAAGAAGACTTTTGAACTCTGTTCAGTATTAGTTACTCTTTCAAACTGGTAGCTCAGAGTTTGCCCTCCACAAAGTTGTTGATCTAGTATGTGGAGATATGTTACTGTTGCCGGGTTATGCAGAACTTTAGCTGTGCACACTTTCTATAAAGTTTCTTAAACAATGGAGCTATGTAAACCACTGTACAAAACATCCAGTAACGAATAATTCTGAAGTAATTTGGGGGCGTAAAATACATATCCTACTGTTGCAGTACGTTCCCATTTCAAGAGTATGCAACCCTGTCTAGTAGTTCTTTTTGTATCTATAGTGCATGAACAATAATTTTCTTACTAGTATMTTTGATTTCTTATTGCTTTTGAGCTTAAGTATCTCTAAAGCCACAGAATTACCTGTTTTGTTTGAAATTATTTAGTAAGCTGAGGTAAAAAAAATCTTAGATTAAATGCAGGGAGAGAACCTAGCAAATTAGAACAGAAACAGTGATAYTTCAGAACACTTCTAGTTAGCGTATCTAAAACAACTGATTCTGTCCAGATCACTGTGGAATGTGATGGTTTGTCTGAAAGAAGCATTCACGTTCCTCCACAAATTTGCCCTGTATACTGTACCAAAACAATGAATCACTCGCTCATTTTCARTCTGGGTGAAATGACTATAAGCAGCAAGAAATTGGTGTACTACTTAGGTTTTGCAAATCAGTGTAGAGTCTGAGGTTACTATCTGATATAATTCTTCTAAATAAGAGCTTTAAGCAAAATTAGCAAACTATTACATAACTGTCACAGAAAAAGAAGCCAATAACTGGCAGTACTAACATTCTTTCTATAGCTCTGATACCTTTCGTGCTCTTTTATGGTTGTTTTAGACCAATGTTGATACTGCCGTATTTGTTCTAATAGCTGAAAATTTCAGCTGTGATACCATCATACCACTGTGTTTTCAAAGCAGGTAAAGGAGTTAAGAATGTCTGTGAGTAACAGTCATCTGCCACTGCTTTAGCATAGTGTATCTTAAAAGTCTTAGTGTGAAGACTGGTGYAACTAGCTTCATAGACTTGATAATAGGAGATACTTTTCCCAGTTTAGAAGCTTTGTAAATGCACTCAAAAGTTCCTACAACTTGGGTATATTTAAGGATTTTATTGAGAGTCATTTCAATGAAAATGAAGATTCTGCTAAGATTCATCTGTTGAATTTCTTGAAATTATTTGAAATTCTTAGTTTCTTGTGATCTGACTTCACTTCGCATTTGTCTAGATTCTTATTTTGTTTTTTCCTTTTTCCACTTTATATCTGTGTCCACAATTCTCTGTTCTAGTGGGTGCTTGCAGCCTGATCTAGCTAAAACTAGCCTGAAGTAGCCTGCTGCTCAAGTTAGAGACCAAATTTTTATTCTAATACATAACCAGACCACTTTTCAAAGAGGATACAGCATATATCTTAGAACTACCGAAGCTAGTGAAAGAGTCATAAAGGTCTCAGCTTACCATAACGCCACAAGATGTAACTGAAAATCATAGCAAGACGAAGGGCAGCTCCGGCGGAGGCATTGGAACCTAAGAGAGTTCCCTGGGGTAACGGCTGTTCCTAATCGTGGTAGTTTGGGCAAAGGTACTAGTCATTTGGGCTAGATCTATAATGAAAGTACTTTTCAGGGAGTCTGACAGCTGAATAGCTGTGTTCTGGTGAGCGCTGAGTTGTCCACATTTAAAACTTTAGTGTGCCTCACAGTGGTTTAGAAAGTTAGAAAAGTGGGACTTAGTCTGTGTTATAGATGCTTCAGAAAATGAATTATTGAATGAAATGTGTGTTAACGTGATGACTCAAAAATATCTGAAGCCTGTGATATATTCTGCAGGCTTAAAATCGGCTTATAGCCTTACATAAAGGGAGAAGGAGAATTCCATGTTGTTTTCATGTTTTAAAAATAGTTTTAGAATAACCAAGGAACTGTCACCCTTAATAGTTCAGATAATTCAAAGTAACCAGTAGGGCTGTGTCRTCTTGGCAAGTGTGTAAAATGAGATTTTAAGGTATATGATATTTTGAATTATCGTTTCAAGAAATCATGCGCTTCAGAAGAACTCTAACTTCTGTTATATCTAAACTTAGGCAGCTCATATGCTGCCTCATATGTTTCCTCATTTAATGTCTTTTATTAGCAGAAATTTTAAAGAAAATTGCCTGAAAGGGGTGGAACTTTTAACTGGCAAAAATGTGTTGTCAGCATCTTTAATGAGTTATGTATGTATTTTGAGGTTGATCTCCCTTTGGTATGCCTGAAGAAAAACACATCTTAGCATAGAATAGGCATATAACACTTCAGATACACTATACAGGTTGGTGCACTGCTACTCAATGGTTCCTTCTGAGGCTTGGTATTCAACTTTACAATTAGAATGAAATTACAATGTAGTTGACAGTTTGTGGTTTCTGTTGATTTTCTGTTGATTATACTAGAATAGAGAAGGATGCTTAAAATTTACTTGCATCCACTGGAAAATTCTCAGGAAGTCTAAGGGTTACAGCTTTAGAATTTAGGCTTCAAAAAGAATTAGCCTGGAACAGTATATATTGGTTATTATTTTCTTCAGAAATTGTGTTAATCTGTTAATTAATAACATGACATAGCAAAATTTTTCATAAAGGATGATAGGTAATGTTAAATCTTCTGTAAATCTTTAGAATTTGTTGTATTAGAATAAATCCATAGGCAATAGCAAGAACTTCTTTAAAAATACTTTCTCATAAGTTAATTTTTTTGCATGCTTCAGTAAAAGTGGTAATATATAAAAATATAAATTAGATAGRAATATTTTGTATTCTCAGGAATGCATAAATGAATGTCTGCTTTCTGTTAATGTAAAGTACTACTAAGCCATTCTATCTGTTTACTGCTTGCTGTGTAGAAGAGTGCTACTAGAGTACAGCAAGCTATGCAAGTAAATTAAAACACATTTAATCTACATTACCAAATTTCAGTAGGTCTTCCAAAATTKTAGTAGTGCAGAGAGAAAGTGTTTTGCTTTGCCAACAGAATAGACCAACTATAAAAGATTCAGATAAACTAATGATTGAATATCTTCATTCTTCATATTTCTAAACTAAAATTACGTGCTTTGTCTTGCATCTGTAACTCTTTGGGTTTTGTTTTCTTCTATCAAGAGGCTATGTTAAAAAAGACCAAAATTTTGGCAACTTCTTCCTATCAACAGAGGAAMACTAGTTACAACTTTCTTCCAGCTCCCTTTACTAAAACATACAGGAGATCTGCATTAGGTGTATTCATAGCTAAGCAGAAAAACCTGTAGATGCTGGTAAGTGACTATCATAGCTGTTAAATTCTGCGAATGCCCRTGCTTGTAGCTGTATTAAACTGTTTAAAAATTCTTGAGTGTGCAGTCTGACAGGCAGGCAAAAAACAGTTTATGTACTTCAACATTTTTCTGATTCTGTAATACTTGTCTAATAGTGACACTGACCGTTTGGAGACTCTCATTTTACTGACAGCCTATTAGTAGGCCATTTGAGCTCATCTTCTCAGGATCTCCAGGAGYGAAATTTTTCTAAGAGAAGGCATTTATGTTTTGAGCTCATATTTGCTATTAAAAAACAGAAGCCACAAAGTATAAAGTTTTGAACTAGGGTCTTCATACTAATCAAAATTTAAGACTATATGTAACAGCATTTGCACCAGAAATATTTGCATGTGATCAAAGAACATCCTGTGTTCTATGGTTCGCTATTCCGGAATTGCTAAGTATGCCATTTTTAATCACCAGTGCTTAGCTTAACTTGGTGAACTGTTTATGATCAATCTATAGT
>NW_028186149.1:1876976-1911057 GCF_003343005.1 Rhea americana
CTCTTAATGGCCACCTGTGACATAGAAACTAAACCATTGTTTGCTTTTAGGTTATACCAACTGTTGGTTAGTGGTTGTGGTGGTACATAATTTGCCAACCTGAAGCTTTTATATATTTGGTTCTGGAAAGGAATTGTAGTGAAAAGAAAATTGAGTCCTGGAAAATGGTCAGATAGTATTTGGCAAATAAGAGGGTCCATTTATAAGCTAAACATAAGAGTGATTTTCTATCTTGCAAYTGATCAGTGCTAAGAGCATACAATGTAGAGCAGCTTTGTAAACTCCAGCAACGACAATGTTCGGGAAGAGCAAACTTACTATTACAGTCCAGGAGGTGGATATGAAGGTGATCATGCTCTCACACCTCACTCAACTATTCTGTGTATGAAGAAAATTTTGTATTGTTTCTAATGCTTATTGGTTGGAGTTACTTACTTCATAGTAGCTCAGAGTGTAAAGACAGAGAGAGTGTTCTGTTAGTGATGTAAGCTCAAGTCAAAATGAAAGACTTGTCCAAATAATTTTAAGATAGTAAATACGGCTCTTCATTGACAGTGTGTTAAATATTAATTTCTCAAACTATGAGTTTTAAAGGCTTTGTTGTGTGTCAAGATTCTCACTATTTAAAACCAGTCTCCCACAAAAATTTCTTACTGACTGAAGGAGTAAATGTTGACTTGTATGACAAACAAATAGGACTTTTTAGTTTGTATGTATTTTTAAAAAAATAAAATTTTACTCTTCAGTGTATTTCCGAACATAATGTGGGCTATTGTTTAAAAATACCTAGGTAGCTCAAAGCTTGTCTCACTCATGTTAGGCAAATGTTCCTAAGGGCTCGCCTAGCCTATGATAATAGCAATGAAATAAAAAAGGAATTAATGYTGTTGCTTTAAAGTGTTGCCAAATGTTGTATTTGCTGCAAAAGGTAGGGCTTATATAAAAACAAAAGGCAAGAAGTAGAATTTGTGCTTCTGAAGAATGCAGTTATTCAGGTGGCCTTCTGAGAGGGAGAAAAGTGTATTTTCTAAGATCTTCAGATACTAAAACCCATTTGCTGTTTTGAAAAAAATTATCTTTGTGAGAGGTTTTAGCTCCTACTAATCCTCAAGAGACTTGTTTTGGTAGTCTTTATAGAAGATTTTCTTAGGAACTTCTGATTCGTTATAAAAGCAATTCCTGATATGTTCTCAAGTATCTTTTCGAAGCTTGTTTGTTAATGAAGTTCATGTATGTACAGGAATGAGGAAGAAAAGACAGTCGAAAATGTTACCTGTGGAAAAAGTAAGAACATTCATATTTTCCTGGATCCCCAGTTTCTTCCTAGCCCGCAGGGTACTGAGAACCTGGATTTCATTTAGTGTGTAATGTGATCTGTTCAGCAGTTTGTCAAAACGATCCTGTTTTCTATTTACACTAGATTATGTATTTTCATTGTACTTTCTAAGCATGAAGACATTTCCTTATGTTCTGAGATATGCCTACTTTTAGTTTTAACTCCATTTTCTAATAATTTGCACAGGTGATCAGAAAGTCCTGATTTTACTGTAGATAAACTAGTTAAGAGGGATAAACCAACATTCTTGAAATATCTTTGCATTGCTTTTTGCTTTTTTAATGAGCAATTTAAAAATACCCAACAGTTACAGCCTTTTTCAAAATCTGAAAAGTGGTAACAAATACTGGCTGTTCGAAGTAAAGGGCAACCATAGTACAGAGTGGTTTAGCTTTCCCAGTTCTTCTGATTAGCGTCCCTGGTTGTGTGTACATCCTCAGTTCATAGAGTTACCTAGGAAAATAAGGCTGCATTACAAATGTGTCACGCTGCTTAGCTGAAAAGATCTTGGGTCATATTCACAGGATTTCCCATCATTCTTCTGTCAAATTGTTTCTTCCCTGGTCTAGAAGAACTCTGTGTGGTTGATGCTATATTTAATTCATCTGTTGGCTTTGCTACAGAAAGCAGGCATGGCTGTTAACCAGTGGGTATTGAAGAGTAATGTTTTTCTGTTTTAAGTAAAGATAGAAATTATAGAGCATACTGAAGAGAGGTGAATACTGTATTTGAAAAGCAAATTGGACTTCTGCGTATTTTTAATTCTTATTATTTATTTTCCTTAATTCCAATAAATCTACGTAGTCTAAAGCTGCACATTTCTTGTTTGCTGCACAGGTTACCTGAACCATTTAAGTGGCAAATCACACTGCCTTCTGTCAAACACCATAATGTAATGTTGTATCCTGGAGCATAATGCAATTTTTGCCTTAGTAATAGAGACATGCTGAAGAGCTGCTTTCCTCTGTTTAGTTAAGTTCCTTTAAAAATKATTAAAAATCACATTTTGGGGGCAATTTAGAGAGAGTGACATTAAATTTCCTTCATTTCACTTGCACCTTGGATTTGTCAATGACCTGAGAAGTGATTATTATGAAGTCCGAAGAACAAAGAGCTGTGTTTCTTTTTGGCAAAGAATCTGAATTGTAATTTGCAACAAAATACAATAAATTATTTATAAGTAGGGATAATTTCAGCAATAAAGAYATCTTGTCAGAACAATCTAAAGCCAAAGAACCAAACAGTGACCCCCTCTATGTATTAGTTGCCACCTCTGTGCGATCATTACAGGGATTCTTTTCAATAACAAAAGCCCAATTAGAATAGACATTTACGTCACTGAGGTTTTTGCCGAGTAGCTTAACAGTTGCTCGATAGTCCAGTCACTCATAATGGACAGACACAGATATCTTGGGTTCATAATGGCTTTCATGCTTGGCCAAAGAGACCGAGACCTGAGCTTTCATATTTTTCAGTTGAAATTTTTTTAAAGTTACTTTACTTCCGTGCATGAGATGAAAGTAGTTGGTAGATGTGCACTCTAAGAGAGGCTCACTGTGAATTATTTTCCTGTATGGCAAAGACTGAAGTTACTATTTATGTAACTACCAAAAATTTACATTAAAAATAATAATGCTCTCATCTATCAAGGTAATTGTTTATTTGAGAAGACATTGCTTTTGTATTTTTCACCCTGTATTTAGTGCTAAAGATAAAAGTGTAAATATTGCACGAGTTAATGAAGCCAAAGACTGACTTACCTTACATACAAACTGAACTTGTTTGCATCATTCCAGCTTGCTGGTCTTTCTCTAGGATGTTCTCTTAAAACAAAAGTAATGGTCATAAAATCACCAGGGGCATCACATTCTGGTGTATAATGGTCCCCAACTGGCAAGAAAAGAGTTAAGACAGTTAAAACGTGAAAGCAAATAATAGTTAAGCAGAAATAATGCATTTAGAAGTAGCATGAATTTTGTGCGTTGTCTGCATTTTTGGGGTACTTTGTTATGAAAAGGTTTTCTTAATCTCTAACAGACTAAGGTAGAAATGCATTATCAAACAACTTAAAAGATGTGATTTAAACTGGGGGATACTATTGCATTCCTCTTAACTGTGGTTTTGGTATTTAATATAAGCTAAAAAACCAAAGTTTTGGTCTATTTTCATAGGCAGMTAGAACTTAGGGATTTCTATCATTTCGGTGTTCATGTTAATTTTAAGTTTTGTCCTGATTTGTTTATTTAGAACTCCCTAAAGTCATCCTGCATTTAGTATTGTCCTAGGAATGAAACCTGGCTTCCTGACTGTGCACATTGGTCTGCATGACCTCTTTGCCCTTCTGAGAGTGAAGGAAGTGGTCCTCAATGGTAAGGGCAGAATGCAAAGCCTGGCCTTACCTTCCTGTGGTCATGAATTGGAGGGTGTTGGGTCAGGAGTCAGTCCCCTGGATTTGCACATCCTGCATGTTCCCTCCTCCTTCCCAGTGCTGGACTTCCCAATGCCTGATTGTGGTCAGACTTTGGTCCTGAAGTGGATGAGGAAARAAATTTTGACCTGGGATTTTTTCTTGGGCTTTGCTTTAAAGGTGTACTAATAATATTTGAACAAACAGGGCTGCTTTTTTTCATATTCAGCTCCTAATCATAGAWCTGGAAGCACCTTTCTCTTTCCTTAATACCTTTGCCGTCTGTGGTCTTCACTAAGCTATTAATAAGTATAGTAGATGTGTGGCTTGCTTCTTGTTACCTTTCTTATTTATGAGAGTATGCATCCTAAGAGAGTTATGCTGAAAAGTTAGGTTTGAACTGGTAGGTCTCCCAAAATGCAAATAAATAGGTTATCTGGGCACAGGTGCTTATAGCACGATGGTGAAAAACAACACGAGTCTGAGGGTTTTGATGACATATTTAATACTGTATTAATTCAAGGCAAACTTGGTCATCTGTGACCTTAAGGGTATTTGTCACTGGCAGATCTGAATTTAATTGGCTTAATGTTTATCAAAGTATTATTTCTCATTGTCATTGCTACTGTATGCTATTTTTAATTACGTGAAGCCTGAAAATATGTTGTTACCTTTTAATTCTTTTTACCCAGCCCAATGTGTCTAATTTTCCATGCATTTCCACAGTATTTTTTATTTTTTTATTTTTTTTTCCGTAGGAGGAGYAAAAGAAATTTGAAAACCTTCCGCACTTGTGGTTGGTTTGTTTTGACACATTATAACAAGTACTCTTGATTAATTATWTTCAGGCAAGAATTAAAGAAATTGTACATCTGTTGATAGATTTTAAATGTTCATTTGTACTAAAACCAAGTCTGGCATATTTCACRATCTAATAAAGATTAATCAGCCTTAAAATGAAAATCTAAACAGGAATAAATAAGAGTCATACTTTTTTATTCCTATTATTATTATATTAATAAAGAAAAATTGGAAGAATGAGTTCTTCAAAGTTAAAGGATATAAGCACCTACATAACTTTATAGTGTCTTATCCTTAGTTAGGAGTTAATATCATTGAATCAGCGTTTAACACCGGAAAAAATACTTTTTGTTTCTGTTTTTTAATGGATTTGGTTAAGCTTACTTTCATAGTTCTTTTGAAGAAAAATAAAGAGCATCCTAGGTAAATTTTCGGTTTGGCCATCTGTTGTAGCTATTTTGATTTCAGAAGTACTGATATCTAATTCTGTTAGGTTCAGGTAGAAGAATGGAATGTTTAAGGTTCTTTCCAGCACGTGATATAAAATCTATTTTTTTTTAAGCAGTTCTCAGTATCAATATTCCAGATATATTCTTGAATCTGCAATCCCTGAGTAGCAAATGAAGATGCAAATGTTCTATTCAGTGGCTAAATGCATATTTGCATGAACATGGGAGCAAATTTCTTCAGGGTTTTCATTCACATACACCCAAGATCTGCTGTAAGGCTAGTCTGTGAGATCATGCTTCCTGCTTTGTGAAATCAGTTACTTCCACATCTAGATCAAATGACTGTGTATTTAAAAAAGAAATGTCCAGATTCMAATTCTTTACTTGTGTGAGGATAGATGTGGCTGCATACAGAAGTTGTTTACGTAAGTGGCAGTGAACAATGGACAGATCATAGAAGATAGCCCTTATTCAAGTAATTTGCACCCTTTTTATTTTTAAAACGTTTTTGTCTCGTTCTTCAACCAGTTCTCATTAGTGCATCCTGTTGAGAATGCTTAATGTTTATGGATGTCTTCCCTGTCTATGGGGCTTTTCAGATCGCTGTAATTGCGCAGCATTCTGTTATATATTTAATTTATTGCCTATTATTATATTTAGTGCCTATTATTACTTTATCTTTTATCTTCTCAGTTATACCTTTTAACCGTATATTTTAAGCGTAAAACATACTGTAACCTTCTTTAAGGTGGGCAACAGTGTAATTATAAATTTACTGTAGTACGACTCTGCATAGGAAGTCGGATAACGGTATTAAAAGCACAAGAAAAWATTTTTGCAATACCATAACTTAAACCTAAGAATAGTTAGGGAGATCACCAAAGAAGCAATGGCCTAACCTAAAGCTTTACGCAAGTTCTCGATGTTGTAAGTTCTGTTACCAGTAGGGTGATTCGTGTACATCAGATAGGTATTTATAAAGCAGCAGGAAGTTGCTAGACTACTAAACCTACAGGCTCTAAACCCTCAAAGGTTTGATTAACCTAAAAAGAAAGCTGGAGTTCTGGTACAACAGAATTCTTCAAAATATTGAAATTCTTATTTGACACTTTTTTTTTTTTCTCCTCCTACCGAAGATCAGGAAACAGGTTCACTTTGAAGAATTCCTTTGAGAAGAAAAGCTTGCTGTTTTTACAACTAGTTTCCTATTCCCTGTATTGGTCATATAAAAATGGTAAGATCCTGTTATCAAAATATTAATTATTTCTGGGCCATCTGTTAAAACTATCCTCAGGGGAGATTTCTTTCTCCTTGAAAGCAGATTTTTCACAATTTGCCCAATGAGTCTTTGGATTAGTCAAACTTCATGGGGAAAAAAAAAATCCTTATGTTCCCATGAATAATTCCTTCTCACCATATAGCAAAGGAACATCAGTTTGTGTCTATAGCTTCTGCTTTGGGAAATGCATTTCTTAAATAATTAGCCCAACAGGAAGAGATCACTTCTTTCTTTATTAAGGTGCAAGGGGAAGGACAGAATTTAGGGCACAGTGAAAATTAAGTACTCCCTCCTCCTCTTTTAATTTCATTAGTCCCCTCACACCTCAATATGAAAGAAAGTCAGTTTATTAATGTAATATTAAATGATTCTTTGTTAGTTTACTAGAAGGATTATAATGTGAAACACTGAGGATAAGCATTGAAAAAAAACAGGTGTGTGGCTTGAAAGGGTTAATATATAAGCTGAGATGTACTGCTTTTTTAAAAATATAAATTAAATTTTTAAATAGAAATTAAAATTTTTTAAATATATGAAAGTAATTACAGCAGGAGAATTTGCCTATCCTGAATATAGCGGAGGCCCCCAATCTCTTCCTGCTAAAAAAAGATAGTATGTTGAACATCCTACTCCCTGTCAAACGTTATGCTTAAAAGATGGATTTTTGCTGTGCAAGCAGTAGTTCGCTTTGGTTTGTTTTAGTTTTTCTTTGTAGTGTTGACATAGTTAATTGTAGTTAGGGACACTTGATTACCTGGTCTGTACAGTCCAGGACAGAAGTGCAAATGTGATATGTTGTAGGATGAACTCATACCTACAGTAGTTTTGTGGGGGAAAATTAATTCTTCACCACGCAGTATTTGGTAATATACATCTAACATCTAAAATATGACCTGCCTGCAAAATTTGGAGTGTATATTTTACACCAAGTATAAAGTGAAGCACTGAGTATTCCTAGTTCATGGATTGCTCACGTGGAACAGTGACATTTCTCTGATTAACTTGGCTTCAGTACCAAATTATTGTGACCTCATGTTGAGAAATGGATTCCCCTTTCTGGAGTACAGCCAACATGTGTGAAAAGATGCCCTTGTGCAGAAATACAAGCTATCAGAGATCATTAGAGAAAATACAAAGATTTGAGATGACAGTTTCAGTCTCAAAAAACTCAGACTGTTGGAGCCCTAAACAATTTCACTATAATGGCGGGAATGATTGTGGTTTAATTAGTGCTTGATACAAAAGGAGTTCCAGGTGAGGGATGGACCAATAAAAATGTGAAGGCTTCTTTTGGATGGCTGTTTTGGTCCATATCACATTATCTGACATCCAGATTACTGTCTGGATATTACTTTATACATCAGTTCAGGTGCTGAAATATTTAAGAAAGAGAGAGAATTTGGAATAAATATTTCAGATGATTCCTTTAAACACAGTCTCCTGTATTTATAAAGTTGAGTGGACTAATTTCATTGCTAATCTTACTATTCTTTCTTTTGCCCTGATCGTTCAAAACTTGCTTTACYCTGACCAGAACAAAGCACGGATTTACTTTTATTGTCTTTTTACAGTGGTTGCCTATGAAGTGATAGCGATGAACTTTTTTTTAATGCTTCCTTTCATGTAGTATTATCTTCAGTATATAGCTATATACTTCTGTAACCTTATTGTTAGAGGCTCAGCTGTTTACAGCTGTCTGTCCACAGATTAGTACACCAGTGTGTCAAGAAAGCATCTTTTCTTTATTCGTCTGAGAATAAATATCTGGTTATTTTTTACATTGTAAGATGGCTTCCAATACTCAGTCACCAGGTGTAAAATGGATAAGCATTAGTGTCTTGTGGACTAAAAAAAAAGTTGATGTGCCATTCATAGCTTCTATTATAAAACCACAAAATCTGTCCTTAATCTTTCATGGAACAGTAAGTTCATTCTGCAACTGTAAAGTTACCTGAGATCAAGGAAAAAGCACTTGAGACAAACTRATACTACATTTATTTAGAGATATATTTCTCACTTTAGTAATAATTACTTCCCAGTTCATTGAGTCAGTCCATAAACTCTTAATTACATAGGACATAGAAAGACTGACAACACTGGACAGAGATTGTAATTCAGCCCTGTTGGGGAAGGAATGGGAGTTAAGTGGAGAAGTCTTCTGTGACAGAAAACACCAAAGGTTTGTCTCACACAAGGCTCTCTCTTTCTCTTCTTGTTCGGCCTAAGGAATGTATGTATCTAGGTGAAAAAGAGATGGAGGACATGAAAAATGTCTTCATGAGGTATAGTTGATAAGTGGTATTGTGCATAGTTTGGATGACTGTGGTTTCTTAAAGCAAGTGGTGTTCATAAAGCAGATAATATATCATGTAGATCCAGACTTCTAGTACTATGGACTTTGTATTGTGAAGTGAATAATAGCTGCAGCTTGCTAGGGTAGCAGTTCAATGCAGGTCATGTATTTAGAGCAGATTGCACTTGAGAGCTGAACTCAAAAGCTTAGCAGTACACTACCTGAAATCCACTTGARTGGCCTTGAAATATGTTGAATCAAAACTCTGAACTCTTACTTTCAAAAAACTTTTCCTCTTACAGCTTTATGCTTCTCAAAACAGCGTAGAACCAATATTATTAAGATATTTATCAGGCTGACAAACATCCCAGATTGTTCCAGCCTTTTAAGTTGCTACTTCTGGGAGCATCATAAGGATCCTTAGTTATAAAGATGATGGCTAAGGATCTGAGCCATCAGCTCAGATGTCATAGCTGATGTTTTCTGAAAAGTCATTAAAAACATAGTATGACCACACAAGAATAGTTACTTCCATAGGTAAATTATTACTTATCCTACCCGTGGAACCTTAGTGCCCTGTGGTTCTTTGTCCATTTGTTTTATTTGTAAAATATCGGTTTTATAGCAGAATGTCTCAGTCTTTATAATTTTGCTTTGTTTAAAATAACTCAGAGTGCAGAAATTTACTGCTTTTACAGAGTTAATTTGACAGGAATGTCTAGTCTTSTATTCTATTATAGTGTCAAGGTTGCAATGAGTACTTGCACGCTTATCATTTCCCTTGTCTAATCACATAATTACTTTGGTCTAATTTTGAAGGTGGCCGAGTATAGCAGGAAAAAAAGGAAATTTCGCAGTGCATGTTGCTGCCTTTGWGAAGTGAAAGCTGTTTTGATTTTAAAGACACAAATAAGTAGTGTTTGCATATGAATCTGCATGACTAAGCTTTTATCATGTAGAATCATGTATTTGGTAGCAATGAAGTTTGGTTAATGAAGCTACTGTATTAAAAAAAAGAAATTAATGGAAATTTTGTGGTGCCTTTCACTGTACTGGTCACAAAGATATTTGCTTCCATTTTATAATGGTAGYACTGAAAATTAAGGACAGAAGCATGAAAATCCAACCAAAACCTAATAATATTCAAGCTTACCGTGCCAGTATCATAAATAGAAGTATCTTAAATTGCGATAACATACTTTAACCAGATAAGATTTTTTCTCTGTTGTAATGTTTTTAGTACACTCTATTGTTTTCAAAGATTGAAGGATGCATCTGAATGGATTTTGTAAGAAAAGATAATCTCATGATGGTTTATAATGAAAATACATATTTCTCCCTCAACAACAACAAAAAAAACTTTTCTGAAGAGTAAAATGATTCAATTATTTGAGAATATTTTGAACAAAAACAAATGAGGAATAAGCTGACATTCTCTGAACATGAACATTCAATATTTGAAATATGTTTCCAAAATGAGGTTAGAGAATGTTATTGGTAGRTTAACCAAAGTAACAAATTTGGACAAACAAGTCACAGTGTATTACAAATGGGGTGTAATTTCATCATTGTCATACGGGAACATGTCAAAATGTACTTTACAACATGGATAGATACTGCTATTCTCCTTCTGCAAACTGTGCTTATTATAGTAGATGTCATACTTGACACTGCATAAATAAATATGAAAAATATCTGTTTGTAAAAGAGCACTTATAGCATACCTGTGGGAAAGAGTTCATGGTTTGTAGCAAGTATGATGCTCTACACTGCTTAAAAGTGGAATATTTTCTGTCTTGTTAAAAATGTCTTAATTCTTTACATCTCTGTAGCAACTTTCATCCAAAGAGCTTAAAATATATTAATTAGTTAAGTCTTGCAGTGTCTTTTTAGGTTTTTATGTATACATCAAAGAAATGCTATGCATGTTACTGAAGTGCAGCATTCTGGGGTGGAACCTGGTAACTGAAACATTTAAGCATTTGTACTTTTCAAACAAAAGCTATTCTTGTTTTAATAAGTATTTTTGTTTCAGTTAAATCATGCTGTGAGCAGTATTTATCTGAGCGTATTATTTCAAGGCCTGCATGTTTCTAGAGTGGGTCTGCATAACTCATCTTTATAATAATTAAATGCACAATACCATTGGGAAGGTTTTGCTTCAATAATCTAGGCGATAATAACTGGATTTGAGAAGAGGAAAAATTGTGCATGAGGCCTGTTCAGTAGATTATTTCATCATCTACTCATGGTGCAATCAGTCAAACAGCTGAAAAGCAAGGAAGTTCTGTGGAAACAAAATCTTCTTATTTCGCTTCTTACTATGAAAAAAAAAAAAAAAAAAAAAAAAAAAGAAAAGGAACAAGATTTTGTTGATTTTAAATACTAATGTTAGTGAGTTGTCTGCTGAGAATCAAGCCAAAAGACAGTTTCCAATTACTGTCATTTCTCAAGCAGAGATCTGATCCTGCATTTGGTTGTGTCTAGGCAGATTGCTTCAATCCTTCTGAGCCCCATAGYCTTCTGCCTGGAGTAAACTGCAGTGTGTAGTCTCAGTACTTCTAAAATCTGAAGCCCAAAAAGCTGAATTTCATTAAATAGTAATAATGCTTGACCTACTTAAATTAAAGGTATGTATGTGTGGGGTTTTTTGTTCTTTTTTTTTGTTTTTTTTTAATCTCACCTGCTTTCAGGAGGATGCATGATGAGTGTGAAAATGTTATAAAAGTAAAATATGACTTTGCAGCCTTTCTTTTCTCCTTTCTTTCTTTACCTTGCTTGCTGTGGCTGAGGGAATGTTTTCTGGTACTGGCTGTTGTACCAGTTGACCCAATAGTCATGAGGGTTAATATAGAACTGCAAATCTGTAGCTAAGTAGGTTTAGCCTATATATGATAACAAGTACAGGCTCTATATCTAAACATTAGCTGAATTTGTTAAACCAGGTACTTCATAGACCATCTGTAGAGAACATTGACTATTACTTCTTAGTAAAATYTAATATGAGAAGTTTATTTCGTTTGGAAAATTAGTCACAGCAGCACATACTCTTTGGCTTCTGAGGATGACACTGTAAAAGTAGATGTCAAAGGAGATACCGTTATTAAAACAGCGGCCTGCTGCTTCTAGGTTGGCTGGGTTTTGACTACATGCAGCAAGAAGATAATACTATCAGAAATCTTACTCGGTTGTAATGTGAAATGATTAAATATTCCCCACAGGTTGCTAGTTTCCTAGCTAAATAAGTATGCTGGGCTCATACATCCCAGCAAAATCTTCTCCCCAACTAGCCATACATCCATTTTCACATACCTGAACCTTTTACAGGTCCAGGGACAAATAAATCACTTTTGGTATATTCCCAGGATAGTTTCAACTAAAAAAAGGATATCAACATGAAGGACAATTGCAGTGTTGAGCTGTCATCCCTTCCCCACAGGTACCATGAAAAATTACAGCCAATAAAATAACATTTTTCAAAATGTGACACTACCCTTAAATTTATCATCTTCAGTAAATGGGTTCTAGAGAGAATTTCAGTCCACTTGAGTACAAACTATTCTTCAAGCACTCAATAATAGATTATAGATGAATTGCATTATTAATTTATAATAGAATAATTGTTTTGCTCCAACAGTCACTTTCAACAGCTCAAGCAGTAATTTTCTCTGCTTTTTATCATCTTAAAGATATTTCTCATAATGAAAAAATATGAAAAAAATGTTAAGTATTTGTTTAAAGCTGTCAAAAGCCATGAAATTCAGTATTAAAACAGATAGAAGCCTTAAATCAGTCCGTTAAAAGTGAATGAATGGTCAGTGTTGCAGATCTCCCAGTATTTGATTGTCCCTTAAAGAAGACCATCTTAGAAACCTCACTGTGACTGCCAGCCTAATGATTGGAGAGACTTCATTTCTATCCAGCTTTCTAGATCTTGAGCATTAATGTGGGTTTAGTGCGAGTTGTACGCAATGTTGCTTAAATGTGGTTAAAAAATAAAGGCAAAGTATGTGTCTGAAAGTCCTAGAATTTGAAAATGACTCTTATTTATGCAGTATTTATGAATGCRTATGCCTTGGCACTGTGAACCAAGAGCATCATTAACATTAAAAGAATTTGTACTCTCACACAGAGAGGTGAATAGACTGTCGTGCTAGCATCTATTGTGTAAACAGGCTGAAAACAACTAGGGAGCTTATTTTTGTTCTACTCTGTATTATGGTTTTCCTAATGGACTGCAATGGATAGACTATCAGCCTATAGTTTCTTACACGTCTCTTTATTTTAGACACAGTTGCGGTCCTGTGTGTAAAAGGTACTAGTACCAGCTGTTAAAGACCTTTTTGAATAATCTTTTTGARAGAAACTAATGACTGCTTTCATACTGTTACAGTCCTTCAAGTCAAGTATATTCCACTGTTTTTTACTGTGAGGGTCATTAACAGAGCAGATCATTGTAGCTCTTAAAACACTGCTTTGCCAGTCTTGCTGCTACTCAAGTGCCCAATTCTGCATTCCAGAAATAGATGGAAATTCCAGAAAGAGACAGAAGTAGGAAAAAAATGAATACTTAATGTGGAGCTTAAGATCTTTATTGAAATAGTATATAGTGTTAATAAGATAAACTGCTGTTTTTCAGGTATAATCGTTATAACTCTAAAGCACATGCTGATGGTAACCTTTTACAGCTAATCTCTCCTTCATTTGTGAGAGGCAATGGCAACCAAAACAAAGTGTAGGAAGAGAKCAAAGCCTAATAAAGGAAGGAAATGTGACAGTGAGCTGAGCATTACAGTATATTGCAGTGTTCAGCAAAATGAGAATGCACATTAGAATGGTTTATGTCTGCAGGCTGAGTAGTTCGAGTTAGAGTTCAGAAAAAAAGAATTTATGATATTTTAGAAGCATAGAAGTATTTTCAAGTGTTTTAAAGAATCTAGAGGCATTGTCTATCTCTTTCTCCACCCCRTATTTTATTTATAGTCCTTTTCTCTGAGTTTTTTCTATTCAGAGGGAAAAAAAAAAGGAAATAGTTGATTTTATTATTATAACCATCTAGCCGTTTTTATTATTTTAGCCCTGCAACAGTTATAATAATGTTGTTATCAATGAAATATGATTTGCTAAATGACAGTTTGAGGGGTTTCTTCATGTGGTAGCGCAAGATATTCACCCATTAGGAAGGATGGATAATGTGAGGGGTCATAGAATAGAACTTTATAGTGGAACTCCCATATCCCTTGAGATACTGGGTTCCCTTGACCAAATCAGACTCTACTGACCATCTCGGAAAGCTGCCAGGTGTTCACGTTCTTCCTAACTTCCGTGAAGAAAATCATTGGAGAGAGAAAGCCTCTGCAGAAGATTGCATCTACTATGCAGAACACCAGGAAGGATTTCATGGCGCAGTTAGATATCATGGGAATGGAGGATGTGAAATAGTATGAAGAGCGCAGACTCATCTGACAGGGATTAATTTGTAAAATAAATAACTATTGCATTGAACATGCAGAATGAAAAGTGAACTTTACTAAAATAAACAAAAAACAATAGACTATTATGAAAACATTATAATGCTTTATTTTTACCTTATAGCTATAGATTTATGCCCAATTTTTTCTGGACCCTCGGGACAACATTTAAATTGTCCTTCATTTCGTAAATGGCCTAGTATTCACTTCAATCAGAATTCATATGTTGGTCCTTTGGTGTCAGATAACTTCTGAAGAGTCGGATGTTTTGTGCTGTAGTAGATTTAGAAACCCTTTATATTGGCTTAATTGCTGTATATAGTAATTCAGTCATTCACTGAAGAGTCGTCAYAGAGCTTCTGAACAAATTCATTTAAGGAGTTGTTGCTTTGCAAGTTCTCAGCTTCATAATGCCTTTTGCATAGAACATCTCTGTAATGTACTGCCTTCATTATAGCATTTTGTTGTATTTGCTATCTTTGCAGTTGGGTTATGTATGGGCAAAAGCAATTTTCTTTTGACTGTCCCCAATAGGGCTACATTTCAGCCTTCTTGGATGCAGATGGCTAAAACTATGCTGCTGGTTGCAGCTATCTGAGATGCACTCTGCGGTGAAGAAGATGCCTTCCTGAAGTTATTTATGCAGTGAATTTAAAGTTATATTTAATTTTTTTTCTTAAGAGTATTGGTACAGTTTTCTTTAATATCACCTGAAGTATTTAATTTTATGCCATTATATTCTCATCCAGGTGAGTTCTTATGTACAAATATATTTCCATGTGAAGACAGTATAGGTTATATAATGTAATGCAGTAGTGTATTCTTGCTTTAAATTCACTTTGGAACATTTTCTCTCATAGTTCTATTCTAAACTTTTATCGTTCCTTGAAACTCTGCTGCCCTGTAGATAACGCTTAAGTAGATATTGTTACGAAGATTTGCCAGGCGGAGAGCAAACTGATAATAGTACCTTGTTCACACATAGCACATTTCAGCAGTTTTACAAGCAACTTCATGAAGTAGTTCAGCATTTCAGATTAAGTGATCAAGACATAGAAGGAGGGTGTGACTTGATTATGGCAGATCAAGGAGAAGAACCAAAATCTTCTGAAACCTGGTACRTTGCTCTAATTTGTCATGTTGTCTAGATGATAGAGCATGCAAATTAAGCCAACTCTCTAATTGTTTCTCTAATTCTTTTCCCAAGCCATTATTCTACTAACTTTTTATTAGGACAAGGATTTTATAAAATACTGTAGGAAGCCAGAGTAGTTCTTTCTGCTGTTATGTTCTAATATTAGATGCTTCAAAGGATTTAGGTGATATTTAGTCCATGTCATTGGACAGTGGTCATGAGTCCTTTGTCATTTCTCTGGCAAGGAAAGTTTGCTATTGCCCAGCGTTCTGCAGTCTGTTTGTATATGCTGATCTAGCAAGATGTAGTTCTGTACAATGTCAGAATAGCTGTCCTATTTCTGTAGCTTTGAAGATACCTACTTCCCTGTTCATATTCTTTTTCTCTTCTGAAATGATTCTTCCATCTCTGAACTAGTAAAGATGGTAATTTCCTATTACAGGACTACTGCAGCAAGGGGGTCTGCTTGTTAGATTTGTATTGCCCCTTAAGGATTTTATTTCATCTGTTGTATTTGTGCCCTCATAGTTTCCCATTGTGTTTTTTTTAGTATGATGTCACTGACAAAGTCTATCAGACTCTGCCCTGCTTCTGTTACTAAGGCTAATAAATTTGTGCTGCTGCCCTGCTTTGCAGCCAACCTGAGTCTGTCACACCTGCACAAAGTAGTATGTGATCTGATAGGATTTTGAACCATGACAATTTGGGAAATTTGTGTGTACGCTCTGTGAACTCTGGCTGAGGATATTAAATCGATACATCGTGAAAAAGCAGCGTACAAGAGTAAGCCATGTGCTACCAGGACWCTCTCATTCCTTTCCTATGCTAGGAACAGGTAAAGGGTTGTGGCTCCCATTAACACAGAGGGATGTTAGCACAATGGCATGGCTACATCATTGTTAAAACCATTTTTTTTCCTTCAGCCTCACAGGAAGAGAAACAAGGAAACTAAATGCTACTTCCAGTTACTAAAATCAAGAAAAATTACAGAGCATTTGAGATTTGGGGATGATGAGGAAAAAAGCTGGACCCATATGGCTGCGTAGAAGCCAGGATACAGGAGAGAAGTAGAAAGGCACACTGTGCACAGGGGAGGATGTAAAGAAAGACACAAGTTGCTTTGCAAGAGGCTTGGGAAGAGAGATTCYAGAGTCTTCAGACTCTATGCTTAGGAATGCCAGTATGACAGAGAAAGATGTATGTATATTCGTTATTAGGAATTGAATGTATGTCTCAGCCTGTACTAGCTAAACATTGCTAGGTAATGACTGATTTCATAGGACCCTAACAGAATATCTGCATTTGCTTCAACTGTTTCTTGTCCCTGAAGGCTTGAGCCATTACTCTAAGATTCACATTATTTTGGAGCTCAGAGAAAGGATATGCTTGAGCCTTGGAGGACTCTGTGTTCTCTTTCTTGGGACAAGTAAGTAGCTTGGCAATTTGGTTTGGTGCTATGAAGAGATAATAATATCTGTGCATGCCCAGGAATGTGCCAGAAAGGCATTGCAATACACATGTATTTTCTAGACATTTGAGCTGTGGGTAGTTTAAGAGTGTGTGTGACCAGTGTTGCCAGACCCAGGTGTTCTATTTAGTGCAGGTGTGAATGGTTATACAGAACTGGAGTAAAAGCATATTGGTGCAAAAGAGGATGGCTTTTTGAGGGACCAATATATCAAGGCCCCTTGTCGAATTTCTCACGTATTTGTTTATGTAGCATCATTTCGTCATGCAACATAATTCGCATAGCCCAACACAAGAGCTCACATCTCAGGAAATTACTTCAAGAATTTTGAACGCAAAGTAGTATCATTGAAGCAAGTCATCAAAATGTGGTGAAATGTGAAATTATAATAAGTGTGGAAAGCAAATCAGAGTTTGTTTTGGTTTGGTTTTTCGTATGCTGTTGGGAGAAAAAAGTAAAAGGGGTTATCTCCATGAAAAGTTACTGCTGGTACCTTGTTTTCTGTTCACCGTATGTTGTTTCAAATCTCCCCTCGTAAGCTTGAGAGCAGTTCCTTTTGAAGTTACCATCAACTTCTTTATAAGTGCTACCCATCTTAGTTGTGCTTGCAACAGTAAGTTAATTTACCATGGTGTCATCACATTTCAGCCTATTGTGCTGTACAAAATTGTTAGTTGGACAGGTCACCYGTTTTCAATTTCACAAGGTATATTCAGAGGCCCTACCTGTTTTCTGTTGGCTGAACTGCAGTATATTTTCATGCCAAAATAATGCCACTGTTTCTATTAGAAATAGATAGCAATGTTACAAAGTAAATACAGTACTGTATATATGTCAATATTGCAATACAAAGTAAACTGCTTGTTAGAACTGAAAGCTAGGATTATTTCCTCGTCTTTGAAAATGTTGTAGCAGAATATTGACAAACGTGTGACATAGATGCAAACTGACATAAGAGCATGATTCTAACAAGACTCCAGATTTTTACCCTGACACCTATTTTTGCTGATTAGCCATAATTTTGCTTTAACAT
Source organism: Rhea americana (assembly GCF_003343005.1). Classification (NCBI taxonomy): domain Eukaryota; kingdom Metazoa; phylum Chordata; class Aves; order Rheiformes; family Rheidae; genus Rhea; species Rhea americana. The sequence goes on from NW_028186149.1 coordinate 1,894,649, forward strand.
GAAGTTTTTACTGTGTGTGCAGGATTTAGAAGGAATGCTAATCTTTTTTAACACCTGTGGCAGATTAAGATTGCGTAAGGTCCCTAAATACAGGGAAAGTATCCTCTCAGCATTTTTAGTGGAGAAACCCGAACTACAGGCATGAACTGATCTGAAGTGATGTGGCATTCGGTTAATGTTGTATGTATCTATAGCTCAACTGGAATTAAAATGAAATTTGTTTTAGTTTATTCTGTTTTAAAAAAAATTAAAAATGTCATGTTTGTTACAGATTGTGGGTGTACTCAAAGACAGTTTCTGCAGAGTAGCTGATGTGCAAGGATCTGTTTGAGTGTTTGAAAACTCAGTTTCAAGCCAAAGTGTAAATAACTGAACACCATCAGTAAAGCTTCATGGTGCAAAATATTTTCATCCACTCCTTTCTGTGGRTGAAAGACAGGACAGAAACAAAAGTCAACAAATAGTTGAGGACTTTGCACAGTTAAATGCATCTGGACAAAAGCCAAACCCTGCTGTTCATTTCTTGTAGTGCTATAAACAATCTGAACATAATGTTATCACCACTTGTTTCAGGCCGTGTTATTTTGTGTGTGTGATGAAAATATTCCAGAGGATTCTAATTAAGGAATAATAGGAGGCATGCCGAGTTTACAAGGCAAGTGTACCAAGTGGATAAACTGTGAGGGGAACTCAGGTTACTACTGAAAGAAATAGATTGCTTGGAAGCTTTGGAAATTTTTTCATGAACTGAGTGGAAGTGTATTGAGATACATGGTTAAAGACACTTTGAAATGGCTTCRGCTTATGCTAAAGTCAGTCTTCAGAAGTGAAAAGCATGCCAATAGAGTTGTAATACATTAATTCAGTTATAGTACATTTTTTTTCTTCTTTCTAAAAAGCTAGGTACTATTTAAACAAAGAACCTTTTTAATAATGAATTTGCTTGTTACTAACACTCTCAGAAATATACAGTAAATGAAAGCAAAAGAGATACCACTGAGGACTTGTGACTGGTTTTGTACTGAATCCTGTGTACAAGCCATTAAAGTCTAATGATAACTGCTATCAATTTCTGCAAACTGGGAAACAAAACRTCCTTACTTAGACTGTATTAATTCTAAGCTATATTCTAATATATTCTTAGAATATATTAATTCTTGTTGGTATGGCAAGTCTGAACATAGTCCTGACCCTCTGAGGATCTGTCTGGTGATCTTTTTTTATTATTTTTTTTCTCTGCCTCTGATYTGTTTGCAAAAATAAACCAAAGAGTTAAGTCATTAAATAACAGAGAGACATGTGTCCTTTTGTATTTATTGTATCCWAAATGCTATATCAAATTTCTTTAAATAAGTAGATTTATACAGTCATCCTGTGTATGAAAATACTTGTAGCTTGATATTTGATGTTCTCCCCAACTGCTGTTCATCTCGCGCATCAGCTTGGATAAATGCAAAAAGCACGTTGTCTGTGTGCACAATGCATTTGGTAACCTGTTGCTGTTCCCCAGACATGATAACATAACGGGAAGTGATGGGAAAACTCATTAAAATACTGTTGAGTGACCTTTGAGAGCTGATACATTCCACTTTATATGGATGTCTTTGTAACATGCTCATACATGATGTATTTATGTAAARTATACAGCTATGTATATGCTGTTTTGATATTCATGTTATTAAAGTTGATTGTTCTGAATAGCTGAACATTTTTGCAATAACTTGCTGAATAGTTAAAATATGTATTTATTTTGATTTCCTATGACATTATGAGATTTTCTGGTAATAGTCTGCGTGTAATCTCTTAAATTTTCTCTACTTCCATCTGCAGCCTTTTTTGTGGTTAAAAATATAAATGCATGTGTTAAATACAGTTACTGAGCCTGTGCAATGATAATTGGCTTTGGAGGAGCTCTTTATCTCCTCATACAACATGAAAGGAGAAGCAGAGGTTCATAAAGTGTTGTTGTTTTCCTTTGATGTAACTTGCTTGAGGGAGTGGAGGAGTGTGAAAAACAGGTGTCTTACAGATTGCACTAGACATTCTTACTATATTCTGTTGGTTCAACAGATGAGTTCCAGACAGCCATAAAACTTAGCTGATGACAGCAGTGATCTAGCTCAGAAGAACCACTGCACTGAGGATGACAATATTCTGTGCAGAATGAGTCTGAATATGGTAGTATGAGAAGATCTTCAGAAATAGTTTTCTTCTTGCACTGGCAGAGTTAAATATTTTAGTCCATAGTGGTTTTTTATGTAATAGTGTGTTCTCTCTGTAACCTACTCTTCATGAAGGAAAAAATGTAATTGTAAGCTATTGTGCGAAAYAGTGATGACTGTTTGGGAGTTTAAGCTACTCTATATAGAAGCAGAGTTCTAGGCRGATTTTTCCTGCACGACATAAAGGGAATGGGAATGGTGCAGAAGACAAGCTCCTTTGTGGGTGCAAAAAATAGAGAGCATCTCTGGGCATTGCTGTGTGTATGGACCTAATAAAGTGTTCCTTAAATCTTTCTATTACACCGTAAACTGAATACATGAAACGAAGTCTTCAAGATACCATCTACGTACACCAAGGTGTAAATGACACAGTTGGAAATGTATCAGTAGCCTGAATATCGGTTCGTTGCTAGACCATCTGTAGAATGAGTGTTTTCAGTTCTGATTTTGTTTGAGAAATTGCTTTCCTTCCTTGGGACCAACAATTCTGATTTCCAGTGCAAATATCTTGCCTGAGCAATACATAGAACAATCTTTGTGTTTATTGTGTTTCTACTGCAAGTATGGAATTAATAAACATCTCKTAAGACTATATATGCATGATTATACAGCATGATTATCATGGCCAACCAGTAGGTAAAAGTGCATCAAGTACACAACCCCTGTGGATATTGTAAGTCACAGTGTGTGGAGCCTGTTTCTAGTTGTTCTGCTCCAGTGAAATAGAATATGGTCCCATGGGGGATGCAGTTTGGAGCCCAGTCAGCTGCATGTTTTCAGTGTGCTTCTGAGGAGGGATCTGTTTTACATTTGCAGTAGTACTTGATGYAACTGTTGTTCCTCTTTTGCTTATTCATATCCTTTACTGAACCTGAAGGGGGTATAGGCACACACTTGAAATCTGATGAGGAACTGTTACATCTTTCAAAAACAGTAACCRGCAACATACCATTGAATGATATTCTGCCACATGCAATGGAAGAAGCAAGAAACCATACCGTATGAATCCTTTATATCTTTGTTCAGTACTATTTTTGTCTCTCTCTGTCAAAATATAATACATTTTTTATTTAGTTACTCAAGAGACTATCAGGCTGCGCTTCTTTAATGTTTCACTTAAAAAGTTACTGTTCCTCACGACACTAACTTTGCATTACGCATTTAATGATTACACATTTATTTAATAATACTGTTATAGATTCCATGAATTACTTTTGGGAGAGAGTGTTTGTGGGTGTGAGAAGTATGTGGGTGCTTCCACATGTGAGGTCAAGATCGTTATTAAGATTGCTTACATTTATTACATATGGATATTGTGTATGCAAAGCAGAAATGTGGGGGCGTGTGACGGTTAAAAATCTGTCTGCTTTCTGAGTGCTACTAGCTTACACTCAGCAAAAACCACTGATTTCTAGTTCTTAGGGCAGTGTGGAAATTGTGTCTCAGATTAGCTTCCCATGGGTTTAGTTGCATCTCTGGGACTTAGATTAACTCAAAATTCTGGTGTACCTCAAGCTCTTAGCTTTGTGTATGCACGACTTAAAAGCTTTGCATGTTTCTGTAAATCAGCTCAGAATCATTAAAGATAGACTCTTTCTTCATTCAAGTTTGTGAATCACTGTGGTTTCAGGTTTATGATGATGCATTAAAGCAAGAAAGCTAGTTTAATTATGAACACTACAGACTGTCTCTAAGTTCTGCTCTTCTCCATTTGAATTCATTGCCAGTCTATACCTGCAATACATAACTCAATCCTGCCCATGATATGTTTGATTCTTGTTAGGGATTTATGGAAGGGAGAGAGTTGAATCTTACCATAGCAGGTAACCAGAGTCCAGCAGATGGAGTCACATTAAAACTGCATATTCATTTCCTAAAACTGAAATACTGCAGAAGCAACTGCAGATCATAGTATACTGCCACAAATGTGCCAGCTCAACACTAACGGTCAAGGAAATKAATGGTTAGTGACCTTAATTGTCTTACCGGATTCCCTTTTCTGCTAGTTTATTTCATACCTGATTATAGTTTTGTTTTTATTCATTATTTTCTTACTGAGCACCTGGTGTAGGTTTTATGGGGAAATTATTGTGTAGCTGGTTGTAACCCAATTCAGTAGTATTTTGTGGAGTGTAAAAATGTCTCATTTTGTATCATGTGACTTCGCTGTATAGAAACCAAGGAAACCTAAGTGAGAAGTTTGGGGTCATGCCATATCTTAAAACTACTGATCTTATATTGAAAGTGCCATGGCAAATTTAGGCATCAAATCTAYGAAAACTTCTGACCTTCACTGAAAGCACCTGACCTTTAAAGCTGAAGGTGATGGTCAAGGTTGTGTTGTAGTGACCTTTTGGTCTAAAGTAGGTGGTAGTTGTTCATTCCGGGTGACRTGAATTTTATTCTCTGCCTTGTTTGTTTGTTTTTCTTAATTGGAAGAGTATACTTGGTGAATCAGTTTCACTCCAAACCTCAGTTTTAATGTGTTCGTGATATGAGAATGTCCAACAGCAGTAATGTTATAAATGAGCTTGCTACCAAGACTAGTGCAGACCTGTGTATCTGCCTTTGTTGTGGATACAGAGAAATAAATGATTGGCTTAATCATCGGTGGTCACTATAACAAATGAGCATTGCTTGTTGTGACTTTTATTTTTTCTCAAGTGGAGGCTCGAATGAAGTGAGGATTGAGTGATTTTTTTTTTTTTTTACATTTATCACATATTTGTTTTATATGTTTATAATATATAATTAATATATAATATCCAATATATTTTGGTATTTATGTATTTTTATATTTATCAGATATGTTCTCTATTCAGATTATATTTTGCTTTTGATTCTGGGATGTTAGCCTTCTCTAATGCTTTCTGGATTTTGTTGCGCTTTCAATTTTTAAACCCACAGATTATCCGTTTTCAGTATTCGTCGGCCCTTTTTATTCTGCCACAACACTTCCCAACCCTTACCTCCCCCAAAATCAGGACAGAATTCATTCTGTTGAACTTCAGGTTTGTGTGTCTATATATATATAGAGGGGGGGGAGGAATGGGGAGGGAAAGAGAGAGGGGAAGGGGGAGAGAGAGAGAAACATAATGAATAAGAACTCACTGATTTTTTAAAATGCCTTTATGCTTTACAGTATAAGTAATCACAATCTGAGGTTTGTAAGAAAGCCAGAGTTGATACATGACATGGAATTGCAGATRTGACCATGTGTAATATGGGTGGAGGAAGGAAGTTCATTTTCTGAGGCATCTGAGAGGCACTATAAAAGGTTATTCCAAACTAGGTTATCTTGTCGCTTGGTAGAATAGGAAGTCTAATATTTTTAAATTAAGTCTATTTTTCTGATAATTCCTTATATTAACTTAGCTAGCCAAACATGTGGTCTTCCAATCTACTGCTAAAAGAAAGGTCAACTATCCCACTTGGTAAGAACCATTTTAGTGTTACTAGATCATCACATGCAATCCTGCATCTCTGCTTCTCCTTTACCTTTGCTGACTTTTCACAGTTTTCTGAGTAATTTATGATGACAGCTATTTCCTAGCTGTTCATACCAGTTTCTTCAGTCACAGGATAATCTGAAAATATTCCTGAAGATGAAAACTTCTGAAATTGTACCAGATACTAACCCACAAATTTTCTACAGAGTTTAGTAGTGTTTCTTCCTTTCTATTGCTTTCCTCAGCCAAATGGCAGAATGATCCTAGTAGCTGATTCTAGTGCTCATGTGTGCCTGTAGCAGACTGTCATTCTGCACCTGCTTCTCTCTGTAGGACTATGGTGCTCTGCTCAGCAGCAGGGGCCTGCCTAATAGAGGCCCATGGAGGAGAATACAGAAGGAAGTACCTTTTATAATGCCTCTGTATGGTAACCTATGAATCTCAGCCATGACAGAAGTGGGGCTGATGTGAGAGCTGTAAAAATATGGAGCAGGCAGTCTGTAGAATTCATCTCATGGACCTTTAGGTGCTAACATAGAAGACTACTAGTTCAGAGCTCCTTTTGTAGTCAGTGCAAAGTAGCAGCACATTTGGACCAAAATTCATCTCTTCCCATGGTAGATAACCTCAAATAAGTCAGTAAATCATATCCTAGAGTTCCCTATGTAACTAGAGTTAGATCAGTCTAACACTTGAAGAGTGCTAATGAAAGCATTACGAACTCTGTACCTCTATTTGCCTAGTACTTATTTCTGCAAAACATTTTTGCAAAACAGCTCTCTAGCAGAATGTGTTGGTGTTCATATGAGCTTGAGTGCTTTCAGTAGTCTTCACTAACACAATGTGTGTTCTGCTGCACTGTAGCAACTCACAGACTCGCCTGCTCCTTTAAGGGTCACAAATTAATGCAGAGTTTTGATTGGAAAACTCTTTTTATTTCTGCCTCTCCCCTAGCCCCCTAAGAGCGTGGAAGAGCATTCTTGCTCTAAATTGAATCGAATCCTCAACCTCTTTCTGCGAATTAAGCAACTTGAATTTAGAAATGTTCAGCAAAAAATAATTCTGCACATAGCTGGCTTTTAAGTAGTCTTGTACATTTACATATTATATTATATAGATAGTTTCCTTATTACCTGAGGCTGTTGTGCACCTTCTCTTTCTTGTTTTAGTATATTGCCTTTGTTTTTCGGTAAAGATCCAGGTGTTTATTGTTACAGCAACTACATGTCAAAAGAAAGTTTGACTTTAATAAACCCATTTTTGCAACACTGAAGGCAGGCCAGGTCCCAGGAGATGACTTTTCACTGAGACAGAAATTCACTTTTATTTTCAACTGCTGAAGTTCAACCCTTTTTTATGTGATTTGTTATGTAGCCATTGCAGGGATTATGCGGTGGTGTTTCTGGTGATTCAGGTAGCCAAGTTCCCAGGGAAGCTKCTTTGATATGGTAAAGTTTTACTAGTTTAGCAAGTAACATGACAGTAGCCATATGTTACTGCTTTTGTTCATACCACTTCTTTGTTCTGTGCCAGTCTGAATGAAACATAGTTATGGAACTTTATATTGCAACAGAATATAACAGCTACTCAAAAGGATCTTTTTGGTCCAGAAAAAAGCAGTCTCTTCCTTCTTTACCTGTTATTCTGAAATGTACATGGGACTTTATTGCTTAATTTCATAGAAATACATAAAAGAGTAGTTTAACTTTAAAATACCTTTATCAAATACTAGAGCTAGTTAACATTAAAAGTTTGATTAAATTAGGGTTTACCATTCCAGCTCTGTCATTTCCTGATTCACTTGTGAATTTGTAACCTGATTAGAATTTTACACTGTCTCTGTAATCAGGCAGTCATTTCATGGGTCTGACTGCTGCCTTAGTTTTTGTACGGGCATGCTATAAATGTCTATGGCAAACATGTATTACTGAATCCTGAACTGTACTACAGATGGTTTGCTGGCATAGTTTTAGCAGCAAACCCATCTGGGATAAAGACCGCTTACATAGTTTTTTTTTTCTTTTTTTCTTTTTTTAAAAAAAGCTTTTGATGATGCAGCCTATATCAGTTCCCTGAAAACAGTAAGCTACACAAGCGAAAATGCTCATGATGGTATAACTGCCTCTCTACTACAGCTTTTGCTGGTATAGTTCCATTGCAAAATAAAAGAAAAAAAATCACATCACTAACTAGAAGTGCTGTATGGGCAAAAGTTTCTCAGGCAGTTCTGAAGTCATTTGGGAACAGATGTAATAGAAATTTCCCAATATTAGTCATTCTTCAGCTCTTTCAACCTAAATTGAATAAGGTGAAAGTAACTAAACATATTTCTATTACTTGTGGTCTAAACTGAGCTGGAACAGATTATGACAGTTTTGCATCATAAGCACAGTGAGCTTTGGTCAAATCAAATCATAAATCCTTTTCCTCATTTCCAAACTCTAATCTAAACCATAGCTAGCTAAGATTTCTTCAGCCCTCTTGTAAATCTCTTTCAGTTTAAATGTATGTTTGTCTTCTCCTTTTGTTCTTAAATTACATAGTTCGTACGCAATCCTCTAGCCCCTAAACATTTCCTTGTGCTTGTACAAACTATCTATAGCTATCCCTAGAGCACTAATGATCCTTTCAGTATAGCTGTGATGCTGTACAGTTCAAGTTGGTTGTGGGTGGCAGTTTTTATTACAGAGCCCTGTGGCATTTATATCTATGGGAGCTTTATTGTGTTTTGGGGGTGGGGGAAGAGAGACATTGGAATAGATGAATGTTTTAAAACTTTGGTGCCTGATTAGTATTTATTTCTCTCCCACTTTCTATTGTGTTATTATTGCAAGAAAGAGTTCAGCTCAGATTGAAATACTGACAAAGAAAAAAATGAATCTAGATTTTCCAAGATGCTCAGCAGCCAGAAGGTGGCACAGATGCAATTTTGGTTAAATTTTTCCAAAATGTATGAGTAGATCACATTATAATGCATCTGAAAATCTGGCCTTTTACTTGAAGCTGAAGATTGTAACATTTAAGGTCATTTTAGGCAAAAAACAAACAGTGGTCTAAACTGACATTTTGTGATACTGACAAAGTATTAGGAAACTTCTTAACTAATGGTTTGTCTCAGCTGTGTTCTCACTGTCCACAGTTGATTGTAGTAAAAATGTTGCTCGGCTGTTTTTTCAGACTGCCTTGTTCCTGAAATTATGCTTAAATGCTATTTGGTCAGCCTTTCAACTGTGAATAGTTCCACAAAATGTTAGTTTGATACTTTATCAGAGAGAATCATGCTTTGTCTGTAAGTTACCAATCATAGTTACATGTGTATTTTAACTGCAGCAAGAACAAGTTTTAAGCATCCTATTTTAAATGCAAGTGTGGTTAGAGTTAAAAAAGTTTTGTCAGAGTGCTTGGTTTTATCATGTTATCACATGATACAGATACAGCTCATCATTGATCTTATCAGTGTCACTCTTATCAGAGTCCTAATATCAGTCGTATGGAGTGCTGCAGAACAGTATTTTGACTCTTAGGTGGTCTGTTTTCCTTGCTTTTGAAGATACTCCTGGGGAATAGGGCGAGTGGGAACCCTTCTCTTTTCCACTACTTGGAAATTAGCTGATGCCAATCAGCTCCAGTGTTGGAGATCTGGTTGAAACAGTCATGTTTTCACAAGGGTGTTTGTCAAAAGAAGTTTATCTCACGATGTTGTTCCCAGTTTCATTATTCACTTGGTTTGTAGTTTTAGGGTCTCATACCAAAGAGCAAGAAAAGAAGCTTTAGTTTTTATTCTTGTATTCAAATTCAGTAGCTGCCAAATCTGTTGTCATATTCTGAAATTTCCTCAAAGGCAAAATAAATAGAGATAGAGAAAGTAGAAGTTGACATTCCTAGTAATTAGTTTCCATAATAAGCATTTTAAACTTAAAATTAAGTATTCTTTTAGTTTTATGAAAAGAAGGTATATCCTTTGGTTTAGTAATCTGACTAGCTAAGAGTTCAGAGCATCTTGTGCTAGTGCCCGTTCATGTATATTTTAGCCCATGCCTCTTCAGCCTAAGTGTCAGAAAATGTAAACCTAACCCCCTCCCCCCCCGGCCAGCTTTGCCTATAGTGTTTTCTATATGCAGGAGATGATGCTGACATTCTAACTGCCAGTTGCTCAGGAGATAATGGAGATTAAATGGTGGCAAAATGCACAACAAGCTCAGAAAATTCAGAAAGCTAGTGTAGAATTTGAAGTGCTACTGTTTYTTTCCAGATCAAGATAATCCTCACAATTACATGTAGTTGTTAAAATTTGCAAAAGCCTTCTGATAGCCCCATCAAGCTAGCCCTGCTTGAAAGTCATGAACACTGTATCTCTGCAGATAAGAGCAAAGTCTGTTTGTTTATCTTCAGAGTGCTGTTAGGCTCTATATTAATCCTTATTAATCCATACATTAATGWTGATTTAACATTTGAATAAAACTAGCAGTCTCAATTAGCAACTTACCTCCTCCCACACAAAGAAGTCAGTAGTAAAGTAAGATTTAAGTCCTTGAGCTTTCTATATGTACTCCACCTTTCCACCTTTGCTGCTGCTGTCCCCCCAACTATTCAGTGTCAGAGAACACATTCACTCGGGTTTCTCACATTCTTCCTCACAATCACTTTAAGAGTATGAACTTCTTAATGGCAGTCAACAGATGTTGGTTTATTAACTGTGCTTTAAAAACTTCATCAGAGCATATGTTATTACTAAAAGTGTTTGCTTTTGAGTTCTAATTTTACTTCCATCTAACCTATCCTACTTTTGTTATTTATATGACAAGATTAATCTTTTAGTGTGCTGAGCACTAGAGACATTCATAGAAGAGAGTTTTTGGGTTTTTTAGAAATTTCCATCTGAACCTGCTAGACAGCTTGGAAAAGACAATATTATTGCCCCAGTCTGAAGGAAGGGAAGTATGGCTCAAAGATTATTAAGGAAGCATCAGGATGATGTAGGAATCAATGATCCACCTCTGCCCATCCCATGCAAAAATGAGTAAAGTCTTGCTCTTTTAATTAAAATATGAAAGCTACTTGAATGGGAGGGGGGAGAGGAGGGACTTGTATGAGAAAGATCTTTGTCATAAGGCCTTATATAGAGGGACTACTTTTTTACAATAATTACTGAGACAGAAGCCATTGTCTTCGTGCCAGCTAGTACTTATCAGATGACGATAACTTTATGAAGATTATTTTGATATTACGTGTTCTGCATGGCAAATCATACATGAAAAATACCTACCCTATCTGTATTCCTCTATTTTATTGGCTATTTTAAAGTTGTTAAAATGTGTATTGAATGACAATTAATTTATGCACTTAGGGKAAAAAATGTTGAAGGATGTAAGTTGCATTAGCATATTCGTATCAGGTGACCCCAAATTATATAATGGCAATTCGAAAGTAGTGAAAGTTTCCTATTCTTTTCTGAGCTACAGATGTGGTGCTTGGTCTTTTGTTTGTTTGCATTAAAAATATTAAATAAGCTGTGAAATTTACTCTTTCTTGGACAGATGTATATACTAACAAAACACATTAAACTAAGAACAAGAAAACAAGAAAGAAATATTAACTAGACTCGAGCTAAATTTTCAGTGCCATTAGTCTTATTTAATTCCACTTTTAGAGTTGACTGTGGGGTAATACAATGTTGACGTCTTAGTAGTGATTGTTCATTTCTAGTTTAAAAACAGCTGTGGAGAATTAAGTTGTGCTCTTCTGTTTTTTTTTCTGCTATGTRAAAAACAGAAGATGCAAGAATTTTTAAATACTCTGGCAACTGATCACTCAATTGAAATGGAAGTAATCTGTGTTAGGACTTTTGCAGTATCTCTTGCTAGTTTTAAACAAATCAGAAAGCAGGCATATGTCTGAAAATGAGCAAGAATCCTATTTTAATCTTGAAAGTTTTTTTTATTTCTAAAATTTGATCATAGAGCTGAATTAAGTCTTTTGGTCAATTCTTATTTTTCCAGAACAAGTTTTTCACTCTCACGGTGAATGCTAATACTACAGAGGCTGCGAGTAGGATCTGTGGACTGAGGATGAATTGAAGGACCCATAATACTGGTTCAGTACTTGCACAAGTCTTATCAGAAATACTTTTAATGGTTAGGATGACAAACAAGGAATCTGAATTAAGGTAGAACTCAAACACTGAAAGGCTATGTTGTATGGAGTGAGGTTCCAAGTGTCAGTTTCTGTTAGCCTTTGGTCCCATGGAAAGTTTTGATGACTCTGTTGTATGCTCACTGAAGACTTTTTAAGGGAGACAGGAAAGACAGCATGTTACTCACCCATGCATTTAAAAAATTTTGATTTCTAAATGTATTCTGGTTTTTGAAGCTTCAGATTTACATTTTCACATCTTTTTCTGTAATGATGTAAGAAATTCACCATGTGCTAGCATAGCATTAAAATCTCACTAGCAGTCCTACCCCATCTCTGTTTTTCCCAGCTGAAACTAACAATGCCAACCTTCTGCCTCCTATTTTAGCAGCAAATATCTGGAGGTAGTATGGGAACTGATGGGTTTTTCTTTCTCTTTCCTTGCTAGAGAGGAAGCGTAAATGCCTTTCACCTATCTGCCTTCTGATATTCTTTAAACTGTCAGCAGCTTTTAAGATCTCTTTGTGTTTAAGGCAGAAGCAAACTCATAAAAGTTGTTGGCTATTTCTTGTTATATGCATATACTTGAGAGAACAAGTTTCATTTCTTCTTCACTGACATTTTTCCTCTTCAGTTTTTGACTTGTGATCCCAGACTGCTTTTCAAATACAAACCCACCAACATTGGGTTGTTAGGCTTTTTTAGTACTATGGTAAGGTTACACAGCACTAAGAAGCAAACTCAAATACCTGGGTGAGGTGGAGAAATGAGTAAGCTCTGTTAAAGCTTGAATGGGCTTTGCAGTGTCAGAGACAGACAAATTAGCAAAATTTTCCTTCACTATCTGCAAAGACTAAGATCAGTAATGAATCACTCCACTTTTGGTAAGCCTCTTTTCTCTCCTATGATTTTTGAGTGTTAATCCTTCTTTGGCTTTCTTTGAATTTTTGACAGTATTGCAAGCTCTGGTTGAGTGGGTTGTGGGGATTTTTTTTATTTGTTTTTTGCTTGTTTATTTGTCTGTTTGCATTGTATGATTCCATAAAGATACTTATCTTTGGACTTAGGAAATGTAGTGAAATAAATATAAAGTTAAAAACACCTCTCTCTCCCCTCTTTAAGAATTCTGTTTAATTATACTTACTACACAGAGTGGATTGTGTTCTGACATATATGATCTCATATTTCACAGCTTCTTAAGTGATGAATTGCCTTTTTTTTTTTTTTAATGTTTGTTCACTACCTGGCACTATGGATACAAATATTAATCAGCCGAAAACAAGTAATTGTTTTAAAATGGAACAGTATGTTACACATTTAGGACAGTGTCTGAAAAGCAGAAAGACAGCCTCTGTTTTTAATTCAGTATAGTAGAAATACCTTCTAAAATGCTTATCTTGATAATGCACAGTGGCCCACTCTGAAGAGGGAGTCTGGTATGGTTAGCCCTGCCAGGACTGTGGGCTGCTGGTGGGGAGAATATGTTGCAGAGGCAACTCTGCTGTCTAGTAAGCATAAARTATGCTTACTTTCTGTCTTCATGGTTAGCTTGATGCCTTTGTCTTGGTCAGTTTTTCTACATCTTTGGAGAAGTTTTGTCGCTTAGAGTTTCTGATGAAAATGTGTAACTGGTTCCAGGGGGATGACTAGATTGTGGAAGCGAACAAGGAATTCTTTGACCTGATTGTTCATTTGGCTGCTGAGAAGTCCATGAAATTCTAAAGGAATCTACTGTCCTATCTGCTATAAGAACCAACCCTAGGGAATACGCTTCCAGCCACACAATTTGGGTATCTTCTCTAACACATATTGAGAATGAGTGAGGCTACTTCTACTATCTTTCTATCCCTTGTTCTTTTTATATCCTTTGGCTCTTAATCTTCTTAGTAGCTTATTAGTTAAACAGTAACTGCAGGATTCAGCCCTCTGTGTTTGACATCCTGGGCTTTTTTCTCAAGGTAGTAGAATAAACTTAAACCTCTTCCAGATACATTTCAGACTTTTCAGACTATGACAATTCGCTAAATTTGACCTATATGATTTTTTTTTTAGTGACTGTTTTTTTAACTGGACTTCTTAAAATTATTGTTTAATCTTAATGCAATTTGACACAAAAAATTTATTCTTCTAGTGGGATAATTGATTGAACTTAATTTTTTTRTCATAATTGAAATTCATAATTCAACATATTCAGCATCAAGCACATTTTGCTTTTGTGGCTATTTAATTAGCTGAGATTTATTAGTCTGCATCTGGAGGTACAGAAAGGCCACTGCAGTTTTAGCTTCTACAAAATTTTGGGGAGGTTGTAGCTTATTTGTGGTTTTATATTATAAATGGAGGATTGTGACAATGCTTTTAAGGCAGAGAACAGTACACTTAAAGTAGTAAGCACCAGTCCATCTTCAGTTCTTAAACCTCAGCATGTGAGTACTTCCTTAAATTTAGTGGGGTTGTTCATAAATGTTTTGCATAAATGCTTTACTGTATGAAGCCAGAGAGCCCACAACTTGTATTAATGAGCCCCTTGCCTTTGGGTTTTCTAGCTTGGGCTTGGTTCTTTTTTATTTACCTCAGCAAGATTCAAGTCAAAAAGCAGAATTATATAGGAATCAAACAACACCTCCCTCCTTCCCCCGACTCCATCCCCCATTTGCTCCTGGCTGTCATCCCAACTACCTCTAAACTGTATTATTACTAACTAGTCAGTATTATTATTTCTTGTAATGAATGAATGACTCATTTGTACCAAATCACTGTGGGCTGAAAATCCATATGCAGAATCTGATTAAATATTTTGTGTCTGATTCTGATKGTACTTATGTGATGTAAATCAGACTCCATGGAGATGCATTAAGTTATTCTGGTTTTTTCAGGCTAGAGACTGTGGCATTGTTTGAGAGACTGGAATGACGTGTGAGAGCCTGTACTACCARATCCACGGGTGTTGGTACTTGCTTAGCCACAGGCATGTTGTCTGGTATTGGGAAGTCACTTAATCACTTAATACGTTAATTTTTCCATTGTAAAGCAAGGATGATGATATGGTAAAGCCTCAGAAGAGAATTGCTGGTTGTAATAAATTAATCTGTAATGAAYGCTGTTTGATCTGTGGATCAGAAGCATTGCAAGGGTTAAATGACTTGCATGTAACTGAAGAAAATGCTTGTGCTCACAGTGTAATGTGCAGAAATGATGATAGTGTGTTGTTAAAGGTTGCTRTCTCCAAGACAGGAAAGTACAAGCCAGTTCTGGAAAAATTACAGCCTTCWCAATGGGGAGCAGGAGTAAAGGAGACTGGAAAATCAAACTCCCTGTTAACTGTCCCTTTGGCATTTTTGTCAAATGAGATTTAGTATCAAGAGTTGCTAAAAATAGAAGCCAATTTCTTTTTTCCCTTTAAATATAATGCTGCAAAAAGACTGTTCTGGAACATGTAGCTGGTTCAGGGTTTAGAACAGCAGCATGCTAATAGTGTCCAAATCAGAACAGTTAGAGCTAATGTACCAGCGTCCTCGCTAATTTGGGCTGTAATTTGTGCCACTGTAGCTGGCAATTTGCACTACTCAGCCTCATAATATATGTCTAGAGGGAATTCCTTTCCCTGGTTTCCTCCTGAAAGGTTATGGAGTGGGGAGGAATTAAACAAATCTCCAGGTAGCATGATGCCATGACCAGTAGTCTGCTGTTATTTCTACTAGTCAGGCACCATTTAAGCTGCACAATTTTGGATGTTTTGCTTCTGCTTTGTAAGTTCTTAGACATCAGAATCATTATAGATTGGTTTGCTGAGATAAATTCTACTTCTTGAGGTTTGCATGTGAATCAAGGAGGAGACAGGAGATKACACTTTGTGTAAGAATTATGGGAACACCCTTAAGAATAGGTAAAAAATGCAAAGTTGTAAGAAAATAAATGTGTAAATATAGTCTGCAGGCTACTCTAGGAAATCATTACTAATTTGCTGAGCTATAGTTAATGAACATAATTCCTTCAAAATGCTTTAAAATCACTATTTTGTTCTTTTCTGAAGATAACCAAATAGCATCTGTGTCGTTATTTTTTCTCACTGATTATTCCTTTTTCCACTTACTCAGTTAAGAGAATATCTGATAAAATAAAAATAATTACAGAAAAGCCTTAATTGGGTAGTATTTACTGAGGTGATTTTTATACAGGTATAATTTTAAGAACTATATATATTTTTTTAATTGTAGTGGYACGTGGAAGTTTCAAGTTTACATTTTAGGCGCATTAATATATCAGTAGAGTAACCAGCACCTTTTTTTTAGTATATACACGTAACTGAGCTTTGCTTTAATTTTGCTTTGGTTTAAGAGAGATGCATGTTCTAGGTATTTGTTGATGTAGTAATATTGCGTGTAAAGGTATGTGTCACRTAAGTTTGCAGGAGTAGCTTTTCCTTCCTAGACGTTTTGCCAGATTTGGGCAGTGTCTTTAAGTACAGGAAGAGAATGGTTTTCTCACACTTCTTTTAATGTGAGAGGATAGTTCTGACACTATTTACCTGCGAGAAGTTCTAAAATTCACAGTTTCCTCTGGATTCAGGATTTTTTTTTTTTTTTTTTTTTTTTTTTTTTTTTTT